>NC_091459.1:53162180-53474680 GCF_027789765.1 Dendropsophus ebraccatus
CTTTTGAAAATGAGAAACTTTAATCTAAACGTATATATTATTTGAAAATTTTAATTTTCCATTTTTTTTACTGCCTTGATGGTGAATACTTTCCTCCAGCCCCTGTAGGGTTAAAATGCTCATTATACCCCTAGATTAATTCTTTAAGATGTGTAGTTTCCAAAACTTTCCAGTATACAAGCCTCCTAAATCAACTTAAAAAAAGAACTGGTCCCTAAAAAAAAATCAGTTTTGGAAACTTTCACGAAAATGTGGTAATTTGCTGATAAATTTCTAAGCCCCATAACACCCTAAAAAAGTGAAATATGTTTATGAAATGAAGCCAGAATAAAGAAGACATATTTGTAATGTGACTTAGTAACTAATTTATGTGATACGACTTTCTTTTTTTAGAAGCAGAGAATTTAATTTTTCATGTTATTTTGATGTTTTTCACAAAAAAACACAAAGTAGTGACCAAATTTTGCCACTAATATAAAGTGCCATATGTGATGAAAAAACAATCTCAGAATCGCTAGCATACATTAAAACATCACTAAGCTATAAGCGCATAAAGTGAGACAGGTCAGATTTTGAAAAATGAGCCTGGTCATTAAGGTCCAAATAGGCTTGGTCTTGAAGGGGTTAATACTTAATTGCAAAAAAAGGATTTCATTACCAAAAAAAAAAAGCAAGCATTAGAAAATCTGTGTAAACCTACATATGGTTGTGCTCGGACTGACCTATAGAATAATGGTATCATGTCGCTTAAACCGTATAGTGCATTACGTAGACACAGGAACCCCCCAAACGTTACCATATTGCATTTTTTTTTTCCAATTTCACCAATTTAGATTTTCATAAATAATATTATAGGGGATACATCATACATGTTATGGTAGAATGAAAGGCGCCATTACAAAGCACACCTATTCCTGAAAAACAACCCCAATGAGGTTATAGAAGTCAAAATATAGCGATTCAAAACCATGTTTGTTTGTTTTTCTAAAAAGTTTTATGTTTTTAAAGTTTGCAAAGTAAACAATGTAGGAGCAAAATGCCTTAATATGTGCAGAACAATTTTTTTTCTGTTTTGCAGTATGTTTCTTTATTTAAAGGGGTTATTCAACAGTAGGGGAAAAGTGGCCATGTTTTTGTAGCACTGGAAAACCCCTTTAAGATTTCTATAAAGAATAACAGGAGTATTGTGAATACTGTGCAAGGCGTTTACAGAGGTGATATTATGAAGCTACATAGCATGGAAGGAAAAAGTAACAACGGAATGTCATAACTGGATTAACGGTGACTAAACATGTCAATATAAATCAACATGAATCAATATGGTGCTGAGACGTGTGTCCATATTCTTGCTGATTAGGGTGACCGATGAACTACTAGTCACTTATAACTGACCGTTACACACATAATACAGTCGCAAGTTTGGAAGCAGACTGGGGGAGACAGAACAAGACAGACAAACATATATAGCCAAAAGGGAAAGGCAAGAGGAGAGTGGGGGAGGGAAGGGGGGGATTAATAGAATGGGTCTGAGTTTCCTTGACTCAATTTGGCAGGGAGTCTCTGTAGGTGAGCCACGGTGACCATGTTTTTATAAATTCATGCATGTGGTTCAGTATGCTTGTCAGTTCTTGTAGCCTACAAATTTGTTTTACCTTTTCGGCCTTATGGGCCACTGTCGGGGGAGTCTGACATTGATATTAGGAGTTTTGCAGCTGCGAGTTGCAGTTTGACAAAATGAAGGAATTCATTAAAAAACAGGTCTATTTGTTCCACAAAAATTAAGCCTTCATATGGCCCATTTTACAGAAAATATAAGAATATGAGCAGTTACAAATTTGCCAAAAATCTCATGTGCACAATATCCCATTAGGCCCTGAGATATTATTGGAGCAGCACAAAGTGGGTGCATGCCAATCATTATGGGGGGAATTGATCAAGACCAGCGTATCTACACATTTTCCCCGATGTACGGCAGTCACAGGCTTCATAAATCCCCCCTATGTGTCTGTCCCATACTTCTACCTGTCTGAAGATGCCACAATAAAGATACATTACTGCTTTTTTAAGGGCGAGTACTGAAGATTGCTCTTCAGCTTCTGGTTATAATGATTAAATTGCACTGATTACAGTTACACTAATTGGGTATTTGCTGCAATAAAACATTTCTAGGCAACAAGATTTCCGCACAAGTTTTAATTATCACAGCTTTAAATTACTGGATGGGAAAATCCCAACAGCCAGCTTCAAAGTTAATCCTATATTTAAACGTATATGTGTCCCTGGCACAGCGCTCAAAGAGACGACTCAATATGCATAAGCTTTCAAATTTCAAAAGGAGTTTTTTTGCCATAGGCATGAACATGGGGAAGTCCTGTTTAGAAGTAAGCAGCTATTATATATAGTAATTGAGTTCCATCTAAGACAAACATAGAGAAGCCTGAGACAAGTAGGTTTATAACTGAGTTCAAACCAGGCTAAAGGTCTACTGTGTTTATATATGCTATATATATACCGTATGTGTGTCAGCCCTTAGGTGACCATGACAATTTGGGCCATTTAGGAGCTCTCAACCTTTATTTTCACCGAATTCTGGCTAATATGGAGTCATCTTTACCTTTTATTTAACCAGATAAGTAATCTAAAATACGATTGATAGGGAATTGTTTATTTACAACATTTAGGCTGAGTTCATACAAAGTATTTTTTGTATTAATCACGGCCGTATTTGCCGATTTGCAACGATGCGCGTGACAAATTAATACAAAAGACACATTGCAGGTAGGGGGAAAGTTATCAAGCAAAAAAGTTGTATTTGTTGGCGTAAAACGGCCTGATTCGACTTAATTTATCCGCAAATGGCCGTTTTGCGAATAAAATATTCGCATCTGGCCATTTTACGCCACCTTCGCCAGTGGGGCAGGGGTGTGGAGGGGGCGGGGCAGGGGTGTGGAGGGGGCGGGACAGGGGGGCGCGGACTCTGCTGCATCCGCTGCATTCAGCATTTTTTGCGACAAAAAATTATACTGAAACCTACGCCAGCTCTGAGTTGGCGTAGGTTTCAAAATTTTCACATGGAGAGGCTCAGTGAAATCAGGATTTATGTAGAGGCAATGCGCGTCTACATAAATCCCCTAAGCTCTGGAGCTGCGGGGACATTTTTACGCCCGGTATAAAAAACACCGGACTTAATAAATGTCCCCCATAGTATACAGTCCGTCCAGGATTCCAACCGGCTGCATAAAAAACTGATATGTCAGTTTTGTGTGGCCGCTATTCACTGATTAGTGGCCGCACAGACCTGTCAGTTCACAAAATGGAGAGTGCAGCTCCGGCCACACGCTCCATTGTGTCCAACATAAATGAAGTTCATTCGGTCGGTACTGCAGTGGGATGATCTTCACTGACACCGGCCATTCTGTTACACGTCTGGATCACTGAACGGAAGATGTCTTACGTAGTGTGAACCCAGCTTTAAAGTGAATGTACTATTAAGAGTAGTACAATTTTTTTTTTCACTTCCCTGTCGATGCTGACACAGAGATCCCGGAAGTAAGATTCATTTTCCAAAATGTCCCCCGGTACCAACAATCGGCAACACTTTCTTCTTGTGCATAGGGCTGCTCTATGTGCTGGAGGCAGGTAGTGTAACAATATTCCCTCCCGTTGGTGACAGGCCTCCATTACAATCAAGTATGGCTGCTTCACTGAGGGGAGGAGATATTGTTACAATGGGGGTGCTGGGCCCGCCTCCAGTGTGTAAACAAGGCAGGTGCACAAGAAAAAAACGCAGGAGCCGGATGGTGTTTTAAAAGATGGACTGTGCCACCGGGATCTCCGTGCTGGCACCAACAAGATGGTCCGTTTGCTTCAAAGAGATTTAAAAAGTATTAAAAAAAACATAATAAGGCTTTGTTACCACACTGTAAAAATGACGGACGTTGTTATGACAGCCATTCTTTTAAAATAACAGTCATAATTGGCTGTAAAATGACGACCAATAAAATAATATATAGATTCTGATATTTATGCTGCTGTATGTGTAATCCCTTAAGGACCTATGACGTACCGTTATGTCATGGGAGCCTGTCACTTACGGACCCATGAATTACCCGTAGGCCAGTGGTTCCAGCGGCCCTATGAAGTGAGCTCACTTCATATCAAGTGGGGATTGGCTGCTACCAGCAGCGGGGTCCTCACTGTTAAAGGACAACTCCCGCGGGACCCCCCCCCCCCCAAAAAAAAACACAGACACACACAGACACCATACTCACCATCCCTCCGGTGATTATCGCCACTCGATTCGCCCACCGTCCACCTCTCCGTCGCCGCCGTCCAGTGATGTCTCTCACTTCCGGGTCCTGGGGATGGAAAAGGCTGTATACATTACCTATTACGATTGTCACGGTCCTCTTCTCCCGGGCGGCATCTGGTGACAATGACGTCAGAGCCGGGGGGCGGTCCGGGTCTTCTTCCTCCTCGACGTCTTCATAGAAAGTGAATGGGATGGAAAAGGCTGCTGGTGCACATGCGCACCAGCAGCCTTTTCATTGGCTGGAGCGCATCACATGGCTTCCAGCAACCTCAGCCAATCAGGGCTGAGCAAGCTGGAAGCCATGTGATGCACTCCAGCCAATGAAAAGGCTGCTGGTGCGCATGTGCACCAGCAGCCTTTTCCATCCCATTCACTTTCTATGAAGACGCCGAGGAGGAAGAAGACCCGGACCGCCCCCCGACTCTGACGTCGTTGTCACCAGATGCCGCCCGGGAGAAGAGGACGATCGTAATAGGTAATGTATACATTCTTTAACTTCCGGGGGGGGGGGGGGGGGCGAAGGGGGCCAGACCGGTTATTTAACCACATTACAAAGTTATATAACTTTGTAATGTGTGTTAAATAAGCTAAAAAAAAATTTTGCGTGGGAGTTGTCCTTTAATGACGAGCCGCAGCAATGCAACGACGCAGCAACCTCTGCAATGCGATGATCACAGCATTTAAATGTCAGTAACAGGAGCTTCACTCCAGTTGCTGTTCGATCAGGACCCCTGGAGTGTAATGCGGGGTTCCCATCGTTCTAGCTGACTGCCGGAAGTCTCTTACCTTCCTCCTGGCAGTCAGATGGGCGATCCATGCATAGAGTCTGCCACAGACAGGCGCTATACATTGATCGCAGATAACACTGATCAATGCTATGCTATGGCATAGCAATGATCAGTGTTATTGATTTAATGTAAAAATGTTAAAGTCCCCTAGAAGAACTTAAAAAGTGTAAAATGAAAAAAACTTTAAAAAAATGCCATAGCACCTCCCCCATTTAAAAGTTTAAATCACCCCCCTTTCCCATTTTATAAATAAAACACATAAAAATAAACGTATTATAAACAATGTTGTCCTCGATCAGACTCAAGCAGAATGCTAATCACTAAGCCACCCTTTAGTTTTCAGTGCAATTTAAAGATTCTCTAATTTCTCTAATTCTCTAAATACAGGTTCTCTAATTTGGTATTTTAATTTATTCATTGTATAACTTAATATATAACCTGTAATGTATTTATATATTTGAATAAGCGCTGCGGAATCTGTTGGCGCTATACAAATAAATATTATTATTATTATATGGGGTCACCATATACTTGTATATAAACAAGGGAGAGCTGAGTTGTATAAGGCTAGCAGCTACATACCCCTCTAACACACTGGATAGGGTGTCATCTGAGGCAAAAGGCTCATCTGGCCTCATGGAAGGTGTGGTCTAGACCTATCACACTCCAAAGACATAGCGGGACACTTATCAAGGGCTTTCCGACTGTTTTACGGTGAATAAGTGTTGTTTGCACCCTTTTTTTTTTGTCTAAGTGGTATTTATGCGAATTATTAGATGCAATTTTTTCATAATCTGTCTGTTTTATGTATTCACCTAAATATTTGAATATTCCAGGATTTACTTATTTATCATATGCACAAAAATTAAAATTTGTCCCCAATGGCGCAGGTCTATGTCTTCCCAGTTAAGGATAAATAGGAGAAGTTATGAGCACTAGGGTATGCTGGAAAAAGGTGGTGGAGACCGCTGAAATGTCACATCGTACTCTGTTTTTTGTTTGCTGTGCTGCACTGTTGTTTGATTGCAACATGGAATAAATTACAAGTTTTCTCTACTACAAGAAGTGCTGTGGGAAATTTGCAGCTATTAGACTCAACAATACACTTCCCATAGAGTATAAGAACACTAGGAGGTGTCTGTAACTTAGGGTGCTGTTACACCAAATGATTATCAGCCATACCGTTACGGACAATAATCGCTTAGTGTAATAGGTCATGCTAAAAAACCCATAATGATAGCAACAGTCTGCTGCACATCACCCTGTGTAATAGGAGCAATGGCAGAAGACCACCACTCTCTTCTATGGGCTACCTGGATCGTTCAGACAGCCCCTCCTGGCCCCCCTGCTTCTCCCCGCTCGATATCTGTGTGTGTGTGTAATAGCACAGACAGCGAGCAGGGAACGAGAAGCAATGACCTGACAGGTTGGCACTCCCTTGCTTCTAAATATCGGCCATGGAATATGGCCCTTACGGTGACAACACATGCACTGGGAAATCATTATTCTTAAGATCAGGAGAGTCCCAGATATTAGACCGGGACTGAGAATACAATTATGACATGTCTCATCAACATGTGATCACAGTGCAAAATCCCTTGAGGGTCTAGAGATGAGAGTCAGATGTTATTCTGACAGTTCTGATAAACAGACAAAAGACAAGTGGCATATAGAACAAGAGCTGAGAACGTAGATTGTGGCGCAAGGTGCTAGCTGGGATAGTAATATAGTTTAGTTCTTTCTTAGAGCATGAATACTGTTTGCGAGTAGATCACATTAGACTACATGAGTAAGAGATTTTCTATTCATGCCCCAGGGTCTTTATCTCAACAGATGTATTCCTGAACTACATCTGCTGGAAAGTATTAAACTTTATTTTAGGCCATAAAGTTTCCTAGTTCTTATTACTTAAAGTCATGTTATTGTCTTTTTTCTTCAGTTTTGTTGTAAGCGTCATACTTTATGTATTTATGACTTGTTGATAATGATACTTTTCAGACAGGTCTTTAGCATGTATAATGATACCATGAGACACATAATACACAAATATTTTGTCTGAGTGATGCAGGAAAAGGGGTTGCTATCTAATTTCTCAATGGTTGATTTGTTTGAATTGTCTGCTGGAGGGAACTCCAAATGCCATAATTCTTAATCCTGTGCTTCAGTTTTACTTGTGCTGTATCCATCGCACTTAACTGCAAAACACTGAAACTTAAAGGGGTACTCCAGCATTTTCTTTTTTTTTTTTCAAATCAACTGGTCAGAAACCTATACAGATTTATCATTTAGTCTGGGTTCACACTGCGTTTTTAGCATACATTTAACATATCCGTTTTTTTTAACAGACAAAAAAAATAGTGTCAGCAAGGTTTTTGTGTCCGTCAAAAAAAAGGATCCGTTTTTTTTTTATAATGGAAGTCAATGGAAAAATGGATCAAAACGGATGCACACAAATGCATCCGTTTTTCATCCGTTTTTTTTCAAAAAATGGATGAAAAAAACGGATTGCAAAAACGCAGTGTGAACCCAGCCTTACTTCTATTTAAAAAAAATCTCCAGTCTTCAAATACTTATTAGCTGCAGTATGTCTTCTCCTGTGCACCCATAAGATTCTATTCACACTAGGTTTGGCCATACAGCTGCCATTATTTGGAGCAGAAAACAATGTAAAAGCATTTACTGTATAGTACACAGAGACTTCAAGGGAGCAGACTGCACTGAATGGAAAAAAAACAGAATATGTCTGACATACTATAGAATAAAAAAGTTGCATGAGCCTAGCTTTAGCTTTATTAAATGAGTGATTTTTTTCCTTTCAAATCAACTGGTGTTCGAAAGTTTAAGAGATTAAAAATGTACTTCTATTTAAAGAATCTAAAGTATTCCAGTATTTATCAGCTGCTGCATGTACTCCAGAAAGTGGTGTATTTTTTTTTCCAGTCGGACACAGTGCTCTCTGCTGCCACCTCTGTTAGTGACAGGAACTGTCCAGAACAGGAGAGGTTTTCTATGGGGATTTGCTACTGCTCTGGACAATACCTGCCACAGAAAGAGGTGGCAGCAGAGAGCACTGTGTCAGACCGGAAAGAAAACACCACTTCCTGCAAGACATATAGCAGCTGATAAGTACTTGAAGACTTCAGATTTTTAAATAGAAGTAAATTACAAATTTATATAACTTTCTGACACTCATTCAATTAAAAGAAAAAAAGTACCACTTTTAAGGGTAAGCCATGGCTAAACAGGTGTCTATGAACAGCAGACACCTGTTTAAAGGGAATCTGTCACCTCCATATCAGAGCTGCAGATACTGGCAGATATACAATGGGGAGATATAACAAATAATTCCCTTTTCTTTGCTGATGGCCATTTTCAAATTGTATTTTTCATCTGAAGTTCCACAGAAGTGATGTTGAGCCAAAGCATGCACATGCTTTTCCTAACCCGTGTGCGGTGCAGGCAGGGCGCTATAAACTAGTCATGGGGGCAGAGTCGGCGCCATACCTACTCGCTGCTCTCTGCCTATTAGTGCGCTCTGTGAGGGTGATAGATAGAAGCCTCTTTGCCTACACTGTGCACTGGATTAAAAGACATTTTGCAGGGATATGACAAGTAAGGAACCTCAGATCTGGTTAATACATATCTCAGCTTTCTAGCACACACACTTTCAGGACTGGTGAAGTTTGGTGCATCCTTCCACAGCGTTATGTAAGCTGTTAAAAAAAAACTATTCATTTGTATATTATGCCTGGGGTTAAAGATAATTTGTAGGAAAGAGATAATCTACTAAGATGACCTTAAAGACAACACAAATGTGACAAATTAGTGGGAGGGGGAGGAAGGGCATTATTAGTTTAAAGCAAGTCCGTATCATAGAAATGAAATGCGATAGTGCTACAAAGTTCACCGATAATATCATATATAGCATGCTGCATGCTTGTCATATGTCGCGTCCTAAAGTAACAAGTGGAAATCTTATTGCCTGGTAAATTCAGCCAGAATTGGAATTATTCTGTCATTATTCATTCATTTCATTCGTTTAACAAGCAATTAGACCACAGCAAGTCAATATCCACATTGTGAAAGGAAGGGTACTCACAGCACAGAACCATAATGAAGGGCACATAAACCCCAGGACAGTGTGCAACAGAATGAATTAGCAGAATCTCAGCATCATAAATCATTATGATGCCGGGTTGCTCTGAAACAGTTTAAATCCTTGCAGTACTGTACTGTGTCAGTACAGTACCATGAAGATTTACACTGTTTCGGAGCTCCTGGCATGATAATGAGTTATGATGCTGAGAGTTCTGCTAATTCGTTCCGTTGCACAATGTCTGCAGGCTGTGCATGGAACCTGGGAATAAGGCATAAGGCTACACTTGTACTTGACGGCCTAAGCAGAGCGGTACACTGCAGGGGGAGTTTCCCCGTATTATTTTTCCTAAAAATGTTGGCCCTACAACAGTCAAACCAAAGTTTCAGCAGTGCCAGCCACTATGCCAGCTGCCTTCAGTGCTATATTCCTGGCCGGTGCTTGGGAAAAGACCAGCACCGTGCACAGGAACTGGGCGGAGGTTCACCAAAAAGGACCAAAGAACAGATCCAAAGGAATTCACACAATTGCATCCGTTTTTGCATCTATTCGTTTTCCATTAAACGGATATGTTGAACAAACTGCAAAAACGCAGTGTGGCCCTACCTTTAGGCTGAGGTTTGCAGCTTGGTTTTGTATACCAGAATGATCTCTGCTGCTGTTTTGTTTGCTGTTTCTATTATTTTCATGGTTACAATAGAATACTGTGTGAATTGTATGTACCTGAGACCACAGGGTTTATCTTTCCAGGGGAACACTCTCACCGCAGCTCCTTGTGACTCACTATTAGTGAGTCTTTTGTGATTCATGGCTGTTCAGGAGATCTGTTTTTATCGGTTGTTTGACATTTCCTTACAATGAAGAAAAATAATGAGCCTTATGTTGAGAAATGAAAGCAATATTCTGAGGTTTACAATTCGATGGTATTTTGATGTTGAACTAAAATATGACTTTTCTTCATAATATAAACTAAAAGACTTCCTGTTGCCAGCCACAACCCTGTCTAGCACTTTATCGAAACTGTGCTCAGATGCAGATATATGGGTTGTAGCTAGGTTCTCAGTGTGATATAAAACTGTATGCACATCTACCCAGATTATATTACAGAATAAAGGGAGACAGAGCTCATGTGCTAAACCCAAGGTCTGAATTAATACATAACAAGGAAACTTACTGACCTAGAAGCGTTGTACTAAAGGCACAATACAAAGGAGCTGCCCATGATCCTGGTCAGGTAACTTCAGTATACCAGAATACACAGAAACTTGAAGTGACTGTCAGTAGGTTTATATTAACCTATCTAGGGGTAGCATAAACTAGTGACAGAGAAGCTGAACAGAATTACATATCACTTACATTGTTCTCTGCAGCGGATTCAGAGATATCCTCCTGAATAACATGGACAATATGTAGTCCTCTCCATTATGTAAGTGAGACCAGGAATCCTAGATATTTATGAGCAATAGCAAAATTATCTCTTCATGCTGTGTATAGGCAGTCAACTGTCAATCTGCAGCTAGAGGACGGTGGGAGGGGTGTGGCACGAATCCTATTCTCCTGCATATTAGAGGAACAGCTGTACCGAATGATATAAGTAATACACTAGTAAGTCACTAGTTTATGCTGCCCTCATTTAAGACACCATAAGCCTACTGACAGGTTCCCTTTAACCTTGGAGATGACTTGGATTGATGGAAGCATTGCAACTGCATAATTTCCTAAAAATTTTTAGGCTATGTTCACACAACGTATATTTTCGTAAAACCACGGCCGTTGTACAATGATTATTGCGGAAATATATGTTATCCTTCCTTCTATGGGACCCTGGCTGGAGCGTATACACATAGTATATGCTCTGGCCGGGATCCCTAGCGGCGCCCCAAACAACTGACGTGTCAGTTTTCAATGAATAGCGGCCGCAGAAAACCATGTCAGTGCACACTGTGGAGAGAGCGTCTCCGGCCGCTCCCTCCATAGCGTGCACGGATGCGCCTGCAACAGAACACTGCGGCCGAAAAGATCATCTGACTGATACTGCAGTATCGGCTAGGATGATCTTTTCAGAGACCGACCGTTCTGTGACCCAGCCAGGTCACGGAAAGGCCGGTCTCTTACGACGTGGGAACATAGCCTTATAGTGCGAAAATTTTGGTGTCAAAATGCAGACATATTATGCAAAGTATGATTGTAATTTGCATAATACAACTGTATCTTGGTGCCAAATTAAAGCACTGTCTAAAAAAGCGACCGTAAAATGGCCAAAAGAAGAGGGGTAAAAGACACCTCTAGTTCAACCTTTCTCATATCATGATGTTGATATGGTGTTGTAGAAGAGCTGACCAAGGTTTCTATATCTGTGCTTGCAGATGGGGGGAGTGGACACCTCTTCTTGGTCGTGCACTCCACCCATCTCACCTGGGGGGGGGGGGTATTTTGGCCAGTATTAGTTGGATCCTGCATGCCCAGAATACAGGCTCATTATTAGCCCAGGAGAGGTCACAGTTAGTGTAGGTTCCACCCAGTATATAGGGCCACCATACCGTGGTGAAATATTACACAACATTTGCAAATGGTATGCCAAGAGCCTCATTATTTTTTATTAGCAGTTTGGGGGGGGGCTGTTTCTAGCACTTTTGCAGTTTTCATATCTGTATTGGGTTTCTGTCTTGGTATTAGCAGTGAGCTGTTGCATTTCTTGTGTTTTTGTGCTTCTTTATTATATCAATTATATATCATTCATTGGTAAATTATTTATGACTCTTAATTTCATTTGCTATTATTTCAATATCTAACCCTATTCTTGAATGTGTTTATAGTATCTGCCATTACTACCTTTTGGGGTAGGACATTCGCTAGTTCGACTGCTCAAGCTGTAAGGAAGTATTTCCTATATAATTGTCTGAATAGGATCTTTCTTTTTTGCATAAAAGAAATGCCGCACGATGTTCTGTACAATTCTTGAAATCAATAAACTATGTGCCAGATTAGAACCATATAAGCTATACGTTAAAAATGTATCTGATTTTACAGAACTGAATCCCATATTTAGGCTATGTTCACACACCATCAAAATAACATCCATTTTTATTGGATGGCTGTCATTTATATTTTTAGAACCCAGGGTTCCACAGATGAGCCCTCTAGTTTCAGTCTAGAAGTTACATTTAGGTCTCATTAACACGATCCGTGCTGCGATGACCGGAGGAGGATCGCTGCACGGACTCCCCTCCTGTCATCACATCTGACTACTCCTGTGTGCTCCTGTCATCGCATCTGACTACCCCTGTGTGCTCCTGTTATCGTAACCTGCCGCAATCCGCACTAGGACATGTCCTATTTTTTTGCAGTGCAGATTGCGGTGGGAGTCGCGTCATGAATCGTGTGACTGGCTGCATTCATTGTTCCTAAAATTGTCCGTGGTCACAGATCCGCGACCACAGACAATTTTATGGGTCGTGTGAATGCAGCCTTACAACTCAAAAACACATAAGATGCACATTTTAACAATACATAAGGAAATCTCTGGATGACATTTTTAGAGCCGCAAAGTGCTTTAGAAATGAACCTCCCTATATCAGATTATCATATCTTTTTATCTATGGCCACATTTACATGCTATATAAGCTTGTGACATACAGTATGTGTATATTTAGTGTTAAATCATTTATATTCATGAATAGAAAATAAATAAAAATGTCATTTCTCCTAACATGTTTGTTTTATTAAATACTTGCTTCCCATAAAGCAATTGTGGAGCATCTTTTATTAGAACCAAATCGGGTCTAAATTTACTATGGCTGTTGTGCCAGAATGTTGCCTCTGAAAAGAGAATTCTGGGCTGGGGTGATTTTTGGCAAAGTGCCGGACAGGATTAAAGAAGAACCCTGCATCTCCGGTCCTCCCAGTCCCCGGCCACTTCTTGGTAAGAGGGGACCTGGGACGTCATGTGCCAGACCCACTCAGTCAGACAGCGGCCGCAGCAGGGTCTCGCCTCGGCCACTGACTGTTTAATGTATGTTAGGAACTTGTAACCAGGGTGAATAGGTAGGGAAGACACAACAGTAAGCCCTAGGGCTAGGCCCCCAACTGTCCCTAGCTACTTGCCCATCCGATGATGAGTGCAACTAGAACATTCTGGAGTCCGATCGTTCGGCATTTGATTTCCAGTGGCTGGATATGTTGGATACAGCCCTAGGAAGTCCAGGAAAACATGAATACAGCCACAGGTTGTTTCCATGTTTTCCAGGACTCACTAAGGCTGCATCCAACTTCAGCAACTAGTATTCAAATGCCGAACGATGGGACTGAAGCATGCTCCAATTGTGCTCATCTCTAATAATGGCTGCACAAATGATCCATCGTATGGTCCAACCACTCGATCAATTGAGCTATCTAGGTGACCCATAATGAGCGCTGATCATGGGGATCAGTGCTCATTATCTGGAGCCTTGAGTGCCATTAAGAGTAAGAGGAAAAGCACAGTGCAGTTTTCTTAGATCAGGTGCTCCAGAATCCTTATTTATTAAGAAAAAAAGAATATACTAACTGGACACATCAGGAGATGTGTCATCTGTTTCATGTTCCCAAACCAAGGGCAACATGAAGCAGACATGGACAGCTTCTCTACACTCTATGATTTATTCTGTTTTAACACTAAGGGGGAGAATTATGAAAGAGTGTAAATATACAACTGGTGTAAACTGCCCACAGCGACCAATCACAGCTCCAATTTTGTTCTGCCAGAGCTGTGACTGGTTGCTGTGGGCAGTTTACACCAGGTGTTCATTCTTCATCATGGAGAGAAAAGGTGCACAAGCCTCCCATAGAGTGTCATTATAAGGGTATGTGCACACTGAGCAATTCTCGAGGAATTGTAGCTGAATGTTTTCAGGCAGAATTCAAGCAGAATTTAAGCCCCCCATTGACTTCTATAGGATTCCTCTAGCAGATCTACAGCAGAAAATTCTGTTCGGAAATTCTGCAGTGTGAACAACAGAGCAGAAAACCCATTGAACACAATGGGACTTTGCTCTATACATATTTTACGGGAGGAATTTTAAGCTGAATTTCAAGCTGAATTTCAAGCTGAATTCCTCGCCTTTTCCTCAGTGTGCACATACCCTGACAGGGAGGCTGGCGGCATTCCATGGCAGAGAATTCCGCCACTTTTGCTCTGTGTGCACATAGCCTAAGAAATAAGTGAGGAATTAGCGTATGTGCACACTGAGGAAAAGGCGAGGAATTAGATGAGGAATTGAAGAGGAATTTCAGCTTGAAATTCCTCCCGTAAAATATGTACAGAGCAAAGTTTTCTGCTCTGTTGTTCACACTGCAGAATTTCCGATCAGAATTTTCTGCTGTAGATCTGCTAGAGGAATCCTATAGAAGTCAATGGATGGCTTAAATTCTGCTTGAATTCTGCCTGAAAACTTTTTGCTTCAATTCCTGGAGAATTGCTCAGTGTGCACATACCCTAAGGGCGGGTTCACACTACGGAATTCTTGCGGACAAGGTCCGCGGAATTCCGTCAGCTGTCCGCCCGCACGGGCACGCGCTTTTCCGCCGGCCCCATAGACACCATTCTATGGGCCGGCGTATTCCACGATCCGCTAAAAGAAGTGACATGACACTTCTTTCAGCGTATAGCGGAATACGCCGACCCATAGAATGGTGTCTATGGGACCGGCGGAAAGGCGCCCAGATGTGCGGGCGGACAGCTGACGGAATTCCGCGGACATTGTCCGTGAGAATTCCGTAGTGTGAACCCGCCCTTAGGGTATGTGCACACTAAGGAAAATGCGAGGAATTCAGCTTGAAATTCCTTGTGTAAAATATGTACAGAGCAAAGTCCCATTGTGTTCAATGGGTTTTCTGCTCTGTTGTTCACACTGCAGAATTTCCAAGCAGAATTTTCTGCTGTAGATCTGCTAGAGGAATCCTATAGAAGTCAATGGGGGGCTTACATTCTGCTTGAATTCTGCCTGAAAACTTTCAGCTACAATTCCTCGAGAATTGCTAAGTGTGAGCCCACCCCTATTTAGGAACCAGGCAGGGGCGTAACTACCACTGTAGCAGCCATAGCAGCTGCTGTGGGGCCCACCGCATCTGGAAGCCCGGTGGCCAGCTCCTTCAATACACTAAGCTCTCTGAGCTGTCATCATTTGCAGCACTAGGTGGCCTCTTGGGTGCTATGTTTATCGAATATTTTAACAAATCTTGGGGAATTCAATTCACATAACAAAGCGAATTAACAGCGCAATTTGTAGTGAATTCTGATTAATTTTAATCCGGAGTACTGGCCAAAATGCTCCACTATGCCATTTCCGTTTTATAATATCCTCTATATGACACCTGAAGAATACCAGGATGATTTCATTTCTTGCACACGCACTGTTTAGACACTAGAGGAATCCTGCCAAAAAAGGACAGAAAATGAGTTTGTTATAGTATGCCAGACACAAACCTCATCCAGTCTACATTTCCAAGAAGCTACAACGAAGGGGATAACAAAGATTTGTATTCATTATAATGTTCATCAAGCCAATTTTGCCACATTATAAAACATGTGAAATGAATTTACTCTACTGTATGGAAATGCTATACCTTAAACCCCACACTTGTCAAATTTTGAGGTGGCCTTAAGATGTTCCCTTTGATCAAGTATTTAGTACTTTATCCATTTCTGGGGAACATGGATGAGAACTAATATAGTTTCCACAGGTTATAGCCCTATAGGTTAAGGCTCTCTGAGTATGAGTTTATGTCTGGGCAGAAGACACAACAGGCTAGGGGGATAGGTTTTTTTTTATCATCGGTGTATGACTGCTGAGACACCCCACAATCCTGAAAACAGGGTCCCAAACCTTCTGCCAGACCAGTTGACATGTGTGTTCACTGCCACTCCATTCATATTCTATGGAAGATGACAATGATAGCAGAGTACAATAATTGGCAGCTAAATCTCTGGCAGCTCCAACAGACAGTGGCGGGAAAACACCTTTAATTTCTAAGGGGGGCACCCCTAATGCTGTGTTTACAAGGAACGATTATCGTTTGAATTTTCGCAATAACGATCGCATTTGAGCGATAATCGTTCTTTGTAAACACAGCAAATCATTCATTTTGATCTTTCAACATGTTCTTAAATCATCGTTCATCGTTTGCTAAAAATTCGCAGATCGTTTCGTGTAAACAGTCTTTCAAAGATTCACCCTATGTAAAAGATGGGCTTAAGCGATCTTAAAAACAATCGCATTAACGATTTTTCTTACAAATTTTCTTTTGATTTTTCTAACGATTTATTCGTCTAAACGCTGATCGTTATAAAAACCAAATCGTTGCTTCAAAATCGTTAAACGATCGATTGGGCGAATTATCCGTGTAAACGTAGCATAAGGTGCTCATATACATTAGACAGAACTAAGCCACACCCACTGATTGGGGCCACCTGACTCCTTCAACAGCATTGTATCTGCTTAAGTAGTCTGACAGAGGCTTAAAGGCCTTTTACACAGGCCGATTATCAGCCAGTAGTGTTGCTAGAAATGCTCCTGCGACTGATAATCGCCCCATATAAAGGTGACACTGATCAGCTGAGGACGAGGAAAACGCCCGATCCTTGGCTGATCTGTCTTTACAGCAGGGTTTAAAATTTTTGTTGACAGCTGGCAGCCGTGGATGGGAGACCTGGATCTCGGATCACAAGCAGCTGTGTATACTTGTGGTGTATCCCTATGGACGACCGGTTACTTGCCAGATGGTATTGTGTGACGCCACTACTGTAGTGGTTGGTCAGGATGTAGCTCAGCCAGAGGGTAGGTTGTCGTGACACCAGTGCCAGTTGGGCACACAGGTGTGGAGATACACCTGCTTTTATTTTAAGATGGCTGGCTTTACCCTTTCCCATGTGGTCGGTGACCTGCCGGGCTGTAAGGGGGTACTTATCACGGTGGTCAGGGGTGGAGTTGTGACCCACCCGGACAATCAATACAGCCACCCACAGAAAGGGCAGATGACCCAAGGATGGTGTAACTACTGTGTAGGTGCCTGTTACCATAAATAAAATCTTCTTTACTTTGGGAATGCTTAATACAGTAGCTGATAATAGACTTCTGACTTGACTAGACACAATCTACGTTAAGAGGTTTTAGAGCAGAATAGCTGTGCTGACTTGGTTGTGTGCTGAGAAGTAGAGTGAGTTTAGAGCAGTAGAGAGGAGTTTGCACTGAGAGTTCAAAGTAGTAGAGAGAAGTTTGTGCTGAGAGTCCCAATCCAGGATAGAAGTGTGCTGTGCCTGAACTTTAGAAGAAGAAGTAGAATACTGAAGAATACTTAAAAATAGAAGACTACTTGTGCCCGTGTTTTGCCTTTGTTGTCGCTGTACCACCTGTTGCCCTACAGTGTCGGTTGACCCATCCTCCTAGGGTGACATAAGCCCCAAACCTTGTTACCTGAGTTTAGCAAGGTGGCCAAGTTTACCTGGTTAACTGAGTACGTAGGCTTGTAGCAACTTTGCTCTATCCGGATTAGTTCCTCTTGTTTCAGGATGCTGTCCTGCACTGTTAGAAATGTTCATGGCGTGGGTTGGGGTGATCTCTGACTTTTCCTCTCCTGAGTAGCTTAGTAGTTTAGCCCTGCATAATAAGGCTAAGTCTTGCTTTGCAAAAGAAAAGAGTCTCTGTTTCTCCCATACGTCTGTCCACTACAACACACCAGACTAGACTACTCTGGACTGACTAAGGTTGGGAGTGTACTTCCTCTCCCCCTGTGACAACCTCCTACAGGGTATGTAATACCTCCTGTGAGTGGTGGAGAAGAAAGTGCAGGGAATAAAAAGGAGAATAGAGATAGGTGGAGAACAGAAAAGATCTGTTATTTGGTGTGCAGATTACTAACAAACAATAACCCCTTGTTCACTACAGCTGTGCAATATGCAAGTACATTTACGAATAGTAGCAACATCTAGTGGCAAAAATTAGGCACAACTTCATTACCACTTTTACTTAGAATACAGGCTTTTGCGAGGGGTGTATAGACTAGTAACACCACTACTTAGGGTCCTATTACACTGAGCGATTTTTTAACGATTACCAACTAACGATCTTGATCGCAAACGAGATTGTTTATCGTTAACCTGAAATCGTTCAACCTATTACCCAGAGCGATAATCATTAGTTACGATCAGGGCTGTATTAACAGCTGCTGCTGCCCTAGGCACTAAACCTGAAGACGCCCCATCTTCACGCACCTATTGACGATACCAGACCTGACCAATACCACCATACCCCCCACCCCCCCGGAAAAGACACCAGATTTACTGGCAAGTCTGAACGGGAGGAGGGAGACTAAAACAAAAAATATATATAGTTTTTTCTGTCCCCCTGCAAGGTGCTGCCCTAGGCACCAGACCACGGGTGCCTAGTGGTAAATACGGCCCTGGTTACGATCGTTACTATGATCGTTATTGCGATCGTTACTATGATCGTTTATTCCTTCTGATACCAGAAAAAGAATGAACAATGTGCAATTACACTGAACGATTAGTGAAAAAAAACACAACTTGAGCGAACGAACATGGAATAACAGCGAACGATTAACAATAATTTTAGGTTCAAATCTAAATCAACGACATACAAAATTTTTTCGATCGTTGCCTGCAATTACACAGAACAATTATTGTTTAAATTCAAACGATTTAACGATTTTTTGCACGATAATCGTCCCGTGTAATAGGGCCCTTACAGCCATGTGTATACTTACAGCACGTCTCTCCAGTCCTGCGGCCTCCACCTGTAATTTTAAACTCGCTTCCTACAGAATAATTGTCAGCCGGAGGAGGTGAGGCCTGAAGATACAGCCAGTGGCGTGGAAGACGAGAGACCTGAATGCTGGATCACAAGCAGCGCAGATGTAAGTATATCCTGCTGCTTGTGATGTTTAAACTGACAGCACAAATATATACATAGGTTATATGTGCAGTATACCCTATATACATAACTGTGCTGTCAGTTACCCAGGCTGCATGGATGATACAAGGATCGGTCGTGTAACTCAGGCCCCTTGATTTGTCGTGCCATGTAAAGACGCAGCAAACTAGCACAAATCTTGCTCATCGGTTCCTGACAGTTTCCGACATGTACAGAGGTGCGAGCATAAGTACTGGAAAACTTGAGGTTTTTAAATAGAAGTAAATAAATTTATATAACTTTCTGACACCAGTTGATAGAAAGAATTTTTATTCCACCAAAGTACCCCTTTAATCCTTCCGATAAATTGAATTTTTTTCTTATCCAGTTTCATCTATTTCTATTGGCAACAACATTTGTGCTCTTGATGTACATTGTATTGCAGTGGATTATTGTCATATTTTTTGTCTGCTATTAGAGCTTTATGGCACTATGAAACATCGGAGACGTTCCACTGTGAATCAGTAAACCTACTGATAACTGGCATCACAGCACTAAACAGTATACCTGAACTCCTCCATATTCCTTTAAGTCTAAACTTCTCGCAGCTCAGATTGTGCAATAAATAAATATACAGTAAACTGAATGCACCTCAGTCTGGTTCTTCAAGACCTGTTGTAGCATGTAATGGGAAATCCGGTTCATGTTAGAAGAACAAGTAAAAGCAAAGGTGGAGTTTCCCTTCTAACATATTTGTGATCTTTATATACTTTAATGTAAATAATTTGTGCATAACCACTAATTTTACATTGTAATCTCATACGTGTTCTCTTTACTGCATATAATTACATTGACGATTAAATGTGTAGGTTAAATAACAGAAAGAATGGAACCTCTTACTGGAAGTAATGGTACAAAATAGAGGGGAAAATTTATATAGATATCAGTGTTCTAGTATTATTAACCCCTTGTCTCTGCAGATACTTTTGTTGTTAAGGACCAAACCGTATTTTTAAAATCTGACTGATCTAATTTTATGTGCTAATAACTTTTTGACACTTAAACTTATCCAAGTGATTCTGAGAATGTTTTCTTAAGACAAAATGTGCTTCATGTAAGTAGTGTTTTGGTTGCTTTCTTTGTGAAAAAACTCTAAAATGGCATAAAAAATATATGTTTTAGATTTGAATTTCTCTAGGTTTGAAATTCTTGGTCTATAACAAAGATAGTGACGCAACATAAATGAGATAATAGTTTACATTTACAATATGTCTACTCTGTACCAGCATTATTTGGTAAAGGTCCTTTTAGTTTTAAGAATGTTATAGGGCTTAGAAGTTTAGCAGCATTTTTTCAAATTTCACACAGCAAGGACAATCAGGTACAGTAACAGCAGCGACAATCAGGTACAGTAACAGGAGCAAAAATTTGGTACAGAAAAAGGAGTGAATCATGTAGACCAATAGGGAAAAAAGATGAGTATCAGCTGCATCAACAGGAGTGACTACTGGTACAGTAATGGTGGACAGTGGAGATGGCACAGAACAGCAACAGGGGACAGGGTAGATTATCAGATATAGCAGGTGGGAGACTATATTAATTACAGGGACAGAAGACAAGGATGACTGTGGGCGAACCAACAGGAGACAGGGCTGACTATAAGATACAGGGGTCGGAGGCAACTATTTAATACTGCTTCAAAGCAGGGGGGACAACTGCTTTACGTGCATGTACATGAGCATCTGGAGGCCTCTTGACTCCACTAATAAAATTAAGTCTTGCGATCTTTATAATCCTTAAAAAGACATAATAATAATCACTGCAAAACAACCTCAACAATCCCTGCAAAATAACCCCCAGCTTTGACAATAACCTTGACTCTGACCTTATGTAACTTTATGTTCTATTCCAATATTAGGTGCACATACCAAATAGACACTTTCTGTGTCTAAAGCTTTTACGTCAATCTCTTTTCCTTGTGTTCATGCTATCATATTCAGATAGTGTGTTATCTAGGGCCTGTACATCACAAGATAACTGTCCTAGTGTACTTCCTGATTATTATCATAGTTCACTGTTGTGATATTTATAAAATATCATGGTATGGCAAACAATAGATTCAGGAATACATGCATTATAATAGCAGATGAGACGATGTATTAGCTGCATGCTGAGAATGTGTCCATAATGTTATACTGCACAAAATCATGTGTGCACTGGAGGTGGCAAAAAAAAAGAAAATATTGTTTCAAGTATCAATTGTTTCTAAAATCTTTAAGGACTTTGCAGGGTTTTTGTTGTTGTTGTTGTTGGTTTGTCGTTTTTTTTTTTTTTGCTTAACTTTATTCTAAAAACTTTCTTATTATTTCTTGGAATAACTGTACAAGGTCTTGTTTTTTTTGCAGGATTAAATCTATATTTCTTTTTATATAACCTTACTTTAAACTTACATTTTTAGAGGGGTGTAAAATAAGCAGTTCTCTTGTTGTTTTTTTTTATTTTTTAAAGCTCTTCCGTTGTATAAAAAGAAAAATTGCTTAAATTGCCTATGTGCCTGTTTTGTTAAGTTAATTCCATCCTGTTGAACTTTTTTGTTCCATGTTTAACTACAATTCAAATATATAGCAGAAACATAGGGGAGTCCCTTTATCCTCAAAGACAATAACTAATGTTTAGATATAGACACATTTAGTAGAATGTTACATTCATTTAGTTACAGAGATGTATACATACAGTAGATTAGTTTTCATTTTTTTCCAATATGTATACTGTAGAACCTTAAAAAACAAGCATAGTTACGAAGGTGCTTGTGATCCAAATCACATGTATATCAAAGCAAATTTTTCCATTAAAAATAATTGAAACCCAGAACCAAAAATAAGGTAGGGAAGGTGTTCTTTACTGATATAGTGTTCTTTATTGATACAGAAGGGGTTAATCATTTCCCTCTCCTTCCACACACAACTCCCTAGGTGGCTGCAAACCTGCTGGTGCTGGTACCTGCTGATACTTGTGCCGGCTGCCTCGGTGAAGGGGTTAATTCACGGAAGAGGAAGCAGCGGTCATACACCACCCAGCTCCACATGTAGGCAAGATAGCAATGGGATAAAATGAGTGGGCTTTCTACCTAGTACAGTACCTAAATGGGGACGCAGAAGTATCCGCTCGTATCATGAAATCTTGCAATTTATAAAATTATTAGCTTGTCTCTCAGACAAAGTTACTTGTAATTAGAGATGAGCCAATTTACATTACAAAAAAGGGAATTGTTTCCTATTCTTGGCAGTCGGCTTATAAGATGGCCATGCCGCTTCCTGCTGCTCCACGCCGCTCCACCTCAGGTGCCGAAAAAAGCTGTTTCCCAGGACTGGATCCAGCTTTTCCAGGCAACCACGGTGGTGCGGCAAGGAGTGTCATGGAGATTGAAGGCAGCTGGCGTATAAGTCGACTGCTGAGCACACGAAGAAATATTGTATTATCATATAGATATAAAATTATTATATGTATTTGCTACTTTTATAATTACCAACATGTGTATAAAAACATATGTAAATATGAAGAAGAAAACTATAAAATACAATCAAGGTCTTTAGGAGAAATAACTTTCTGTATAACCGAAGTACACAAAATCGCAACTGTCAGAAACCACTATGAAAAGAATCCATGCTGCCCAAAATTATTATGAGCATAACAGAGCATTTTACCTTGATGGT
Source organism: Dendropsophus ebraccatus (assembly GCF_027789765.1). Classification (NCBI taxonomy): domain Eukaryota; kingdom Metazoa; phylum Chordata; class Amphibia; order Anura; family Hylidae; genus Dendropsophus; species Dendropsophus ebraccatus. The sequence continues at coordinate 53,184,995 of NC_091459.1, forward strand.
ATTGAGGTGTTTCTTTTGCATTGATTCTCATATAGCTGTGCCAAATACACTGTGGTGTAAGAAATTGTAAGAATTTGTGAAGTAACAATAATTGTAATGTAAGAAAAATCAGTTTTATTGATAATAAAGTAGACTTTCATCAATTATCTTGTTTTGCACTTACACCGTATCCTATTACACAATTTACACATCATATAGGTGGATTTTCTCTTTTAGATCTTTAAAGGGGTATTCCAATTATTATTTTTCATATCAACTAATGTCAGAAAGTTATACAGATTTGTAATTTACTTCTGTTCAAAAATCTCCATTCTTCCAGTACTTATCAGCTGTTGTATGTTCTACAGGAAGTAATGTATTCTTTCCAGTCTGACACAGTGCTCTCTGCTGCCACCTCTGTCCATGTCAGGAACTGTCCAGAGCAGTAGCAAATCCCCATAGAAAACCTCTCCTGTTCCGGATAGTTCCTGACATGGACAGAGGTGGCAGCAGAGAGCACTTTGTCAGAAAGGGAGGAATACACCACTTCATGCAGGACATACAGCAGCTGATAAGTACTTGAAGACTTCAGATTTTTAAACAGAAGTAAATTACAAATCTATAAAACTTTCTGAAACAAGTTAATTTGAAAGAAACAGAAGTTTGTGGGAGTACCACAGAAAGGGAAGTATTAGACAGCTACAACTACAGAGGAAGGATGAAGCTTTACAGTATGGAGGTTGGCTTACTGCAGAGGGTAGATCTGTATACAGTATGGGGGGAGAACTACAGGGGGGGGGACAGTATGGTGGGGCCTAACTACAGGGGAACTTACAATATGATAGAAGTGGGACATACAGTATGGTGGCTAACTACCATATAGAGTGGGGCTACAGTGTAGGGGCATACCATGTTACTCTGAAAAAAAGAACTACCCTAAAAATAAGCCCTAGACTTTTTTTAGAGAAAACAATAATATAATACCCAGTCTTTTTATTAAACACTGCAGTCACTAAAATATATCTTATATCTATATAAATATATCTTGTGCCATATGTTGGCAAAATATACCTTTTGTTCTTAAACAATTTGCCTTGTCATATAACTCATAATATCAATCTTGTTTCATTCATCTTTCGTTTTATCCATATCCAGTTTTGTAGAAAATGTTGGCTCAAACACAAGGGTGGGTCTGACAAGGGATTTTCCTTTGGAATAAAAACAACATAACCAGATTGAGTGTATCCTAAGGAGGTCTGTATACAAACCTGCCATTAAACTACTGTCAGTTGTACGTAGGTGATTTCCATGTGATATGTGCTCACCTTGAAAACAAATGAATGTGTTGCTTATACAATGGATGACAATATAACGGGCGAGCTTTGTATGGTGCTATGTCCTAGTATCAACCTCTATGGGTTATAACCTTGGTAGCCAATCTTATGTGGAACAATGGTACCCCAAGCTTCAATACCATTGAGACCCAATGAGGTGTGGATCCAGCTAGTCCCCTAGAACCCATTCTTTCTTATTACAATTTTTAAATTCCTTGCTCTATATATAAAAACAACATATTCCATTATTGAACATACAGAGATGATGACATATAATAAACAAGCAGAAAAAAAAACATTTGAAAATAAGAATGGAAATAACTAAAGATGAGCGAACCCGAGTGTGCAACTACTGGTGGGCGAAGAAGTTGGATGCAGCCCTAAGGTTGCCTAGGAAACATGGATACAGTCATAGGCCATAGGCTGTATGCATGTTTTCCAGGACTCCCTAGGGCTGCATCCAACTTCTTCAGCTGCCATAGAGGCATAGAGGTGCTGCCTTTTCCCCCCTTTTTTCTGTAGTATGTGTGTGTGTGGGGGGGGGGGGGGGGGCTACCTCCTGTTGGCTTGCACTCCACCCATGTCCCAAGGGTGCTACACGTAGAGATTTGGCTCCTATCTGCCCATTTGTAGGCTTAGTGTTATCCCAGGAGAGGCCATTGCTAGTGTGAGAATGCTAGACTAGGGACCATGTCTCTGAGGACAACTTAAAGTGGTGACATGGTACACTCTGTCTGATCAAATAGTTTGCTAAGATCCTCACTTTTTAATATCTACAGAGCAGGTTTTTATCGTGTGTACACTGGCGGGAGTATATACGGTAAGCACTTGCACCTGTAGGTTGCTGTTGCACCTTCAGTTTCTTTGTCTGCACTTAAGCCACACGCAGCAAGCAACCTGCAGTGTGAACAGAGGCATAGAGGTGTGGCCATTTATTTCGTTTTTTTTATACACAATAAAAAATATCAAAATATAGTTGTGATTTTGTGTGAACAAGTAATAAAACGTTGTATCTTGCAAAAGCAGGTGATAAATGCCAAACACGTTCATTATTTGGAATGCCGTAATCAATTGAAAATACTGCCATATATTATCAAAATTACATTTGTATTTTTTCTTTTATTCTACAGTGTGTGAACATAGCCGACAGAGAGTACAGCTGACAGGGAGATGATGTTCACAGTTAGGTCACATGATATTCCTGGAGGTCAGGGTCCGAACACTGAACCCTGACCAATCAAAACCGTGAAAAGTTTTATAAAAACTCTGTGCCTCTTTAAATATTTAAAAATTTCTATAATTACGTGTAAAGTAATCTAGAATGCTAGAATAACAAAATATTTGTTATTCATTTGTTAACAGGGTACTCCAGCAAAATGTTTTTCTTTTTTTTTAATAAACTTATGTCAGAAAGTTACACACATTTGTAATTTGCTTCTGTTTAAAAAATGTCAAGTCTTCCAGTACTTATTAGCTGCTGTATGTCCTGCAGGAAGGGGTGTATTCTTTCCAGTCCGGCACAGTGCTCTTAACTGCCACCTCTGTCCATGTCAGGAACTGTCCTGTGCAAAAAAAGGTTTTCTAGGGCGTTTGCTTCTGCCCTGGACAGTTCCTGACATGGACAGAGGTAACAGCAAAGAGCACTGTGCCGGACTGGAAAGAATACACCACTCCCTGCAGGACATACAGCAGCTAATAATTATTGGAAGACTTGAGATTTTAAACCTCTTCAGAACTGGGCTAATTTTTGTTTTAGTTTTTTTCCTCCTCGTGTTTAAAATGCCATAGTACTTGCATTTTTTCACCTACAGACCCACTTGAGCCCTTATTTTTTGCGCCACTAATTGTACTTTACAATGACAGACTTAATTTTTCCATAAAATATGCTGTGAAACCAGAAAAAAAAAATATTCGTGCAGTAAAATAAAAAAAATAAAAAAAAGGAATTTGTTTTCATTTAGGGGGGTTCGTGTTTATGCTATTCGCCTTATGGTAAAACTGACATGTTATAAACGTTCCTCAAGTCAGTACGATTAAAAAGATATGTAATTTAAACAACTTTTATTTTATCTGACTGCTTTTAAAAAATACAAATACACAATGCACTGACTGATGCAGGAAGGGGTTAAATAGAAGTAAATTACAAATCTATATAACTTTCTGACACCAACTGATTTGAAAGATTTGTTTGTTTGTTTTTTGCCAGGGTACCCCTTTAAACACAAGAGCCCAGGTCAGTTTGCAACAGAATCCAATTCATCCCACAGTTCTGAGCTAGCACCTCTTGCTGAATTACGGTTATCTTCCAATCTCTCTGTAAATCCGTCCCAGATGACATCTGTTAGATCCTGCTTACTGGTATTAGTGTTACTTTTAGATTGTGACCATTTACAGCCAGTAAGACCTTAAACAATTTACACTGTGGAATGAATAGAATAATGGGCTGTATTGCTTTAAGGCAGACGTTAGAGGTGAAATCTAGGCCCAGCACTCCAGCTGTTACTACTGATGATCCAGCTGTCAACCTTAAAAATAGTTTAGTTGACAGGTAGCATAAGTAGTTCTGAAATATTAACACATACTATATACTACACATAGGAAATCCATCCATCACATTTACTGTGCTGTTCAATAAACATACTGTTATACTAGACTATTATATTAATTTGGCCGCTATTATTATTACAGCCATTATTATTATATGACATATCAAGTGGTAAACTGTAGTGGCTGGACTGGTTATTATAAAGGGTTGTACCTAATGAGAAAACATGTCCATCTTTTTCTATAGACAGTGCCATACTGATGCAAGGTTTATTATGAGCAGTATAACAGCCAGCTCACCACGGTCACCAGTCTGCCTCGCACGGTCCGACACTCCAGCCAGTGTTCAGATACTTCAGAAAGATACCTGGACAGCGTTTGCAAGTGAATCAATTGGTTCAGTTGATGTGTCCATGATCTTATGGGTTCCAAATAAAATGCCTTTGGTCACCTGCAAACGCTGGTCCAAGTATCTTTCGCAAGGTTTATGAGGTTTATGGTATCAGCTCAGGTGAATGAAGCTTTACTACAATATCACATATAGCCTGTGGACTGCTATGGCACTTTTTAAAAGAAAGCAGTCGTTTCTGTACACATAATTTATAGTAACTTTTTACATGTCAACTAGGAGGACTGGGGGTGACACAAGAGCTTACAGACTAGGAGGACTGGGGGGACACAGAAGCTTACACACTAGGAGGACTGGGGGGACACAGAAGCTTACACACTAGGAGGACTGGGGGTGACACAAGAGCTTACAGACTAGGGGGACTGGGGGTGACACAAGAGTTTACACACTAGGAGGAGGACTGGGGGGACACAGAAGCTTACAGACTAGGAGGACTGGGGGGGACACAGGAGCTTACAGACTAGGGGGACTGGGGGTGACACAAGAGTTTACAGACTAGGAGGACTAGGGGTGACACAAGAGTTTACAGACTAGGAGGAGGACTGGGGGTGACACAAGAGTTTACAGACTAGGAGGACTGGGGGTGACACAATAGTTTACAGACTAGGAGGACTGGGGGTGACACAAGAGTTTACAGACTAGGAGGAGGACTGGGGGTGACACAAGAGTTTACAGACTAGGAGGACTGGGGGTGACACAATAGTTTACAGACTAGGAGGACTGGGGGGGGACACAAAAATTTACAGACTAGGAGGACTGGGGTGGCACAAGCGCTTACAGACTAGGAGGACTGGGGGGACACAAGAGCTTACAGATTAGGAGGACTGGGGGTGACACAAGAGTTTACAGACTAGGAGGACTGGGGGTGACACAAGAGTTTACAGACTAGGAGGACTGGGGGTGACACAAGAGTTTACAGACTAGGAGGACTGGGGGTGACACAAGAGTTTACAGACTAGGAGGACTGGGGGTGACACAAGAGCTTACAGACTAGGAGGAGGACTGGGGGTGACACAAGAGTTTACAGACTAGGAGGAGGACTGGGGGGACACAGGAGCTTACAGACTAGGAGGACTGGGGGTGACACAAGAGTTTACAGACTAGGAGGACTGGGGGGGACACAAAAACTTACAGACTAGGAGGACTGGGGTGGCACAAGCGCTTACAGACTAGGAGGACTGGGGGTGACACAAGAGTTTACAGACTAGGAGGACTGGGGGTGACACAAGAGTTTACAGACTAGGAGGACTGGGGGTGACACAAGAGCTTACAGACTAGGAGGAGGACTGGGGGTGACACAAGAGTTTACAGATTAGAAGGACTGGGGGTGACACAAGAGTTTACAGACTAGGAGGACTGGGGGTGACACAAGTGCTTACAGACTAGGAGGAGGACTGGGGGTGACACAAGAGTTTACAAATTAGAAGGACTGGGGGTGACACAAGAGTTTACAGACTAGGAGGACTGGGGGTGACACAAGTGCTTACAGATTAGACGGACTGAGGGGGGGGGGGTGACACAAGAGCTTACAGACTAGGAGGACTGGGGGTGACACAAGCTCTTACAGATTAGGAGGTGTCACACGAGTTCAGGATAGACAAGAGAGGGGAATACGAGTTAGAGAATACGAGAAGTTCAGTTTTAGAAAGGTTGATTTTGAGAAATAGAGAAGCCATAGAAGCCAGGTATCATCTGGCGTATTTTTTTTTTTTTTTGGCGTAAAGAGACGATTTGCGAATATTTTATTCGTTAAATGGCTGATTTGCAAATTGGCTCTTTACGCCGGGGGGCGGGGAGGGGGTGTGGAGGGGGCGGAACGGGGGGTGCGGACTCATAGTCCACGCGATTTATCTTATTTTTTTTTTAAAGATATGCCGAAAACCTACTGCAGTCCTCAGCTGGCGTAGGTTTTTCCCGGCTCGCACGGGATTTATGTAGAGGCAGTCCGCCTCTACATAAATCTCTGTAGCGCTGGAGATGCGGGGGCATTTATAAGTCCAGCGCAGAAAATGTCCCCCATAGTGTTAGAGAGAGCGGGCAGACAGACAGTCATTTGTATTTTGTAGGAATGCAGGGGGGATGTCACGGGAGGAGGTATATAGCTAGGTGTCATCAGTGTAAGGCTGGGTTCACACACAGTATATTTCAGGCAGTATTTGGTCCTCATGTCAGGTCCTCATAGCAACCAAAACCAGGAGTGGATTGAAAACACAGAAATGTTCACATAATGTTGAAATTGAGTGGATGGCCGCCATATAACGGTAAATAACTGCCATTATTTAGAGGGAGAAGAGAAGAAGACTCAGGACTAATGCCTGGGGAACCCCAACAGTAACAGGTAAGGGAGAAGAAGTAGAGCCAGAGAAGCAGTTGAACCATTGAAAGAGCAGTCAGAGAGGTAGGAAGAAAACCAGGAGAAAACAGTCTTTGAGGCCAAGAGAGCTGAGCATGGAGAGGAGGAGCTGGTGGTCTACGGTGTCAAACGCTGCTGAGGGATCCAAGAGAATCAGCAAAGAGTAGTTTCCTGGTGCCTTGGCCTTCAGGAGATCTATTCACACCTTGGTGAGAGCAGTTTCAGTGGAATGAAGAGACTGGAAGCCGGACTGTAGAGGGTCAAGAATAGAGTTATCGGAGAGATAGCGGGTTAGGTGAGAATAGACCAAACATTCCAGGAGATAAAATTAAGATTAGAGACAGTTTGATAGTTAGATGCACAGGATGGGTGGAGAGATGTAGTGGGGTTATTACAGAATTTTTGAAGGAGGACGGAAAGATCCCAGAGGAGAGAGGTTGAATATTTTGGTGAGGTGAGTAGTTACGGCAGGAGAGAGTGACTGGATGAGGTGCAAGGGAATAGGACCAATGCATGAGAAAAGCTGTTTAGAGCAAAAACGTGTTGCTTTTTTAAAATAAAATAACTTTTTTATTTTTGTTATATTTGTCTGACGAGCTGCGGAGGAAACACTGTTCTATGCTTTCTGTAGCGTTGTGCCTATAATATTGCACAACCTAAATAGGTGAGTGTATTTATACTTCCCTGGTCTGAAAGTTTTGGACAAGTGTTGACATTTGGAAAATACTACATCAGAAAGCACCTCTCCCTTTTCCCTAGGGTTGATAATGTGAACAGAGACATAGATTCATGTGTGCCTTTATTGACTACTATTTTTATTAAAGCTTTAAACGGGTATTCTGCTCAAATACCCTCTCTCCCCAAAAATAAGACATCCCCTAAAAATATGTCATAGTAGGGTATTTATAGGATAGCTTAAAATAAGGCATCCCCCGAAAAAAAGCCCCCCCCCCCCTGGAAAGTAAGACCCCCACCCGTATGTATGACTGGTGTGCATTGGGACAGATTATCAGAACTATAATGTTCTAATAATTCATTGTGATGCTCACCATCTGTATATAGTATATACAGTTTAAGTATTCATAATACTGAATGCCGACCCTACCAATTGTTTCATAAACAAAAGACTGAGAGCAAACCATAGAAGTTTTCTTTACAGTTAGGTCACCTAACCTGCCGGTGATTCATATGCACCATAAAGGAAAACTCCTTTGTGTGAGTCAAGCTGTGGGCTTCTACCACGAAAATATGTTTGTTCTTAGGTGCCAATACAATGAAAGCTAGGGCTTCCCTCATATTGCTGTACCCTGAGTGCACCCGCACAGCGACAGTTACCTCTTCCTGTATCTATTTTTAAGGGATCCCATGAACACTCCTACACTGCCTATTTGCCCTTTTCTTGTGGTTTTCGTGTGATATAAAGATAAACCAAACATTAACTTTTGTTAGAAGAAAACATATTGTGATCGTTCCTCAGATGTTTGATAATCCTGATAATAATCAGTCATTTCAAAATGTTCCACTTTATAAGAGATTTTACCTTCAGTTCAATTGTCTTGTTTGTCACATAATGAAACATTTATTATAACTCAGAAAGAAATTTAACTTATAGAAATGTACATTAAGTAGCTCGGTGCTATTTGCCATGCCAAGTGACGGCCAGAATCATAGAATTATAAGTGCAGTATGTAACAGCTCTGACATAACTGATTTATACTGCACTGTGCCTCTCTTCTGTATAATATACTCACCTGCCCCCTGATCAGGGCCGGCCTTAGGGGTGTGCGAGCAGTGCGGCAGGAAGGGGGCGCCACCCGCGTCCCCCTGAGCCCATATATCCGGCCCTGCCTCTGCACAGCAGCCTGGCTGAGAGACACCAAGGAAGAAGCCTCCTCTCCCCCGTACATGTGACTGCAGCCTGGCCCCACCGCCCACAGCATCTCCAGGCTCACAGATGGCCATAACCCCGCCCCCTCTCCCCACGGAGACACCAGCTGTGTGATCCTTCGCTCTACCTCCTCATGGACAGAGACATCCTCCACTGATCCTTCTGTGTGAGTATATATGTCTATCTGTCTGTGTGTATGTCTGTGTGTTAGTGTGTGCGTGCGTAGAGTTTGTATGTGCTCTGTGTGTGTTAGGGCTCTGTGTGTTAGGACAACAACTCCCAGCGTGCTCGGTGTGGTAGGACAACAACTCCCAGCATGCTCCTGTGTGGCTGTGTGTGGTAGGACAACTCCTCCCAGCATGCTCCTGTGTGGTAGGACAACAACTCCCAGCATGCTCCTGTGTGGCTGTGTGTGGTAGGACAACAACTCCCATCATGATCCTGTGTGGCTGTGTGTGTTAGGACAACAACTCCCAGCATGCTCCTGTGTGGCTGTGTGTGTGTGTGTGGTAGGACAACTCCCAGCATGATCCTCTGTGTGTGGTAGGACAACAACTCCCAGCATGCTCCTGTGTGTCTGTATGCTGAATACAACAACTCCCAGCATGCTCCTGTGTGGCTGTGTGTGTGTGTGTCGTAGGACAACTCCCAGCATGCTCCTGTGTGTGTGGTAGGACAACAACACCCAGCATGCTCCTGTGTGTCTGTATGTGGAATACAACTCCCAGCATGCTCCTGTTTGTCTTTATGTGGAATACAACAACTCCCAGCATGCTCCTGTATGGCTGTGTGTGTGTGTGGTAGGACAACTCCCAGCATGCTCCTGTGTGTGTGGTACGACAACAACTCCCAGCATGCTCCTGTGTGTCTGTATGTGGACAACAACAACTCTCAGCATGCTCCTGTGTGGCTGTGTGTGGACAACTACAACTCCCAGCATGCTCCTGTGTGGCCGTGTGTGGAATACAACAACTCCCAGCATGCTCCTGTGTGGCTGTGTGTGGAATACAACTCCCAGTATGCTCCTGTGTGTCTGTATGTGGAATACAACAGCTCCCAGCATGCTCCTTTGTGGCTGTGTGTGGACAACAACTCCCAGCATGCTCCTATGTGGCTGTGTGTGGAATACAACAACTCCCAGCATGCTCTTGTGTGACTGTGTGTGGACAACAACTCCCAGCATGCTCCTGTGTGGCTGTGTGTGGAATACAACAACTCCCAGCATGCTCCTGTGTGGCTGTGTGTGGAATACAACAACTCCCAACATATTCCTGTGTTGCTGTGTGTGGACAACAACTCCCAGCATGCTCCTGTGTGGCTGTGTGTGGAATACAACAACTCCCAGCATGGTCCTGTGTGGCTGTGTGTGGAATACAACAACTCCCAGCTTGGTCCTGTGTGGTGTTTATGTGTATATGTGACTGTATGTGTGTCTGTGTTTGCAGGATATATATACTGTGTGTCTGTATGTGTCTGTGTAAACAGTATATACACTGTGGGAGAGATTTATCAAACATGGGGTGAAGTGAAACTGGCTTAGTTGCCCCTAGCAACCAATCAGATTCCACCTTTCATTTTCCAAAGAGTTTGTGAGGAATGAAAAGTGGAATCTGATTGGTTGCCGGGGGCAACTGAGCCAGTTTCACTTTACACCATGTTTGATAAATCTCCCCCTGTGTGTCTGTATGTGTATATCTATCTGTGTAAGCAGTATATACAGTGTGTGTCTCCAAGAGATAGGCTTGGGATGGGGTACAATCAGAATATTCTGCACAGGGCGCCATCTACCCTAAGGCCGGCCCTGCCCCTGATCGCCCTTGTGCCAGCCTCACTGATCTGGGATCAGCTACACACACTTGACACCTAGATACAGATGGAGGCAGGGTGATTACGCTCCCTGCATCCCAGAAAGAGTGCCGAGCAGTGATGCTGGGAACCTATAGCTTCTGTACACTGTTGACCAATTCATTAGTAAGTGCATTGTACTGATATGCTTACAAACTGAAGCAACAGAGAACCAGTACAGGTATGAGGCTTCTCCACAGTTTTCCAAACCAGCTGATATTTTAACAGCCGACTCCCTGAAGCGACTCCCTGAAGCTAGGGAGAACTCAATTCCACTGCACGGCAAGGCATGGAGGCGTAAGTCATGGCAAAAATCTACATTAGTGATAAGCGAACTGTGCCGAGGTTCGTACGAAATCGAACCATCGGATTTGACATCGGCTGTCTTCCCGTTCCTTGGGGGAGGTGGAGACAGCCATGGGGCGGGGGAAAGGGGTTTTAGGTGCGTACAGATATGCCAGTTTTGATAAATCCCCCCCTGGTACCTTTCATATACTGGTGTTTGCTTCCATAATATGGAAATATGCTTAGATTCCCTTAGTGTCAATAAGGCCAAGTTCCCAAGTTCCTGAAGTGCAGCAGGCTGTAATGTCTCCTTGCTCTATTTCCAATGACTATCCCGGCTTGATTGACAGTCAGCTGGAAGCTGAGCCCCAAGCAGATTCACTTTAAGCACCCCATATGTGGTCATAAACTGCTGTTTAGGCATATGACAGGGTTCAAAAGTGATGGAGCATCAGTCTACATATTTGGCACAGATTAGGTAACCAGTAGCCCTCAAGCCAGTCAGCCCTCCCCCATAGTCTCTTATATAGTAGCCAGCCCTCCCAATAGTGTCTTATATAGTAGCCAGCCCTCCCAATAGCCTCTTATATAGTAGCCAGCCCTCCCAATAGTCTCTTATATAGTAGCCAGCCCTCCCAATAGTGTCTTATATAGTAGCCAGCCCTCCCAATAGTGTCTTATATAGTAGCCAGCCCTCCCAATAGTTTCTTATATAGTGGCCAGCCCTCTCCCATAGTCTCTTATATAGTAGCCAGCCCTCCCAATAGTCTCTTATATAGAAGCCAGTCCCTGAAATATTCTCTTATATAGAAGCCTGCGGCCGACGAGATTATGATATGGGCGGCCTGAGCAGCCATCTGGACCACCCATATTATAATCTGCTGCAACGTCAGGAGGGCCAGATTTAACACAGCAATGGAAAAGAGTGGGGGGGGGGCAAAAATAATGGCACCACTGAATGGCAACATTCTATGACATGACTGCCATAGAATGTTGCTGAACCCAAACACTCGGCAAGTCAGCTCAACACTACTGAGCAGTCTGAGTTGTAAATGAAGCCCTAAGGTTAACTTAGAGTGAGTTCCTGTACTATCTCTTTTGCCTTCCTGTTTGCTTCTGGCTCTTTCCAGCCAACCCCCCTTCTCTACCCTCTCTCAGTCAATGTTTGGTTCTTTAGGCAGCATGTAACTGATCCCTCAGTGAGATGATGCAAAAAGGGGAAATACGACTTACTACATTATGAAAATAACATGTTAACGTTACTCAGCAAATAAACTAGTAGAAAATGAGTCTAAAGGACCCTGTTTTAAACTCCAGGATAGGCAGTGGCAACAAGGGGGGGGGGGAGGGGGTTGAAGATGTTGGGGAAGGTAAGCTGGCAAGTTATGTGTGTTATTAGTGAGAGATGAAAGTACTGCCTGTGTGACCATGGCATTATATTTTACAGGCTTAAAAATACAAAGGATACCACTGGCAGTGGTTGCAATACCACTTCAATGCTGTGTTATTTGTTGACCAATGGAATTCTCTTCACCGCGGCCTCCATATTTGTGACAAAATAGGAGACTAATTGCAACCAATCACAGAGCTCATTAAAGGGATTATCCAGTACTACAAAAACATGGCCACTTTCTTTTAGAGACAACACGACTCTTGTTCAGGTGTGGTTTCCAATTAAGCTCCATTCACTTCAATGTAACTGAGCAGCAAAACCCTGCCCAAGCTGGAGACAAGAGTGGGGCTGTCTCTGGAAGAAAGTGGCCATGTTTTTGTAGCGCTGGATAACCCCTTTAAGATATGAAACCTAAGTTCTGATTAGTTGCTGTGAGAAAGTCAAACAGTTTTGCTGTAAGGTTATTTATTCATTCTTCCTACTGTATAGAAAAAACTTAAAGGGGCACTTTTGTGAAAATGTTTATTTTTTTACATTAACATGGGTTGTGTTCACAAGCATTTTTGCAATAAATATATTTTGTTTTCTATGCTTAAAGGACAAGTGCCATGAAAAACTTTTTCTCAGTAATTGAAGCACATTACAAAGTTATATAACTCTGTAATATGCTTCAATCACCTATCTGCCTCCCTTCCCTGTCTTTTCCCCCCTCCACCCCCCACCAGGAAGTGTCCTAATTCACACAGACCTGATTACTGTCGTCACCGTCACCAGGCAGCTCTTTCTTGTGAGGATGAGTCATCAGCAGAAGGGCTGCTCTAGAACCTGTTACAGCAGCCCCCCCTCCCCAGTCCAAGTGATGGCTTGCAATTGTTCAGCCAATGGGAGCTGAGCAAGCTGAGTCACCTGACAAGGCAAAAGGAGGGGGGAGGCTAGTGTAACAGGAGAAGGAGCTGAGAGAAGAGCTTGGTGACGTGACGACAGTGATTAGGTCTGCGTGAGTAAGGACACTTCCTGGTGGGGGGTGGAGGGGGAAAAAAAAGACGGGGAAGGAAGGCAGATAGGTTATTTAAGCATATTACAGAGTTATATAACTTTGTAATGTGCTTCAATTACTGGGAAAAAGTTTTTCATGGCACTTGTCCTTTAAATGAAAGTTATACATATTGTCACTAGGTGTCTCCATTTACTGTGCATGTGTATAGCTGCTGTACGTCCACATTTAGTAGCAGAGAATCCTAGGGATGCTCGCATTGTATGGTCAGCTCTCCTGTTACACAGTACCAAAACCTCTGTAACCACACAGTGACATTATACTGACTGAATTTTTACATAATAAAGAACATTGTCTCCTGGTAAGCTGCAGAGCTGTTATATAATTATTTAAAAAATAATAATCTAATTAGCCTAAGTTAAAGGAGAAGTTCGGCGAAAAATTTTGTTTAAGTATTGTATTGCCCCCCAAAAGTTATAAAAATTACCGATATACACTTATTATGGGAAATGCTTATAGTTATAAAGTACTTTTTTCCCTGCACTTACTACTGCGTCAAGGCTTTACTTCCTGGATAAAATGCTGATGTCACGACCCGACTCCCAGAGCAGTGCAGGCTGTGGCTGCTGGAGAGGATGATGGCAGAGGGATGCTCAGTGTCCCTTCAGTGCCCTGTGTCCCTCAGTGTCCCCCTGCCATCATCCTCTCCAGCAGCCACAGCCCGCACAGCTCTGGGAGTCGGGTCGTGACATCATCATGTTATCCAGGAAGTTAAGCCTTGATGCAGTAGTAAGTGCAGGGAAAAAAGCACTTTATAAGCATTTCCTGTTAAAAGTGTATATCTGTAAATTTTATAACTTTTGGGGGGCAATACAATACTTAAATAAAAATTTTGGCCAAACTTCTCCTTTAATTGCCCTCGGCTGATATACAACCTGCATGATGAACAGGTGTCTTTCCTTTTGCACAAAGGACTGGGACTTCCTGCGTTTAGTCTTTTTTTAAATTTTGAGCAGAGAAAAAATGAAATATTGGCACAGAGGGAGCATGGAGCATAGTTTGGCCATATATATAATGTGGATTTAAACATAGAAAACTTATATTTATACAAAAAAAAAGTATATTGTAACATTACTAAAGTATATATGTAACATTACTCCGACAAGTTTGCAAACTAGCTCAAGTTCAGAAAGAATACAGCCGTATATCTGAAGTAAATGATTACAATTTTCTCTTGTACATTGAAAAACTGCAACAATTATGCAATTGACAATGTTGTTAGCTTTGCTTGTTCAAACATTACGAATTGCCTAACAATACTAAGGGCTATAATTTAATTCCCTGGATTAAATGTGAAAAGTGGAATGCTTGTTGAAGGTTTGTTGGAAAGCAGCACACTTGTCTGGCATTTAATATTTTGGCACTATCTGAACATATATAAATATATATAAATAAATGTATATATATATATATATATATATATATATATATATATATATACACTTACCGGCCACTTTATTAGGTACACCTGTCCAACTGCACGTTACCACTTAATTTCTAATCAGCCAATCACATGGCGGCAACTCAGTGCATTTAGGCATGTAGACATGGTCAAGACAATCTCCTGCAGTTCAAACCGAGCATCAGTATGGGGAAGAAAGGTGATTTGAGTGCCTTTGAACGTGGCATGGTTGTTGGTGCCAGAAGGGCTGGTCTGAGTATTTCAGAAACTGCTGATCTACTGGGATTTTAACGCACAACCATCTCTAGGGTTTACAGAGAATGGTCCGAAAAAGAAAAAACATCCAGTGAGTGGCAGTTCCGTGGGCGGAAATGCCTTGTTGATGCCAGAGGTCAGAGGAGAATGGGCAGACTGGTTCGAGCTGATAGAAAGGCAACAGTGACTTAAATAGCCAACCGTTACAACCAAGGTAGGCAGAAGAGCATCTGTGAACGCACAGTACGTCGAACTTTGAGGCAGATGGGCTACAGCAGCAGAAGACCACACCAGGTGCCACTCCTTTCAGCTAAGAACAGGAAACTGAGGCTACAATTTGCACAAGCTCATCGAAATTGGACAGTAGAAGATTGGAAAAACGTTGCCTGGTCTGATGAGTCTCGATTTCTGCTGCGACATTCGGATGGTAGGGTCAGAATTTGGCGTCAACAACATGAAAGCATGGATCCATCCTGCCTTGTATCAACGGTTCAGGCTGGTGGTGGTGGTGTCATGGTGTGGGGAATATTTTCTTGGCACTCTTTGGGCCCCTTGGTACCAACTGAGCATCGTTGCAACGCCACAGCCTACCTGAGTATTGTTGCTGACCATGTCCATCCCTTTATGACCACAATGTACCCAACATCTGATGGCTACTTTCAGCAGGATAATGCGCCATGTCATAAAGCTAGAATCATCTCAGACTGGTTTCTTGAACATGACAATGAGTTCACTGTACTCAAATGGCCTCCACAGTCACCAGATCTCAATCCAATAGAGCATCTTTGGGATGTGGTGGAACAGGAGATTCGCATCATGGATGTGCAGCCGACAAATCTGCGGCAACTGTGTGATACCATCATGTCAATATGGACCAAAATCTCTGAGGAATGCTTCCAGCACCTTGTTGTATCTATGCCACGAAGAATTGAGGCAGTTCTGAAGGCAAAAGGGGGTCCAACCCGTTACTAGCATGGTGTACCTAATAAAGTGGCCGGTGAGTGTATATATACTGCATATAATACTTTAAGGGAAGTTGAAGTTGCAGCCATCTCTACTGGTGTTGGCATGGCTTGTAATATAATATCTAGATAGTAAGAGACAGACAATAATTATACAGCTTAAGGCTATGTTCACACAATGTATATTGTAGTAAAACCACGGCCATTTTACAACGGCTGCGATTTATACAAAAATATACGTGCCATTGCTGCCTATGGGATCCCAGCCAAAGCGTAGACACATAGTATCCGCTCCGGCCTGCATCCCTAGCGGCGCCGCAAACAACTGACATGTCATACAATAGCGGCCGTATATAAAAGCAGTCAAATAAAATCAAAGTTATATAGTCTTAAAAGGGTATTCCCCCAAAAATTATTTTTGCATTAATACGTTGCCCAGCCAAAGCTTTTCATCTTTCCAATATAAAGTTATTATGGATTTTGCACAGTTTTGCTGTTATCTAGATGCATTCACTCCCACCCAATGTATAGAATCATCAAATCTCAGTCCAACCCGACACACTCCTTGCTCCTGGCCCCCACCCTCCGAGGGATCACGTGTCCTCAGTCTCTTCAATGGGCCGGGTTGGTGCTTCTAACCCAGCACACTGAAGTGAGGGAGGACACTAAGACAGTGACAGCTGCTGCTGTTCTTCCTTTCTGACAGCAGCCCCCCCCCCCCACAGTGTGTAACCCCATTTCCCCCTCGGTGGCACCCCAACCCCTCCATCAGACTTGATGGCCGGCGGCACCCCCTCCCCCCCCCCCCCCCCCGCATCACAGCTGATGGCCGGCGGTGCCCCCCCACCATTACAGCTGATGCCCGGCTACGACTTTTTCATCGCTTTTCATTACAATGTTTCTGGATCTGATGCGACCAAAAATGCACAATTATTGCACTTTGGCGGGTCTTTGCCCTTACGCCTTTTACCGTGTGAGATCAGGAATGTAATAAATTAATAGTTTGCACGATTACCCACTCGGCGATACCAAACATGTTTATTTATTTATTCCGACGCTGAGTCCCGGCTTGGTAAGACCAAGGGATCCCCCCTCCGTGATCGCATCGGGGGGGGATCCTGCCACTAGACCCCAGGGATGGGCTGCAAATAACACTGTTAGATGCAGCTGTCATGTTTGTCGGTGTTAATTAGCGGGAGCTGCGATTGGCCCGCTCCCACCAATAGCTGCGGCCCCGTGCTGCAGATAGCAGTCGGCATCGCGCAGTTCAGAGCGGGGTCGCGGCGCGGCCCCCCTCTGAACACCTCCTGCGGACATATGCTGTACTGGTACGGCATATATCCTTAAGAGGTTATGGTTGTTGACTTTAAAGGGGTTATCCAGTGCTACAAAAACATGGCCACTTTTCCCCCTCTCTTGTCTCAAGTTAAGGTGTTGTTTGCAATTAAGCTCCATTTACTTCAATGGAACTTAGTTTGAAACCCCACCCAATATGGAGACAAGAGAGCGGGAAAAGTGGCCATGTTTTTGTAGCGCTGGATATCCCCTTTAACTCATGTCCTAAGGCATCAAGATGGCACATTAAAAAAAAACTAATTTTTAAATATCCCACCGTTAATTTGGGAATTAAAGTGGTATTCAGGTAAAATACATGTTGACACATCCCCTCTCCTGGAGATTAACTTTTCATTCCATACTTAACATTATCGTTTTCCCCAGTTGTCTCCTTCCCCCAGTTCTGAGCTGCTGTTTTCTGCTGAAGACACAGAAAACTGTGTGTGAGTTGTTTTCTCCTTTTTCAGTTGGATCTCCTCCTCCCTTCCGAGGTGGTTCATGTAAACAGCGTCCCTGGGCTGTCTCTGCACTCTGTTATGCCATTAAGGTTATTCACAATAAGGTCACCAGCAACTTGACCTCAGATTGAGCCTCCTGGCATTACACAGTGCAGAGATAACCAGCCATCTCAAAAGCAGGAGAAGATGGAGAGATCAGCTCACACACAGTTTTCTGTGTCTTCAGCAGAAAGCAAAAGCTCAAAACTGGGGGAAGGAGACTGAAATGATAATAACAAGTATGGAAGGAATGGTAAGTCTTACCATGGCCAGCAACATATAAAAAGTTATGTTTAAGCCGAATACCCCTTTACAGGTATAAACACACACACCATATACGCAGCGTATTTACTGCTGCGATACGCAGCAAATACGCAACAAATACGCAGCAGATTAGATCTAAATAACTGAACACAGCATCAAATCTGCACCATCAAATCTGCTGCAGATCTGCTGCGTATCTGCTGCGTATACGGTGTGTGTGTTTGTACCCTACAAATTGTATGGAAAGACTTGTTAGTCTCCACGAGGGGGATGACTCAACATATATTTTGCCTGACCAAAATACCTCTTTAATAGGCCCCAGGGCCCCCTGTTAAGGAGACTCATCTATCATTCAGAGATGAGAGTGGCTACATTACATGGACAACCCACTGGGTTTCATAACTTGTGTAAATATGCCCTTGTAGGACATACTAACCCAATAGAAAGGCAACTTTATTCAGGTCTCCTCCATGAGCCATATGATTCTCTTTAAGAAGTCTGCTTTCCATAGAGGGACACAAAAAATTCCATTGTTAGTTTTTAAAGGAGTACTCCAGCAAAAATATTTTCTTTCAAATTAACTGGTGCCAGAAAGTCCCAGAGATTTGTTATTTACGTCTTTTAAAAATCACCCGTTTTCCAGTACTTATCATCTACTGTATGTCCTGCAGGAAGTAGTGTATTCTTTCCAGTATGGAGAGCAGGAAAGGTTTTTTGATTTACTCCAGCTCTGGACAGTTCATAACATGGACAGAGGTGGCAGCAGAGAACACTGTGTCAGACTGGAAAGAATACACCACATCCTGCAGTATATACAGCAGATGATAATTACTGGAAGACTTGAGATTTTTAATGGAGGTAAATGACAAATCTCTGCCACTTTCTGATACCAGTTAATTTTAAAGATTTTTTTCCGCTGGATTACCCCTTTAACTCCTGAGATTCCTCCCTCTGATTTACATTTGATAATCCTATATTATACATAATTTTAGATGGTAATGTATGGTCGTGTAACTTGTATCTGAATAGGAAATTATATAATCAGAAAGTAACAGAAACAATAGAACTCTTGAATTCTGAGTAGTTACAACCTGGGTGGTAAAAAGTCAGTAATTCATCCGGATCGAGCACTCATCCTGTAGAAAACAAATACTTTTATTAAGTATTAACTTAGATTTTCCAGGACTTTATCACTCAAAAGACAGGACTGTATTTCATGAAATATGGATTGTGTTGGCCAAAACTTGGACAGAATGTTGGAAGTGGTTTGCCTCTGAATGTTTGCGGAATATGCTACAGAGTTATACTTCCAGGGAAGACATGTATTGGGATTAGAAGATTTATTTAAAAAGAGATCTACATAGCATTGTATGACAGTACTTGCTTAAGGCAACTAGGATTTGGAAAACAGATTTATCCGGACGTTACATCCGGGTGTGGAAAATGAAAACCACTTTTCTCTAAATATGTTCTAAACATGACCGATTTTAAATTTCTTTGCATGGTTCCCCCTTCAAAGCAGACACTCACAGACTAGTGTAATTCAAACAGATCAAATTTACTTAGAGGGGTTGAGGGATTTTCCATCTCATCAGGTGATGATATATCACTAGGATATGCCCCTGTTTTGTGCATACTCCTACCTGATAGGCTACCTCCTCTATCCAAAGTCGCTCTTGTGATCCACAGTTTTTTTTTAGAAATTTGATCCAGTACAAATATGGAGCACTGGGGGCATTCCTTGGTTTGACAGTGGCGGTTTTGGCCCACCCGCCGCCTCCTACGGTCACGTTTACTAATGCATATTGCAGTATGCCAGAAAACCAGCCTGCTTATGTATGAATATGCATAAGCAGGAGTAGGCATCAGAGGCAGTGAGTAAGGGCTCTTACCAAAAGCAAAGTGATGGTAACACCCCTACATTGTAATCTTATGGGTGCCCTCACACTAGTTTTCTGACCTCCAAAAAACACCTGAAAAAAACCCATGCGGAGAATGGCACATTAATCAGTCATGGCTTTATTATTTATGATTTTTTTTTTTTTGTCCGCCAAGATGGTTGAACTTCCATTTCCTCTGCCATCACGTGACATAGTTGCTGAACCAAAAGGGTACAAAAATGCTATATATACAGCAATGGCGTTTTTAATATGAACAGAACAATCCCATTGAAGTCTATAGAAGAAAATTGACATAGTTTGCAAAAAAAAAAACACACCCTCAGCATGCTGCATTTTGGAAAAACAGCCACAGTCTCAAAAACACCAGAGAGGAGAGAAAAATGCCACTCTTCAAAAAACGCCATTGACTTCTAGCTAACATCTGGCCGCTGGTGGTTTTGCAAAAAAAAAACAAAAAAACATGGCAATTTTATTTGCGTTTTCCAGATATTTTAAGGCAATGTAAAGCCAGTATAAAGGATACAGTTCTTAGATAAAACACAAAAGCTTATTTGTTACTTTCATACCCAATGGCACAGAATAACAATGTTCAGTTCTCTGTGTTAGATTCCTGTTCTCTTTAGTAAGCGCACCCCTGGCCTGTTACTGGGCACAGGTCCATATCAGGTCCATATCAGGTTTCACACTTCCAACTGTCTGTCTGGCAACTGTTTCTGTTTCAGACCCCGTTATTTTGCCAGTGCTACTGCCCACAGTAGGGGCTTTACCCCTCTACTGGCGCCACTATGCCTCTCTACCTCCAGATCTCCTCTTTGCACTTTCTATGGTACACATAAACTAAAAATACAAACATGGTAGAAAAGTTAAATTGTAATGCATTATGTGTTCATACTTGCTCCATAGGCCAGATCGTAGCAACAGGTTCTCTTTTATAATGGTCACATGTCATATACTGCAACAGCTCCTCTTCTAGATCCATTGCAACCATATATTATAAAAGGGGTTGTCTAATTAGGCCAGCCTTTAAAACTCTGTCTTCCATGGATAACTCCTCATTTGTTTTAACACAGTTGTGGCAAGTAAGTACTCCCCTAAAGTAGCTGTAAGGGGCAACAATAGTTCAAAAAGGGCTTTCCTACCTGGAAACTAAATGAACCAGGCCAGTTTGGCAAAATGATGAATGTATTAGCCTGACATGTTTATATCAAACACTTATTTTTCCTTCTGCCTATGACCCTATATCCTCCCCAGCTCTTTCATTATATTTTGTGGTATACCAGTTCATTGATAGTAGGCCACACCTTAATTATACTTGCCACACTTTATGTTCTTGTCATCTTTCAGACTAACCACCCTCTAATTCTACGCCCTGATATCGATGGGGCTTTGACTGCAAGCATATGATAAAGATTTTGTTTTTGTTTATTCCTTTACATGAACTCAAATATAAGAATGGCAATTTATTAGTACACAGAACAGCAAAGGCACCCATGTCATTGTAGAGACTAAGGCTGGGTTCACACTCCATTTTTGCAATCTGTTTTTTTCATCCATTTTTTGAAAAAAAAAAAAAAAAACGGATGAAAAACAGATTGCAAAAACGGATGCATTTGTGTGCATCCGTTTTGATCCGTTTTTCAATTGACTTCCATTATAAAAAAAAAAAGGGATCAAAACGGATCTGGTTTTTTTTTGACGGACACAAAAACGTTGCTCACACTATTTTTTTTGTCTGTTAAAAAAAACGGATCCGTTAAACGTATGCTAAAAACGCAGTGTGAACCCAGCCTAACATTGCTATGTGGTCATTCAGTAAACTAGTGTAGAAACGTAATGTATTATAAAATCCATTGTAACCTGGACTGTTTTAATGACCAATGAATCTTCTACTGTCAAAATGATGAGATCCCATCGATCTGCTATCCTTACTTCTTCTGGATGTCCAAAAGTAATCAGTCCATTGTTGCCTTTTTAGTGATTACTAAAGCAAAGTTGAGCCAACTTTGAGCATGCTTGGGTACGTCCAAGGACTCTCTAGGGCTGCATCCAACTTCTTCAGCCACCGCTAATCAAATGCTGCACGCTCAGGTTTAGATGATCCCCTGTAGGTAATACCCCCTGGGGCATTTATTTGCTGGGGCTGTCTCTTTAGAATCAAGTTAGTCCCAGCAAAACTGGACTGTTGGCGTCTGTGACCTAACAACACTTTTCTGGGGTTCTCTAACAGGTTACAAATGATGCATGTGCTAGTCAGGACAACGGAGCAGCACTGGCAGAGGGAACTTGGCAGTCAGCATGGAACTTTTCCCATCACCCTGTTTTTTTCTAATCTGGAACATGTAGTCTTATAACCAAGTAATAAACATGTCGACACGTGTGGACAAATGTCGCCGGAAGAAAGCATATTTTTCTAAACCTGCAATGCCCCTTTAATGCGCTTGAGTTCATTCTTATGTTTAGGTCATTTGTAATCTTTCTTATTTCTATGAAAATCACTCATACCAATAGGTATAAAAGTTGTAACCAGTATTCCGCATTCCTCATTCTTCGGACCCAAACACAGCATATGACTCCTGTTGGCTGGAGAAGTAGGATGCCACTCTAAGGAGTCCTGGAAAACATGCATACAGCCATAGGCCATATCTATGTTTTACTGACAAGCGTTTAAGTTCAGTTTGGCAAGTCCACTCAACACTCAACATTGCTGATCTTCAGCCTGTCTGCAGTCTAGTGGCCTACAACAATTTACAGATGGATCTGACACCATACACTTCATGGTTGCAGATCACACCTAAAGGCAGAAAACAGTTGATGGCTGTAGAATATGTTTAAAGGGGTTGATCTGTGGGTGAGGCCTCCAGAACTGGACAAAGTCTTCCAAAGGTGGTCTCACTACAGCTCCATCATGTGGATAAACCATAAATGTTATAAACCTGAACAAGCCCTTTGAAGACATAACCTGCTTGGTGGTTGAAACCTTTAAGAGTGGCACAGGACTTGCAAAATAGTCTTAAAAACATGGTATGAGCTCTTCTTAAACTTATGGTTCTTTCCTTGAATGGGTCTTTACTAGACCTGAGATGGTGTAGAACTCCACTGAACTACAGAGAGTTGGGATGAGCCATAAGTAGCCATGGGTAGCTTTTGTGAGCCTCAAGGGGCATGCTACCCCCTACCCCAAGGATGGGGACCCATCAGCCCTCCAGCTGTTGCAAAACTACATTTCCCATCATGCCTGGGCAGCTGCAGATTTAGCTTTGGCTGTCCAGGCATGATAGTAATTGTAGTTTTGCAACAGCTGGAGGGCTGAAGGTTCCTACCCTGCCTGGTAGTTACAGATTCTCATTAATGAAGGACTCAAAAAGCATATCAGTTTCTTGTATATACCAGTATTTATTATCTCTATTTGAATTGATAAAAAAATGATTTTTTTACTTCTTTGAATATATTTTAACAAAAATGTAGATTGTGTTTTCATGTTTTCACTTAATGCAATTATTAAAAATAACAGCTACAAAGAACTGTTTGCAGACCTTCGTACTGTAGCGTGATTTTTCCATTTAGTTACTGTACATGCTTGGTCTACTACTTGCAGTCATACATAAGTAGGCCAATACCAGGCATCTCTACGTTTAGTAAAGAACAGAATTCATACTGAAACCAATATAGAATTCTTTTTGTCATGCCACTGCCCTAGTTTTGTACATAAAAAAACCTGAGCCTCCCCTACCCAATTCTAATGTGAGTTTATCTGTATTTCATTATATTACTACTATTACTACTTTTATTATTTCTTCTTTTACCTTTCCTGATTACATAACTTAATAGAGAAATTCATAAGTCGCCCAAACCTGTCAGAGGTTGTCCACATACCATATGGTGAATATGTACTGAAAGCTTCACATAAATACAGCCCCAGAGGCCATGCTCGCAGTACAGTAGTTGTAGTTTCTATCTTTAAGCTGTTGGTTTTAAGCAGCTGTCAATAAAGTGAGTCGTCCAACATTTGGATAAGCCAATAACATGTACTCATAGAACATGAAAGCCATATACTGTTAAGCTCTGATAAATATTTAAAAACATTAATACAACTTTGTTCTATATCTCTTTGTGATTTAACATGACTGTTGTTTACTGCTGTAGATTCTGTTATTTTGCTGTTCTTGACTATGTTGACTAGAAGATGCCAGCTGGACTGGAGTAAAATCAGGATTATTTTTTTTTATACTAGAGATCACAATAGTTAGCCATTTGTGGCAGCTGATATTTTAAAGGGCAAGTAATAAGTAATAAGAGGGATACAAGTCAGAAGGATAAGATCTATCATCTGTTACAGAGTCCTATCATTGTCAGATAAGTAATTGAGTCATCTGAGATGGCTAAGCTTAGTAGTCCAGCTAAAGCAAAAGTTATAATGGACAATTTAAAGGGGAAGTATCAGCAGTAGAGATGAGCGAGTAGTGAAATATTCGACTTTCGAGAATTTGAATCGAATAGTCACAGAGATTCGACTATTCGAATGAATATTCAATCCCATTATAGTCTATGGGGAAAAAAATCTTGAAAATCCAAATTCGACCACTTGGAGGTCACCAAGTCCCCCCATGAAACCTCCCTAAACGATGCCAACACCTCTGGAATGACACTGGGACATTAGGGGGAGCATGCCTGCGTGCACCCAACACCCTAAAATTGCAGTATAATGCCACTCTCTGCAGTTGCGAAGCAAAAATATTTGCGAACGCTTTACGAACGTTTACGGCAATGTTCACACATTTCGTTCGTATTTCTTGCACAGCATTACATACATGATTCCAATGTGCTGCTGCTGCTAAGATCTATGTAGTAGCACCTAAAAGTGCTTTGGATTCAAAGATGATTTTTTCGCTGTGTGGTATCACTTGCCCTCAGCGGGCTTCTGGAACAGTATGTATAATGTGTCCTTAGTGGGCTACTGGAACAGTATGCATCACGCGCCTGCTGTAGGTTACTAGAACAGTATGTATCACTTGCCCTTAGTGGGCTGCCGGAACAGTATGTATAACGTGCCCTTAGTGGGCCACTGAAACAGTATGCATCACGTGCCCACTGTAGGCTACTAGAACAATATGTATCACGTGCCCTTAGTGGGCTACATGAACAGTATGTATCATGTGCCTTTACTGGGGTTCTAGAACAGTATGTATCACGTGCTCTTAGTGGGCTACTGGAACAGTATGTATCACGTGCCTTTACTGGACTTCTGGAACAATATGTAACACGTGCCCTTAGTGGGCTACTGGAACAGTATGTATCACGTGCCCTTAGTGGGCTACTGGAACAGTATGTATCACGTGCCCTTAGTGGGCTACTGGAACAGTATGTATCACGTGCCCTTAGTGGGCTACTGGAACAATATGTACAATGTGCCCTTAGTGGCCTACACCAGGGACACTATGAGTGACCTGCACACACAGGGTACTGGAATGAATACTTCTGCTGCTGCTGCTATCTGTCTTAGCACTGAGAAGTGCTTTGGATTCAGAGATGACTTTTTCGCTGTATCTTAGCCCTTAAAAGGACTTTTGGGTTCTGTAGTAAGCCTGCCTGACCAAAACGCTATCTCTCTCTGCTCCAAGATCTTTCCCTGGCTAGGTTGAAAGCGCATCTGCGTTCGAGAAGCCATGTGGTTCAGCCATCCAATGAGGGTAGACACTGTTCTCGCTATGCGTACTCCCAGGGTCCCTCAAAGCCTCCCTGCATGGTCATTGGATTAAAAAAGCGGCAACTGCGATAGGAGGGCTTTCAAATGTTTCCCACGTATACCACTATATTCGATTGAATACCATCTCGATCGAATCGTATTTGTTCATCTCTAATCAGCAGGTTAGACGAATCTAACATGCTGATAGCTCCCAATATCGCCCGGGACGCTGAGAAATAAGGTATGTGTCTTACTTTCCTACTTGGCACCAGTCCTGCGCTGTTAACTGGTAAAATCTTTGGCCAGTAACACTGTTAGTAGCACTGTCCCACCCCCACAGCGTCATCCGGCCTGCCCGCTCCATTGGTTTTCAACGGAGCAGGAGGGACGGATGACGCTGTGGGGGCAGGGTAGTGCTACTAACAGTGCTCCTGGCTGAAGAGTACACTGACTAACAGAACAGGAGCGGCGCCGAGGAGGAAAGTAAGACACATACCTTATTCTTCAGCGTCCCGGGAGATATAGGGGGCTATCATCAAGTTAGGTATGTGTACCATACAGAGTTTATTTTTATTTTATCTGGTGCTTTTTTATATACTGAATTCTTAGAAGCATCAAAAACACTAAAACACTTAAAAGGGAACCTTAGCAAAAGATTTTTTTGCAAGGCAACTGGTACCAACTGGCAACTGCTCTAGATCGTTTCTATCAGGGACAGAGGTGGCAGCAGAGAGCACAGAGGCAGTAGAGGCAGACTGAATACATCACTTTCTTCAGGACATATAGCAGCTGATAAGTACTGGAAGACTTGATTTTTTTTTACATAAAAGTAAATTACAAATCTATATAACTTTCTGGTACCAGTTGATTTGAAAACAATATTTTTCACCGGCGTACCCCTTTAACCCATAGCTGCACCAGGACGTTATTGAACGTCCTCGTGCCGCTATGGGAGCTCAGAGGGGGGTCGCGCGGCGACCCCCCTCTGAACTGCCGCGATCCCGGGTGCCGCATGTAGCCCGAGCTCGCGGCTATTAGCGGGCACGGTCCGATCGCCGTGCCCGCTAATTAAGTACTTAGAAGCAGCTGTCAAAGTTGACAGCTGCTTCTAAATACTTCCTTATATGCATCCCTGGTGGTCTAGTGGGGGGATCGCCCCCCTGCGGCGCGATTGCGGGGGGGCGATCCCTGCATCCATACCGGGCCAGGGTCTGCTCCGTAATGGCGCTGATCCCGGCTCGGCATTCTATTGCTTTTGGCTGCAGCAGCCAAAAGTAATAGAACACCGATCTCATGGATTCATGCAGTATAACTATACTGCATGGATCTCTATGAGAGATCAGAGTGCATATACTAGAAGTCCCCCAGGGGGGCTTCTAGTATATGTGTAAAGTAAAAGAAAAAAGTATTTTTAATAACACAAAATCCCCTCCCCTAATAAAAGTCTGAATCACCCCCCTTTCCCCATTTTATAAATAAAAATAAATAAATTAATTAATAAACAAACATGTTTGCTATCGCCGCGTGCGTAATCGCCCGAACTATTAGGTAATCACATTCCTGATCTCACACGGTAAACGGCGGCAGCGCAAAAAAATCCCAAAGTGCAAAATTGCGCATTTTTGGTCGCATCAAATCCAGAATAATTGTAATAAAAAGCGATCAAAAAGTCGTATATGTGCAATCAAGGTACCGATAGAAAGATCACATCATGGCGCAAAAAATGACACCTCACACAGCCCCATAGACCAAAGGATAAAAGCGCTATAAGCCTGGGAATGGAGCGATTTTAAGGAACGTATATTTTCTTTAAAAGGTTTTAATTTTTTACAAGCCATCAAATCAAATAAAAGTTATACATGTTACATATCGTTGTAATCGTAACAACTTAAGGAACATATATAACAAGTCAGTTTTACCCCAGGGCGAACATAGTAAAAACAACCCCCCCCCAAATAAAAAAAAAAAAACATTTTTTTTTTCAATTTCACCACACATATAATTTTTTTCTGGTTTCCCGGCACATTTTAGGCAAAAATTACATCTGCCATAGCAAAGTACAATTAGTTGCGCAAAAAATAAAGGCTCATTTGGGTCTCTAGGTGGAATAATGCAGGCGCTATGGCCTTATATACACGAGGAGGGAAAAACGAAAACGCAAAAATGAAAACTGGCTGTGTCCCCTAAGGGTTAAAGCATACCTGTAATTTAAAAAAATAAAAGACCCCTGAGAATGGAGAATGAACAGGAAGCAGTGTGAAGTAAAGCACTTCACCAGCGGCCCCTTAGACTTATAATGGACTCATCTAAAAAAAATCAATGCAAGTTGGGTAGTCAGGAACTTAATACTGGATGCTTCTCCCTGCTTTTCCTTATCGGTGGGGGTCAAATTGTTGTAATAATGACAGTGCCAATTTAAAGGAGAAGTTCAGCCAAAAGTATTTTTTAATATGTTATTACTTAAGGAAAGTTAGACAATTCCTAATGTACATTAATTATGGGAAATGCACATATAGTGCTATTTCCCTTAATTTAGTAGCTCAGGGAGGCTTTAAATTCCCTAAAAAACTGTGACATCACGAATCAGTTGTAATTCCTATGGATTGTCCAGTAGGGGGCGCAATATATGTAGGAGTCTATGGCACTGTATTGTCTATGGAAGAGTATGTAATGCAATGTAGTGTACTATAAACTACCCTTTATTGATGGACGCCGCTGCCGTTCACCTCCCTGCATAGTAACAGGTCCGGCCCCCATCACCAACCCCCCAGCCCCCCACCCCCACCGCATGCCCGTTCACTTCCCTGCTGTCCCGGACTTCCCGCTCACTGCCGTCCTGCGTCCTGTTGACTCAGTCCCTGATGTCACCCCCGGCAGCTCTCATTATCCGGACCGAGTCTGCAGGACACAGGGGCGGCAGTAAGCTGGCAGTCCAGGAGGGCAGGGAAGTGAATGGGCGTGCTGCGGTGGGGAGAGGGGGCTGGGGGGTTGGTCATAGGGACCGGTCTTGGTATTATGCAGGGCGGTGAACGTCATTGCAGCAACGAGGGTGGGGGTCGGTGGGAGGAGCTTGGTGATGGGGATCTCCCTGGTACTACTCCCCCATGATCTGCTCATACTATGAGCAGATGATGGGAGGAGTAGTAGTGTGTATCTGTCCCACTGCACCGAGCAGGGAAGAAGGGGGAGGTAGTCAGATGCACAGGCACCTCTCTCCCTCCCTGATTGGTGCCCTCCATTTGGGGAGCAAGTGTTCTTGCTCCCCAAATTATTCCATAAACATAGTCCATCAATAAAGGGTAGTTTACATTACATACCCTTCCATAGACAATACAGTGCCATAGACTTCTAAATATAGTGTGCCCACTGCTGGACACTCCATTGGAATTACAACTGATTCGTGACATCACAGTTTTATTTAGGGAATTTGAAGCTCCCTGATCTATTAAATTAAGGAAAATAGCACTATATGTGCATTTCCCATAATTAATGTACATTAGGAATTTGTCTAACTTTCCTTAAGTAATAACATATTAAAAAATACTTTTGGCCGGAGTTGTCCTTTAAGTTTCATTCCCTTTGCAATCATTTTGTGCATAAAAAGCTGCCATGAAAACCCTCAATGCATGTAAATGACCAATGGGGCTCAGTGACAAGAATTAATGTAAAACACATTACATTGTACAGCTCCCCTATCTTATAAACTGATCTTTGTACAAGATGGGGATGTCTCTGCAGCATGTACAGTATGTTATAGACCCCCTCCAGATCTGGGCCATAGCCATTCAGCACAGGAGTCATTAGGTTTACCTTTCAAACGAGGGACCCACTGAAAAATTATGTATACGTTATTTATTACATTTATTTATATATATATATATATATATATATATATATGTGTGTATGTATATATGTATATATATATATATATATATATATATATATATATAGCCATAATACTGATTGTGTGGATTTTATTTGGGTCATTCCACAATCCATCAGTAGGTGGCTTCCTTGGACATTCCATTGGAGGGCACAGACTTGTTTCTGCCGTCATTCTGTAGACAGCATAGAAATGGAAAGCATTGATGACATGCATTAGGTGTAGTGTAGTTTTATGCAGTGACTTGACATTCCCAGGTAGTGGGAATCAGGTCAGTTCAATAATTTAATTACTTAAGTAAAATATATTACCTAGATTTATTATGCACACATTGATCTCTATTTCACACGTTTATTTCTTTTTATGTTGATAATTATGGTCTACAGCTAATGAAAACCTAAAAGTCAGTATCTTAGATTAGAATATTATATTAGAATAAGACCAATAAAAAAATTATTTTTAATACAGAAATGTTTGTTTTGTGTTCTCTGCCTGTAAAATACATCCGAGTCTGCACTTTTGGCCATGATTCAGTGTACATGTTTTCTACCAATCTGAATGTATTATACCAGCATTTGCTGTGTGGTGATTAACAGGTTCCTCCACACTCGTCTGGTTTCTTCTGCTAGCCTTCGCCTGGCTATAGATAGGTTAGACTGAGTGGTGATGGACAGTTGCCTTCTCCCTTCCCTGCCAGTCTGTGTTCTCTGTGGTCTGGATGTCAGAGGGCTGATCTAATTACACCCTGGACTGGGACTTTGGCATCTCATAAGGCGTTCACTCGTTCTCTTCGACATTGCTTGCGATAGTCTCTTGTCTCTGATTTTCTTGTGAGACTCCCACTGATCCAGAGAATAATGGGCCAAATTGCTGGTGTAGCAGTGTAGCCTACTGTGTTGCCTCAATGTTATGTATAGGGTGCCTCCGCTTTCCTCTGCTCTCCACCGAAAGAACTGACATGTCAATTCTTTTAACGGAGAGCCGCGGAGAGCGGATGCGCCCTATACTTAACATTGAGGCAGGCGGAATTCCAAGCCAAATTTGCGGCGGGCATGTGGCTCAGAATTTCCCTGTTTTCCACATTGTGAATGAGCCCTAAGAGGGTAAGAAAACTAACTCCATTCTTCGAATACTGGCCCAATGGGAACATAACAACAGGTTAGTGTCTTCTGATACTAAGGTCTAAAACAGTGCTTCTCAAACTTTTTCTACTGGAGCCTCACCCAACAGACCAAGGCAATGCCTGGGCCTCACCAGACTGACCAATAGGACCTGGGCCTCACCATCTGAGGTGAAAGTCCAGTTAAAAGCTGAAAATAATGCTAGGGCTACCTTACACCCATCTCCCAAGCTCTATATTCTAATAAAGCAAGTACAAAATAAGTTAATAATGCTGCTAAAATGAAGATTTTTGCAAACAGCAAAAGGACTGTGCAGATCATAGTCACTTTTGTTAAAACTGGCTCCCCAGCTGGGCCTCACCAACAACTAGGGGATGCTGGGTACCTGATACTGGGGTCCATAATATGCTGGCGGGTCTAATACTGAGGTCTGTAATATACTGGGGGGTCTGATACTGGGGTCTGTAATATGCTGGGGACCAGATACTGGAATCTTCTTTTATGGTTAGCATTATGCTTTCAGTCTGCTGCTGGGGTCTGTGTTATGCAGGAGGCCTGATACTGAGGTCTGAATTATTCTGGGGGCCTAATACTGGCCTAGAGTCTGTAATATGTTGGGGGCCTGACAATAGGGTCTTTTTTAGGGTCTGTAATATACTGGGGGCCTGATACAGGGGTCTGATTCTGGGGTCTGTATTATACTTGGGGTCTATTGTGGTGTCTAATTCTGGGGTCTTTATTATGTTGGCGCGTGGTACTGGGGTCTGGTTTGGACTAAGTGGTCATTTGTGCTGTACAAATTTTCTCCCTCTGTACTGACCTAACTGTAAGGTCCTTACTTTGAGTGCAATATATAGGGAAATTTCAAATACCTGGTTACAAGCCACACCCACCAAAAACCATACCCACAATAAGTCACACCCCTCATTGTCAACGCCAAATTTTCCTTGGAAAAAAAGGAATTGTTGGAAACTATGCATCAGCTGTGCAGCGAACTGGAGGTAGTCACATTTGAAGGGATCCATCTACCCCAGTACCTCCTCCAATTAGCCATGAAACAGCTGATTGGCAGGGGTTTAGGGCCTATCCTGAGAAAAAGATACCTTATCCTGGAAAATGGGGAGATTGGTTTAGGCATCTGCTATACTGTCATGTACAGTGGGGAAAAAAAGTATTTAGTCAGTCACCAATAGTGCAAGTTCTCCAACTTAAAAAGATGAGAGGCGTCTGTAATTTACATCATAGGTAGACCTCAACTATGAGAGACAAAATGAGAAAACAAATCCCAAAAATCACATTGTCTGATTTTGTAAGAATTTATTTGCAAATTATGGTGGAAAATAAGTATTTGGTCACCTGCAAACAATCAAGATTTCTGGCTCTCACAGACCTGTAACTTCTTATTTAAGAGTCTCCTCTTTCCTCCAATCATTACCTGTAGTAATGGCATCTGTTTAAACTTGTTATCAGTATAAAGACACCTGTGCACACCCTCAAACAGTCAGACTCCAAACTCCACTATGGTGAAGACCAAAGAGCTGTCAAAGGACACCAGAAACAAAATTGTAGCCCTCCACCAGGCTGGGAAGACTGAATCTGTAATAGGCAACCAGCTTGGAGTGAAGAAAGCAACTGTGGGAGCAATGATTAGAAAATGGAAGACATACAAGACCACTGATAATCTCGATCTGGGGCTCCACGCAAAATCTCACCCCGTGGGGTCAAAATGATCACAAGAACGGTGAGCAAAAATCCCAGAACCACGCGGGGGGACCTAGTGAATGAACTCTAGAGAGCTGGGACCAATGTAACAAAGCCTACCATCAGTAACATACTACGCCACCAGGGACTCAGATCCTGCAGTGCCAGACGTGTCCCACTGCTTAAGCCAGTACATGTCCGGGCCCGTCTGAAGTTTGCTAGAGAGCATTTGGATGATCCAGAAGAGTAT
This sequence comes from Dendropsophus ebraccatus, assembly GCF_027789765.1. NCBI lineage: Eukaryota > Metazoa > Chordata > Amphibia > Anura > Hylidae > Dendropsophus > Dendropsophus ebraccatus. The sequence continues at coordinate 53,217,333 of NC_091459.1, forward strand.
TGGGAGAATGTCCTATGGTCTGATGAAACCAAAGTGGAACTGTTTGGTAGAAACACAACTTGTCATGTTTGGAGGAAAAAGAATACTGAGTTGCATCCATCAAACACCATACCTACTGTAAAGCATGGGGGTGGAAACATCATGCTTTGGGGCTGTTTCTCTGCAAAGGGGCCAGGACAACTGATCCGGGTACATGAAAGAATGAATGGGGCCATGTATCGTGAGATTTTGAGTGCAAACCTCCTTCCATCAGCAAGGGCATTAAAGATGAAACGTGGCTGGGTCTTTCAACATGACAATGATCCAAAGCACACCGCCAGGGCAACGAAGGAGTGGCTTCGTAAAAGAAGCATTTTTAAGGTCCTGGAGTGGCCTAGCCAGTCTTCAGATCTCAACCCTATAGAAAACCTTTGGAGGGAGTTGAAAGTCAGTGTTGCCAAGCGACAGCCCCAAAACATCACTGCTCTAGAGGAGATTTGCATGGAGGGATGGGCCAACATACCAACAACAGTGTGTGCCAACCTTGTGAAAACTTACAGAAAACGTTTGACCTCTGTCATTGCCAACAAAGGATATATGACAAAGTATTGAGATGAAATTTTGTTACTGACCAAATACTTATTTTCCACCATAATTTCCAAATAAATTCTTACAAAATCAGACAATATGATTTTCTGGATTTGTTTTCTCATTTTGTCTCCCATAGTTGAGGTCTACATATGGTGTCAATTACAGGACTCTCTCATCTTTTTAAGTGGGAGAACTTGCATGCACTATTGGTGACTGACTAAATACTTTTGTTCCCCACTGTATACAATGAATCCACAGACTGGAGAGCCACATTCTGTGAGGCAGAATCTCTGAGTTTAGTGGCCGCAGTATGGTTACTTTTGTGCATTACTTTTTTTTTTTTTACCCATGGCAGCAATGAGGGATATGTGTGCCTACACCTTATCTACCCAGCATGCCAGATGACGATATGTGGCTTTCTTCATGAACTACACTCAGCCAACCCAGAAATAAGGAAATTGTCATAAAAGTGACTTGGCTATGTGTTAGAAATCCCAGATCACTAGGAAATAAATAGTATAGACATTTGCTAATGTATGAAAGGTTGATGAAATACATAGAGTATTTGTTTTTTTAGAGCTGCCTAGGACTCACATAGTTGTCAGCACAGGTGCATTTGGGGGAGGGGTAACATAGACATATAGTACTATAGTTATCACAATTCACCATTTAAATAGTATCAACAAAACCATACAGTATAAATAGAGATTATGCTACAACAGGAAGCTAGTTCAAATAAAGCATGAGGCAGGGGATGCAAAATGATGAACCTCTGTATAATAGTAATAATGCACTAAGACCAGCCCCATGTGTGTGTGTATAGTTGGGCAGTGACACAATTTTCATGATATAGCCTCTATAAGACCATCGATATAGGATTGAAATGTAGATTTTTAGTTTTAATTCAATGGGTTTAACAAAATTACATTAACAGTAGAGATGACCGAACCTCGAGCATGCTCGAGTCCATCCGAACCCGGTCGTTCGGCATTTGATAAGCGGTGGCTGCTGAAGTTGGATAAAGCCCTAAGGCTATGTGGAAAACATGGATATAGTCATTGGCTGTATCCATGTTTTCCAGACAACCTTAGAGCTTTATCAAAGTTCAGCAGCCACTGATAATCAATTGCTGAACGATCGGGTTTGGATGGACTCGAACCCAAACCAGTTCGCTCATCTCTTCTTAACAGTTAAAGGAGAAGTCAGTCGAAAATTTTTATTAAAGTATTGTATTGCCCCCCAAAAGTTATACAAATCACCAATATACACTTATTACAGGAAATGCTTATAAAGTGCTTTTTCCCTGCATTTACTACTGCATCAAGGCTTCACTTCCTGGATAACATGGTGATGTCACTTCCCGGATAACATGGTGATGTCACGACCCGACTCCCAGAGCTGTGCGGGCTGTGACTGCTGGAGAGGATGATGGCAGAGGGATGCTCAGTGTCCCTCCAGTGTCCTGTGTCCCTCAGTGTCCCCCTGCCATCATCCTCTCCAGCAGCCACAGCCCGCACAGCTCTGGGAGTTGGGTCGTGAAATCACCATTTTATCCAGGAAGTGAAGCCTTGATGCAGTAGTAAGTGCAGGGGAAAAAGCACTTTATAAGCATTTCCTGTAATAAGTGTATACTGGTGATTTGTATAACTTTTGGGGGGCAATACAATACTTTCATAAACATTTTCACCGGACTTCTCGTTTAATGCTGGGTTCACACTGTGTTTTTGCAGTCTGTTCAATGTATCAATCTGCAATCCGTTTGGATCTTTTTTTTTCTATTGACTTCCATTATAAAAAAAAAGAAAGATGTGTTTTTTTTTTCTTTTTTTAGTGTACACAAAAATGCAGTTTATCAAAATTTTGTGTATGTTAAAAATTTGATATGTTAAACAGCCTGAAAAAAACACAGTTTGAACCCAACCTAAGGAATTTACAATATGTAGTCCCCATACATCATGAGTTTACATACATCATCTTACATCCCCTTTATGACATGTTATTCATTATTACCATTACGTCATGGAGACGGCTGTGCTGGCTATTAACTGTTTTTGCATTTATGCCATTCGTCATGTTGTAAAACTGACATGTTACCTAGGGTTCCCATGTCAGTACAATTAAAATGTTTTTTTTTGTGCTTACGCTGTTAACATTGCAAGATCATGAATCATTTAATAGTTCAGCGATTCCACACGCCATGAGAGCAAATATGTTTATTTTTTATTTATAAAATGGAAAAATGTGGGTGATTTAAACTTTTATTATAGAATTATCTTACTGTAACCTGACATCTACAATCACTGCACTGATCTCTCATAGAGATCAATGTAGTACATATGTAGTGCATTGATCTCTGAGATCAGTTTTCGATTATTATGGGCTGCTGGAGCCCATAGCAATGGAGTGCTGAGCCGTGATGCTCAAAGAAGTCCACTAAGCAGATAAAAAACAGTGTAAAAAGAAAAACTTTTTTTTTATAATATAAAAAATCCCCTCCCTAATACAAATGTCTGGAATTGTCCAAACTAATAAAACACTGGTGAGCTCAGCAACACCAGAAGGCTTAAAAGAGCATAAGAGACAACCAACTGTATGATTGCAGAATTCCTACCGTTGTAAACGAAAAGGCCCTTTACAATTTTTTCTCCCAGGGTGGTGGGACCAGAAAGACCCCATGTGCTGCTGTCATGATGTTATGTGCGGGAGGCAGTCTTTCTGCACACAAGAACAGGGCTAGTTCTCCCAGAGAATCTGTACTTCAGGAGGAGTGGGACGATGCACAGTGATAAAAAAACAGAAGGTGCAATAGCAACCGACAGGTGCAGGAGCTCACCGTATATACGCCTCCCAGCGTACACACGGTAAACACCTGCTCTGTAGATATTAAAAAGTGAGGATCTTAGCAAACTATTTCATCAGAGCGTACCATGTCACCAACGTTAAGGCGTCCTCGAGACATGGTCCCTACTCTAGTATTTTCACACTAGCAATGACCTCTCCTGGGCTGAATTAGCCTACAACTGGGCAGATAGGAGCCAAATGATCTCTTTTATAGCACCCTTGGGACATGGGTGGAGTGTAAGCCAACAGTACGTAGACACCCCCCCACATTAAACAGAAAAAAAGAAAAAATTGGCAGCACATCTATGACTCTGTTCACACTGCAGGTTACATGTTGCTTGTGGCTTAAGTACAGATAAAAAAAAACAGAAGGTGCAACAGCAACCGACAAGTGCAGGGGCTTACCGTATATACTCCTCCCAGCGTACACACGGTAAACACCTGCTCTGTAGATATTTAAAAGTGAGGATCTTAGCAAACTATTTGATCAAACAGAGTGTACCATGTCGCCAACGTTAAGGCGTCCTCGAGACATGGTCCCTACTCTAGCATTTTCACACTAGCAATGGCCTCTCCTGGGCTGAGTAAGCCTACAACTGGGCAGATAGGAGCCAAATGGTCTCTTTTTATCCTCACTTTTTAATATCTACAGAGCAGGTGTTTACCGTGTGTACGCTGGGAGTATATACAGTGAGCCCCTGCACCTGTCGGTTGCCGTTGCACCTTCTGTTTTTTTGTCTGTACTTAAGCCACAAGCAGCGTGCAACCTGCAGTGTGAACATTGTGAACAGTGTGAGTCATAGATGTGCTGCCAATTTTTTATTTTTTTTTGTTGAATGTGGGGGGTGACGTTACCTCCTATTGGCTTGCACTCCACCCATGTCCCAAGGGTGCTATAAAAGAGATCATTTGGCTCCTATCTGCCCAGTTGTAGGCTTATTCAGCCCTGGAGAGGCCATTGCTAGTGTGAAAAAGTAGGGACCATGTCTCGAGAACGCCTTAACGTGGCGACATGGTACACTCTGTTTGATCAAATAGTTTGCTAATATCCTCACTTTTTAATATCTACAGAGCAGGTGTTTACCGTGTGTACGTTGGGAGGAGTATATATGGTGAGCCCCTGCACCTGTCGGTTGCTGTTGCACCTTCTGTTTTTTTGTCTGTACTTAAGCCACAAGCAGCGTGCAACCTGCAGTGTAAACAGAGTCATAGATGTGCTGTCAATTTTTTCTTTTTTTTTTTGATGCACAGTGATGTCAGGAGCTCCGGCTGCTGACCTCCTCACCTAGCTGTCCAGACAGCAGATAAAATATAGCAGCACCTTGGTGTGTGTGCTGATAAGCTGATTTCTGCTATTGCACAAGTGACAGAGGTTACAGGTCAGCCACCGCCCTCCCCATCCTGTTTCACACAAGCCACCGCACATCTGGGAGTAACAGTGTTGTGGGATGGAAGAAAAACTATGACGCTGTATTACCGCAGCGGGAGGGCGCCGTGGCTCACTCTAGACTCCAGTCCCGGCGAACAGGTGGTAGGAGGAGAGGCGGCAGATGGGCACACGCTTGGGGATCGACCGACATCAGAGGGGGATCCAGCTGATTGCAAAGTGCAGGTGGGACATGTGCCAAGAAATTAGGCACTTAGGCAGGCTGCTGTGACTGCACACTGCAGCAGCCGCCCTGCACAGCCCAGCCCGCACGTCAGGGACTTATACAGTGTGTCGTGTTAAGAAATTATAGACTTGATGCAGTAGTAAGTGGAAGGAATAAGCACTATGGGGGAGATTTATCAAACATGGTGTAAAGTGAAACTGGCTCAGTTGCCCAGATCAGATTCCACCTTTCATTCCTCACAGACTCTTTGGAAAATGAAAGGTGGAATCTGATTGGTTGTTAGGAGCAACTGAGCCAGTTTCACTTTACACCATGTTTGATAAATCTCCCCCTTCATGTGCATTTCCTGTAATAAGTGTCTATTGAGAATTCGTATAATTTATGTTGCAATGAGATACTTTAATTTAGCTTTCGGACGGACTTCTCTTTTAACTTTAAAGGGAATTTGTCAGCTCCTGGGCCCTACCACCGATGCCGACAGTTTCTGTAGTTGACAGTCCCCTAGTAAGCATGTTAACTTTTGGTAAATCGTCTGTGGGATGGATTATGCACAATCTGAGGTCTCCTACTGTAATGAACAGTCAAATGGAAGTTGTGGCTCATCGTTTGTGCTGCACTCTGGCACGCCTTACCACTGCTTTCTCCTGCCCCTCCTTCATGAATAATCAATGCTGCCTGGCCTGCTGCTCGCTCAGCTGTCAGCCAGTGTCTCTGATTGCAGGTCAGATCTCTGTAGGCAGTTAATGTCTGAAAGAAACACTCAGATATAGATGGAAAAAAAAATAGTTATTTATTTTTTCAGATCATTGCATAATTTTTAAGTGAAATTGCCCAATCAGGTCCAAATTAGTTTTAAAATTCTTTTTTTTATACAATGATGAGAAAAAAATAAAAATAATAAGAACCTGATTGGATATTGTCTGCAATAACGGGAAAAAATAACTACCTACATTTTATTACAAATTACCAAAATGTAACATGCTCACTAAGGGATTGCCAACTTCAGCACCTCGGGGTAGGGCTTGGGTGCTGACACATTCCCTTTAATGCAAATGACAAAATGTTTTGTCTCTAATATGTATAGTAGACACCCTTGCCTAGTTCCACTGTGAAAGGAGAAGGTTTCTGACCGCAGCCCATTGGCCCTGACACTGCATTGTAGCGAGCAACAATCCTATGAAGCATTACTGAACTCACACCAGTTAGTTGTGAAGTGTTCTCCAGGAACAATCATTGGATCCTGTTGAAAGCCATCTATGCATCAATGGAAAGTAAACAAGCTGGGATTTTACATCGCTGAACATAAGCAGTAAAGACTAACATGTTATTTGTGTTGTCTTGAGCTTCCTTACCTTGTACAAAGGCTATTTGATCGCCATGGATGACAGCAAGGCAGTTGGCAATGATTTTAGACTATATATTATTGTCCACATTTATTAAGGAGATAACTGGTACATGGACATTGCCTACAAAGTAGTAACTTGGTGGTGTTGAGGACTGAGCCTTTGAGATTTTAGTCTGCTGTCTACTGTTAAGATGGCCATACATCTCCAATAAGTGTCCTCCTATTTCACCCTATTGGGAGGGGTAAGTTGCAGCCCCCATATACTTTATACAGTTGGCCAAACCTGCTGAAAACTTTTGTATATAGTGTTAAGGGAGAACTCCGGCCAAAATTTATTTTTTAATATGTTATTTCACAAGCAAAGTTAGACAAATTCCTATTATACCCTAATTATAGAAAATGAACATATAGGGAGGCATTTATTAAGTCCGGCGTTTTTTACGCCGGACGTAAAAATGCCCCCGCAGCTCCGGCGCTACGGAGATTTATGTAGAGGCGGACTGCCTCTACATAAATCCCGTGCGCGCCGTTGCGCACCGCCGAAAACCTACGCCAGCTGAGGACTGGAGTAGGTTTTCGGCGTACATTTTGGCGGAACGGATGATAAATCGCGCGGACTCTGAGTCCGCGCCCTCCGTTCCGCCCTCTCTCCGCCCCTTTTCCGCCCCCTTTCCGCCCCCTGGCGTACTCGGCGGAAAGTGCCGATTTGCGAATATTTTATTCGCAAATCCGCCATTTTTGCTTAAAAAAAGACGCAAATCGCCACTTTCCGACGAAAATCATCCATTCGCCGGATGATACATGTGGCCCATAGTGCTGTTTCCCTCAATTTAGTAGATCAGGCAGGTTTCAATTTCTCTAAAAAAAAAAGTGACATCATGACTCCCCGTGCAGGGTCCAGCAGGGGGCGCCGTATATGTAGACATTACATGTGAAAAGTAACGGCCATTCCTGTGCTTTCTGTACAAAACTCAGCTACCCGATCCCCCCAGCTTGCCCCCCAACCTCCCCTACCCTGACAAAAGACTGTAGTGCAATCATTCCCCCAAACACCCCCCCCCCCCGATCCCATCAGAAGCCCTTTGCAGTGTAGTGATCACTCCCCCTCACCCTGTAGTGCTATGCACTAGCCCCTCAAACCTCAAACACCCCCGGCTGCCCGATCACAGAAGTGGCAGCCTTGTCCTGTGCAGCGGACTGAATGCTCCTCAGTCGCGGTCCCTGCTGCAGTAATTGATCAGGTTTGGCGAGAGAGAGGCAGCAGGGACCATGACAGAGAAGCGTTCACCCCATTGCACGGGACGGGGCTGGTACTTCCTCTGCAGTAATTGAGATCAGCTCCATTCAGTGCAGCGGGGTGACCGCTTCTCTGTTGTCTCTCTCCCGCCGAACCTGATCACTTACTGCAGCAGGGACCACCATAGAGGAGTGTTCAGCCCGCTGCACAGGATGGAGCCGGTACTTCTTCTATGATCAAGCAGCCGGGGATGTTAGGGGGGGCTAGTGCATAGCACTACAGGCTCCTGTAAGTATAAGCAGGTAATTTATATGCTATTACAGTCATAATAACTTGTCTATAGCTTTACTACTAACAATAACTATGTAATTATTATTGTCATTTCCTTATTTCTACATGTACAGTGCATAATTATTGTTACGATTACTAAGAAAGGCCAACATAATCCTTATCAATTCTGATCCCGCTCACAGTTCAACAAGTTTTATAGCTCCCTTGTGAAGAGTGGAAGCGGCCAGAAGAAAGTGTGGGGAGGGTGACTTTTTTATTGCAGGATATCATAGCTATATGCAGGTATAACACCTGCTGCATGAAATCTGTGGTGTAAGTGAAAAAAAAACTCTAAATAATAAATAAGTAATCCTTTACCTTTTTGCTATCCACCAAATTTAGTCTAGATATAAGAAACCACTATTGCTTGTTGGGTTGGATAGACTAATTCACACAGGCAAATATCATTCTACTGGCAACATGTATCATAAATAATAAACCAATGAGAAATCAGCAGCAGCGTGGTATCAAAGCAAACAATGGAACCAGAAGGATAAATTTAACCCACTTTACTTTTCTTCTGCCTAGAATTGTTTGGCAGGCCTCATAGACATTAGCGTATTATCCATTAAAAAGTCTACTTCTTCATGTAACCTGCAGATAACAGTATGCCAAAGTAACATGTTTACATATTAGTATTAACATGTTGCAGTAACAAAATAGGTTTTACTGTAATTAGATAGATGTGCATGACGTATTCTTTTAAAGGGGTATTCACATCTCTACTAACATAGATAGATTTGTAGGGTCCTTCAACTTAACGTGTACCTGTCGTTTCAGGTCCCCAGGAACCTCCCCAGGAATTTTGCTCACCAACTTGCCATTCATGTACACAGGGGGTGCATTCCTCTCATCAAATGACATAGTCTGTCAGCTTGCTCGACTGTTTTTTTTTCTATTGAAGAAAGAGTCAAGATTACAGCCAGAATTACAGTACATGTATAGATTAGTTTTAAAACACATTATGGCCAGAATTTTTTAAAAAAAGTATAATCCAATATACAAATACAAATATATTTTTTTAATTATAATTACAGGTACACTTTAAACAGGCACCATTGCATAATTTTTTTTTTTAAGAAATCAACAGGGGTTGTGATCGCAAGCAGTTTTGCAATAAGTTCTATTTTGCAATAAGTTTTCTATGTTTAAATCAACATTATACATATGGCCACTAGGTGTCTCCCTTCCAGTCAAACTGTAGTCTATGCTCCCTCCGTGCCCATCCTAAGCACACAACAAGCGGGATAGTGCAAGAACTTCAAATGTAGCCGATTTGAATTCCATCACCTGCTGCAAAGAACAATTCTCCTAGGTTAATTCCATATTACTTTTACTAATGATATGTTCTGTGTGCACAATGATAACATTATTTAGGTGGACATGAACATCTTTTGGATAGCCTGATGGTAGGCCCAGGTAACCTGATGTGTACACACAAAAAGACTATGGGGGACATTTATTAAGTCCGGAGTTTTTTACGCCAGACTTATAAATGTCCCCGCATCTCCTGCGCTACGGAGATTTATGTAGAGGCGGACTGCCTCTACATAAATCCCGTGCGCGCCGGTGCGCACAGCTGAAAACCTACGTCACCTGAAAGGTGGAGTAGGTTTTCGGCGTATCTTTGCGCTGAAAAAATGATAAATCGTGCGGACTCTGAGTCCGCGCCCCCCGTAACGCCCCCTCCACACCCCCTCCCCGCCCCCCGGTATACTCAGCGTGAAGTGCCGATATGCGAATATTTTATTCGCAAATCGGCCATTTGCGAATAAAATCATTCGCATATCGGCACTTTACGCCGAAAATCATCAGTACGCCGGATTATACATGTCCCCCTATGGGCATAGTTCAAAATTTTTTTATTCACATAATCATTTAAAAATATATGACAATATAATATAGTATACTAAATAAAAAAAAGTTTTAAAAATGACCATTTGATATGAATAAAATCAACGTGTCCATGAAGCCAGCCAAAAGATATTAAGTGCCTAATAGGCTCGGAAACACACATTTTAAGAGTACACAAAGCCTCTGCCTGGTCCCGTATTGCATTCCCCCTCATTACATATAACACTGACCCATTCTGCTGCATGAACCGGAGCTGTCCCAACACATGTTTCGCTTAGTCAGCTTCCTCAGGGAACTACCCCCTCTCTCTAACATCTCCCTTAAATATATGTGGATCCATTATGGCTACAGTGCTTCCGGACCGCGCCTCACTCAACCGGAAGCGAAGGCTACGTCACATCAGAGCCAGCAACTCAACCAGAATGCACATGACCATGACAGCAAGGACATGCGCACCCTGGATACCGTAGCCTCCCCTCTGCACAGTGTGTATCTAGAGGCTACAACATGGAGGATAAATACAATTCAATACAGCATAAATAGCTGATATTGGAATGATGGTATGCAGTGTTCACACTAATACACAATAAGAAATGGAAGGTAAAATAACTTCTATATAAAAACATAATTGGAAATCTAAGAATACAAAATCATAGAAATAGTGATCATACCGAATAACAAGTGAAACACAACATAATTAATTGATATATAGTAAACAGTGATTCTATAGCACGCATGAATCAAATAATATTCATATATAACATACATAATAGTGTAAAAAAAACAGTGTAAATAAGAAAAAAAAAACTATATTTTTTTAATATATTGCATACATTTAATATATTGCAGGTAAGCTGATAGTAGGCCCCTGTCCAACATGGGTTATGACAGGGCAGCTAAGCTCACACATGCTGTAGATAGATAGAAGAGCACACATAAGGCAGCTTGCAGGGAAGGATTATATAGGCTGTATAAACAGAGTTCACATAGCAAACAGTAAAGACCTAAAGAAAAAGATGTTTTTGTACCATACAAAGCATAAGCTTTAAAGGTTTTAAGATTTATAAGGGACGTGTTTGAATAAGAGAAAGAGGGCACAATCTGAGATTACTTGGGGAGAAGATCAGAAGCAATCTCAGAAAATATTATTTTACTGAAAGAGTAGTGAATGCTTTGAATAAACTTCCAGCAGATGTGGTTTTTCACTAAGGTAAATTAAGCATGGCTGAGATAAACATGTATCTATCCTAAGATTAAAAAAAAGTAAAGAAGAAATATAAGGGCAGACTAGATGGAACTGTGCTCTTTTCTGTTGTCATTCTATGTTTTTATCTTTTATATAACACATAAGTTGAGTATTTGGCAAAATGTTAATCTGCAGCTGCTATCCAAGAAGTTTTATGGTTGAGATTAAGTAGTTGTGTTACCAAGGTTTTTGTTTGCATACTTTATTACATCCTGCCACTGCTGGTACACTTGTTTTACCTGGAAGAAAAAAAGGCTGAAGAATTCTCAAAACTCTGAAACATGATTTTTAACAGAGGATTCATCCATAAGGGCAGCTATCTATCAATTTACTCTTTTTATATAAAAAAAAAAATTGTACTTGTAGTGGACAGTAACAAACAGAATGCCGAATCATTAGAGTAAAATCGCTCCAAGCAGATTATCGCTCTTTATAAGTTTATACTATATGTAGAATACGTCACTCATCAAACAGCTGCTTTTTCTGCATTATAAATGTAATCCACAACTATTTTCTTAGGTTATCAGGAGAAAGTCCATTCCTAAAAAGAACATAATAGGACAACTTTTTTTTCAATACCCAATGACTGCATTTTTCTTATGAAACATATTATGCAAAATCTCTGAGATAAAATCAATGCACAGCTGTATAGCTAAACGTGTCATACTACAGAGAACATTTTTCATAACCGATCCATAATTTTAAAAAGGCATCTGGTTATGCAAATACTGAGGGTAACATCTTTATTCAAGTCATGCCTTCCAGACAAGTTTTGGTAGGTGCACTCATCATGCAGATTTCTAAATTTGCATAGACTGTGTTCAGAGAGTGATGTTTTTGTTCCCAGCCAGAACTCTTCCCCATCACAAAAGGAAGAGCTGTTTAATATATAGTGAACACACTGCAAATGGCCCCTAATGTGCAAATGCCATTGTGTAGCCATAAAAGACCTGTACAATAAGGTAAGATTACAAGCAGCAGCGTGGCAGACGTGTGTTTGTATACTTAGTCACAAATCCTAATTGTTATTATAATAAGAATTTACAAAGACTATAGTCTCAAGTGCAGAGGGTCAAACAAGTACATGAATTCTGTGAATCTGGAAAACGTCATAGTAAAATGGAAAAAGCAGAGGTGGAATTAATTCAGGATCAGTAGACAAGGTGTTGAAAGAGTGAAAGTGTGCATGTATTATCTCTTCAATCTGGTTATTATTTCCTTATGTTTTACTTTCTGTTTCTTACTGACATGCATCTGCAATAGATAAATATGAATGGTATATATGACTGCATACTGCACGTATATTGGTATATATGACTGCATACAAAGTATTTCTATCCTTGTATTTTTAAAAAATCAGTCTGTGAGCTGCAATAAACCTAAAACTGGATTGTTAAAATAATATGTTTTAGTAGATTATGTGGAACTGACAGTCATTACAATTGATCAGGGGCGTAACTAGAAATGGCTGGGCCCCATAGCAAACTTTTGATTGGGCCACCCCCCGCCACTGCCAGTCTCTGGGCTGCCCGCTCATTGCCGCTGTCAGAGTTTTAGCAATATCTGTTGACGTCCTGTTCCCATAGGAAATGGCCACTCAGCATAGAATCTATGCTGAGCAGATAATTAACCATTTATCCCAGACAACCACTTTAAAGTGGAACCTTGTGGGGACAACTATATTGGAAACCACATGCTATTTTTTGTCTTCCGTTAAAATCAGAGATAGTATTTAAGGTAAAATCTAATGGATTTTGATGTGGAAATCAGCATTGGTTCCATGTAAAAAAACATTAAGGTTTTACCTCTGTGAACCATATCTAATACTACATGTGATGGAACATGCCACACTTTTTTTTCATGGATTTCCTCAAAAATTAAACAGGCAAAACTAAATAAAAGATCTCAATAAACCTAAATTTAGTTTCTTGGATTGATAGTGTATTTTATAGTCAATTCTTAAATAAGTAGAAGAGTTTAGGTTTTATAAATGTAATGCTTTCTAGCCAAAGAAATGGAACACACTTGATAGCTCTAGATAAGTCTTATTTTATAGGCCAGAAAAAAAAAATAGAATCTGCCTTTTATGGCAATTGTGGAAAGATGTCTTTCTGTCTCCCATATGCTTTATAAATACATACCCTTTGTTCTCTGTTGTATTGAAGCTAACATGGGACTTGACATGGAATAATTTTCCAGCCACTTTTAGACCCCTTCCCCTGCTTCCAGCTAAAATCTCACACAACCATACTTTTTAGAAATTAGTAAAAACACCATGTGTGTAAGGCTGATCATAAACTTCTATTGACTTCCAATTAACATCTGGACACTGGCATTTAAAAACAACAACAACAACGATGTGGCCTTTTTATTGCCATATTTCCAAGATTTTAAGGCAGTGTAAAGTCAGCCTAAGGGTGGGTTCACACAAATGATATGAAAAATGCTCCCGCGAAGTCAGAGGTGGATCCTGCAGAAAGAAGTGTAAGGCCTCATTCACATGTCAAAATTTACTAGTAATTGCTAATCCGCAATTATGGAAATGGACCAAATGCAGACAATAGTAGACTACATTTGATTCATCAAAATTAATGGGCCTATTTATCAGTATTCCGATGTATACAGCAAATGTAGGAAACTAACAAATGTGAAATATATCCGCTTTAACATATACTATTTAAGAGTTTGTATGGGAAGGTAGCATGTGTGCTCATTATATTTTATGGCAGAACAGTGACTAGTGATTGGTGGGTGTCTCAGCAATGTTTAAGGAGGGATACAAGCAATGTTTAAGGTGGGAAACAAGCAACAAGCAGAACAAGCAATGTTTAAGGTGGGAAAATCCACATAATGAATTTATTATGGGAGAGAAGTCTACAGACATCAATGAGCAACTGTGTCTTAGAATATCTTGAAGGATTTTAGTCAGTATAATAAAATTTAATAAGGGAAGAGGAGTTACTTGAGTTGGCCACAGTTATTAACATTTGCAGAAAAATGAATAGACCAGAACAATTATCTTAAAGGGATTTTCCCATCATAGAAACGAATGCCATATCATATGATAATAAATGTCTGGCACTCCACTACCATGCCCCATTTCACAGACAAAATAAAAACATGTATCAGGTGGCATTAACAGTCTCACGAAAGATCCCAGATATTTCAAATATGGAGTATGTCATAAATGCCTTTTAATTTCCCGTCTCAATCCTTCTCGTTAACGTTACATCCATGGTATAACACAGACACAGAAACAGTGCCCCTGCCATTTGCGGTGTCTGTCAATCATTGCTGAGAACCTTCTGCATTTGTCAGGACTAGGGTTGTGCTCCACTCCTGACAGTTAACCCTTATGCTGCGTTTACACGGAACGATTACGATACGATAACGATCAAATTCAAACGATAATCGTACGTGTAAATGCTGCGAATGATCAAACGACGAACGAGAAATCGTTCATTTTGATCTTACAACATGTTGTAAAATTGTCGTTTGTCATTGGCAAAAAATTCGCAGTTCGTTCAGTGTAAACAGTCGTTCGCCAATTTAAGCAATGTGTGAGATAGGCTTAAGCGATCGCAAAACGATTGCAAAGCGAATTTCTGAACGATATATCGTACCGTCTAAACGCTGACCGTTATGAAAAAAAAATCGTTACTCCGACATCGTTAACTGTACGATCGGGCCAATTATCGTTTCGTGTAAACGCAGCATTAGATGCTGCGGTCAGGGCCGTTTTAATAAATTGGTGGGCCCGATGCACAGCCCTCAAGAGTGGGCCCCCCACCCCTCTTCCCTTTAGGCGCAAACCCTCCACCCCGCGTTATCAGAATAGGAGCTCCACACACAGTATAATGTACTGAAAGTGCCCCCCACACTGTATTAAGAGCCCCAATACATACAGTAACAACACACCATGACCCCTATCACTACAACCCTATAACAGAGTGCAGTTACATCCAGTGACTCACAGGGGCTGTCTTCTCAGAATCAGAATCTGTCACCTTTTCTTTTTCGCTCCATCCAGCGTGGGCCACCATGATGTCTCCCCCAGCTGTGAATCTTCTCTCCAGAATCTGACAGACAAATATTTCAGGCTCCAACACATATAAAAGTTAGCTCCCTTGTACCCCTATATAATAGTTAAACCCCTCTGTACCCCTATATAGTAGTTACACCCCTCTGTGCCCCTATATAGTAGTTACACACCTCTGTCCCCCCATAGTTTTAAGGTATCCCTGTGGTATATAGACCTCCGTGTGCTCTGCCAGTTATATACAGCCCTCCTGTGCGCTCCCCAAGTAGTATATAGAACCCCTGTGCACTCTCCCCAGTAGTATATAGAACCCCTGTACACTCTTCCCAGTAGTATATAGCCCCCTGTGCACTCTCCCCAGTAGTATATAGCCCCCTGTGCGCTCCCCAGTAGTATATAGCCCATCTGTGCTCTCTCCCCCTGTAGTATATAGCCCCCCTGTGCTCTCCCCCAATAGTATATAGCCCCCGTGTGCGCTCCCTCAACAGTATATAGCCCCCCCCTGTGCTCTCCCCAAGTAGTATATAGAACCCCTGTGCACTCTCCCCAGTAGTATATAGAACCCCTGTACACTCTTCCCAGTAGTATATAGCCCCCTGTGCACTCTCCCCAGTAGTATATAGCCCCCTGTGCACTCTCCCCAGTAGTATATAGCCCATCTGTGCTCTCTCCCCCTGTAGTATATAGCCCCCCTGTGCTCTCCCCCAATAGTATATAGCCCCCGTGTGCGCTCCCTCAACAGTCTATAGCCCCCCTGTGTGCTCCCTCAACAGTATATAGCCCCCCTGTGCGCTCCCTCAACAGTATATAGCCCCCTGTGCGCTCCCTCAACAGTATATAGCCCCCCTGTGCGCTTATTCAACAGTATATAGACCCCTGTGCGCTCCCTCAACAGTATATAGCCCCCCTGTGCACTTATTCAACAGTATATAGCCCCCCTGTGCGCTCCCTCAACAGTATATAGCCCCCCTGTGCTCTCCCTCAACAGTATATAGACCCTGTGCGCTCCCTTAACAGTATATAGCCCCCCTGTGCTCTCCCCCAATAGTATACAGCCCCCCTGTGCTCTCCCCCAATAGTATATAGCCCCCGTGTGCGCTCCCTCAACAGTATATAGCCCCCCTGTGCGCTCCCTCAACAGTATATAGCCCCCCTGTGCGCTTATTCAACAGTATATAGCCCCCCTGTGCGCTCCCTCAACAGTATATAGCCCCCCTGTGCGCTTATTCAACAGTATATAGCCCCCCTGTGCGCTTATTCAACAGTATATAGCCCCCCTGTGCGCTCCCTCAACAGTATATAGCCCCCCTGTGCGCTTATTCAACAGTATATAGCCCCCGTGTGCGCTCCCTCAACAGTATATAGCCCCCCTGTGCGCTCCCTCAACAGTATATAGCCCCCCTGTGCGCTTATTCAACAGTATATAGCCCCCCTGTGCGCTCCCTCAACAGTATATAGCCCCCCTGTGCGCTTATTCAACAGTATATAGACCCCTGTGCGCTCCCTCAACAGTATATAGCCCCCCTGTGCTCTCCCTCAACAGTATATAGACCCCTGTGCGCTCCCTTAACAGTATATAGCCCCCCTGTGCTCTCCCCCAATAGTATATAGCCCCCCTGTGCTCTACCCCAATAGTATATAGCCCCCGTGTGCACTCCCTCAACAGTATATAGCCCCCCTGTGCGCTCCCTCAACAGTATATAGCCCCCCTGTGCGCTCCCTCAACAGTATATAGCCCCCCTGTGCGCTCCCTCAACAGTATATAGCCCCCTGTGCGCTCCCTCAACAGTATATAGCCCCCCTGTGCGCTCCCTCAACAGTATATAGCCCCCTGTGCGCTCCCTCAACAGTATATAGCCCCCCTGTGCGCTTCTTCAACAGTCTATAGTCCCCTGTGCTCTCCCTCAACAGTATATAGACCCCTGTGCGCTCCCTCAACAGTATATAGCCCCCCTGTGCTCTACCCCAATAGTATATAGCCCCCCGTGCTCTCCCCTCAATAGTATATAGCCCCCCTGTGCTCTTCCCCAATAGTATATAGCCCCCCCTGTGCGCTCCCTAAATAGTATATAGCCCCCGTCCGCTCCCTCAATAGTATATAGCCCCTCTGTGTGCTCCCTTAACAGCATATAGCCCCCCTGTGCGCTTGCTCAACAGTATATAGCCCCCTGTGCGCACCGCCAACAGTATATAGCCCCCTGTGCTCTCCCTCAATAGTATATAGCCCCACTGTGCGCTCCCTCAGTATATAGCCCCCCCTGTGCGCTCCCACAATAGTATATAGTGCACCCCCTCCCATATAACATTAAAAAAACAAACACTTTTACTCACCTGGGTCCACGCGTTCCTCTTCTCTCTTGTAACCACACTGCAGCAGTCACAAGAGGCCGCTCTCCCCTTACCCTGGCGCCGACGCTCCAGTGACATTGGGCGCCGACACCAGAGGGAGTGCAGCCTCTTGTGACAGCAGGAAGTGCGGCCACAAGAGTGACTGTCAAGGAGGGAGCAAATGTCTCTCTCTCTGTCAGTGCTGATGAAGGTAGCTATGAATGCTCGTTACGAGTGCTCATAGCTACAATGTACAGCGCAGAAGTGGGCGAAGGGCCTGCAGGGGGCACCATGGATGGGTAAGTGGATTACCCATCCATGGCGCTTCCCCCTGACAGGCTGGTGGGCGGAGCCCTGTGCGACTGCCCTCTGGTTAAAGCATTCTGCCAGCAGAATTTAGACGGGTTACAGAGGGAGATATCATGCTCTGTTAACCATCAGACCTCTGCAAAGTAATCACAACGTCCAGATGGTAGCCAGGGCAACCAAAGAACTGTACCCATTCAATTTCATTTAGTACTGATAGCTAAGTGGCCCAGGTGGTATATGGATGTCAAGACTCCCTATAAATCACCCACACTGCTATTTAATACATAGAGCCAAGCGGTGCTGAGCAGAAACAAATGGACATAGTGCCCAGGTACCCCATAAAGCTAAAACCAGACTCCTCTCCTCCAGGCTGGGCCACCCTCCTCTGTGGTGATTCTGTCCAAAAGATGTCCGACAGGGAGGAGCATGTGACCATGCCCTGCCTCCAGTGTCCTCCATAGGCATATACAGTCTGATTTTAGCTCTATGAGGTACACAGGGACCTGCTGTTAGTATATACAGTGATTACACTTACTAATAATGTACACTGAACTATTTTACTATAAAGTGGCCAACCCCTTTAAATGTGGGTGTACTTTACAATAAAATGGTAAGGATATTGGCTACAATATACCATAAAACTTAAAGAGGACCTGTCACCCGGAAGGACGGCGCCAAGCCCTCCCGACCCCGGTGGAGCCCCGGATACCTCCCCTTTACTGCAAGTCCCACTCCTGGACCCAGTCCCCGGATGGAGATATCGGCGCCGGAAGGTGAGCGCGCGCTGTATACTAATTATCTGAGATAAGTCCGATGTCCATAGAGAATGACTGGAGCAGTGTGCACGGCTTCTGGCAGCGAGATCTCCGTCTCAGGACCAGGAGTGGGACTTGGAGGAAAGGGTAAGTATCTGGGGCTCCACGGGGGGTCGGGCGGGCTCGGCGCCATCATCCCAACTGACAGGTTCCCTTTACGTATAATAATGCACGAAAAAACTCTCGAGGCCTGACACGCAATGAGTCAGGCCTGCTTAGCCAGTCAGCGGCTGCAGTGGTGTCACACCTCAGCTGGGGTGGGTCTTCGCTACAATCAGTGACTGAGTGGGCAAACACTGTCAATGTTTGAAGATGGAAAACTAGCAGGGCGATTGGAGCTAGGTAAGTAAGTTTTTCTTGACACCCTATGCAGTTTAAGGCTATGTTCACACTACGTATATTTCAGTCAGTATTGCAACCAAAACCAGGAGTGGATTAAAAACACAGAAAGGATCTGTTCACACAATGTTGAAATTGAGTGGATGGCCGCCATATAACAGTAAATAACGGCCATTATTTCAATATAACAGCCATTGTTCTAAAATAACAGCAAATATTTGCCATTAAATGGCGGCCATCCACTCAATTTCAACATTGTGTGAACAGATCCTTTCTGTGTTTTTAATCCACTCCTGGTTTTGGTTGCAATACTGACTGAAATATACTGACTGAAATATACGTAGTGTGAACGCAGCCTTAGGCTAGGTTCACACTATGTAACTGTGCGGCTGTATTTGCGGCTGTAATTGTGCGGCGGTATTTTTGGTGGTTCATGCGTACGCTGGAAAGTATACGATATACGGCTGCACAGTGCACACTATGTATGAATCTACGGCCCTATCGTAAACGGACCCGTAAAAAATGAACAAGACCATTGTTTGCGGCTGGACATGCGGCCGTGGATTGACAGGCGGTCCGTACGGAGTACTTCAAAAATAGCCGGCAATGATGCCGAATGCCGATGCCTCTAATAGTTAATATATTAAATTAATAAAACACATTTTCTTTGTAATAAAGTCCCTTTTGTTGTTCAATAATTTAATTCTAACGAATCCATCATTGTGCAATTAAATATACTGTTAAAATAAATATATATATAAATAAATGTATATTTATATATATATTTATTTTTTGACAGTATATTTAATTGCACAATGATGGATTCGTTAGAATTAAATTATTGAACAACGAAACTGATTTTATTTAAACGAAAAAGGAAGCTCCAGTAAGCCGTTAATTCATATTGCCGGCAATAGAGCATTCTGTACTAATCATCACTTTACTGTAATTAAAACATCAAATGTTTCTTCTAATTATGTTATCACAATAGCATTATTAGAAGAAACATTTAGAATTATATGTGCGCTCAGCTGATTGGCTAATCGGCTCAGCGCACATATAATTAGCGGGTCCGCAGCACAGTGACTTCATTGTGCTGCGGACCAGCGAAGAGGACACATCGGGGTGAGTATACAGATCTCCCTACCCCCTCCCCAGCACTGCACCGCTCCTAGCAAGGAAGGGGGGTCACTTAACCCCTTCCTTGCTGGGATGGGTGCAGTCTGACATCAGTCTGGCCCCCAAGGGGTTAAGGGGATGCAATACATCCTCCCTTAACCCCTTGGGGGCCAGACTGTAAGCAGCGATCTGTAAAGATGCTGCATACTGTAAGGAGCACAACACCGCTCACAATTATGGGTGTTGTGCTCCTGTTTGTGTGTTTTTTGTGTTTCTCCCTTTTTGTTTTTCAGATATCGGTATCCTGGGGATTACGTCGGATTCGGTGGACTACGTCGATGACCAGCGGTTGTTTGTTGTTGTTTTTTTTATAAAATGGTCAATGAGGGGTGTGGGGGTGTTTTTATTTGAATAAAAAAAATTTTTAACTTGTGTCTTGTCTTTATTTCTTTACTTTATAGACTTAGTAGTGGAAGCCGTCTAATAGACGGAATCCATTACTAAGTTGGGGCCTAGTGTTAGCCGGTATAAAATAGCTAACACTAACCCCCTATTATTACCCCAGTACCCAATGCCACCAGGGGTACTGGGAAGAGCCGGGTGCCAGTGGTCCCGGAGCGTCAAAATTGGCGCTCCTGGACCGGGCGGCAGCAGGCTGGTAAGATTTAGGCTGGGGAGGGCCTAAACCAATGGCTCTTCCCACCCTGGTGTTACCAGGCTGCTGTCGTTTGGTTTTTAACCCGGCTGGTTATAAAAATAGGGGGGACCCTATGCGTTTTCTTTTAATTATTTATTTATTTAAAAAAAAAACGCATAGGGTCCCCCCTATTTTTATAACCAGCCGGGTTAAAAACCAAACGACAGCAGTCTGGTAACACCAGGGTGGGAAGAGCCATTGTTTTAGGCCCTCCCCAGCCTAAATCTTACCAGCCTGCTGCCGCCCGGTCCAGGAGCGCCAATTTTGACGCTCCGGGACCACTGGCACCCGGCTCTTCCCAGTACCCCTGGTGGCATTGGGTACTGGGGTAATAATAGGGGGTTAGTGTTAGCCATTTTATACCGGCTAACACTAGGCCCCAACTTAGTAATGGATTCCGTCTATTAGACGGCTTCCACTACTAAGTCTATAAAGTAAAGAAATAAAGACAAGACACAAGTTAAAAAAATTTTTTATTCAAATAAAAACACCCCCCACACCCCTCATTGACCATTAAAAAAAAAACAACAAACAACCGCTGGTCATCGACGTAGTCCACCGAATCCGACGTAATCCCCAGGATACCGATATCTGAAAAACAAAAAGGGAGAAACACACAAAAAACACACAAACAGAAGCACAACACCCATCATTGTGAGCGGTGTTGTGCTCCTTACAGTATGCAGCATCTTTACAGATCGCTGCTTACAGTCTGGCCCCCAAGGGGTTAAGGGAGGATGTATTGCATCCCCCTTAACCCCTTGGGGGCCAGACTGATGTCAGACTGCACCCGTCCCAGCAAGGAAGGGGTTAAGTGACCCCCCTTCCTTGCTGGGAGGGGTGCAGTGCTGGGGAGGGGGTGGGGAGAGCTCTATACTCACCCCGATGTGTCCTCTTCGCTGGTCCGCAGCACAATGAAGTCACTGTGCTGCGGACCCGCTAATTATATGTGCGCTGAGCCGATCAGCCAATCAGCTGAGCGCACATATAATTCTAAATGTTTCTTCTAATAATGCTATTGTGATAACATAATTAGAAGAAACATTTGATGTTTTCATTAAAGTAAAGTGATGATTAGTACAGAAAGCTCTATTGCCGGAAATATGAATTAACGGCTTACTGGAGCTTCCTGTACTAATTAATATTTAATTAATAAAACACATTTTCTTTTAAATAAAATCAGTTTCGTTCAATAATTTAATTTAAACGAATCCATCATTGTGCAATTAAATATACTGTCAAAAAATAAATATATATATATATAAATATACATTTATTTATATATATATATATATTTATTTTAACAGTATATTTAATTGCAAAATGGAATCGTTTAAATTAAATTATTGAACAATGAAAGGGACTTTATTACAACGAAAATGTGTTTTATTAATTCAATATATTAAACATGAGAGGCATCGGCATCGGCATACTGCAGAGGATCGCAAACCCCGGTAATAGCAATTCATGTAAACTGTGTTCCCTGCTTTCCCAGATGCATCCAGAGGTGTTTGCATCACTTTCTTAACATTTTATTTGTTATTTTTAGTTGAACCAGATTTCCAAGTAAATGACCGTATGTTTTCAGCCGCATGTCTATTTTTTCCCACGGCCGTAGTTTCATCCGCACATTTACAGCCGCATAAAAAATACAGCCGCACAGTTACATAGTGTGAACCTAGCCTTAAAAGTAAAAACAATTCCCTTAAATACTTTTTTTAAACATTTTTCAAAATAGAAGTTCAGGTGAACCTCCTTCTTATACAGCAGCAATACGAACAGTGCCTAAAATACTTTATAGGTTATTAGGTCTGGCAGAGCTAATTAATCCAGATTCCATATGGCTATTATACTCAGAATACATAGATGCTGTTGCTTCTAGGGTAGAATACTTCCACAGAATAAGGCCGCATTCACACATTCCATATAAATATGCGTTGCGCTGTAATGAAGCTATCATTTCAGCTCGCTGCATATTCATATAGCTCTCCCGCTCTCAGCATCTTAATACAGATACTGCCCAGGTGGAGGGGACTCAATTACAGGCATTCCACGTCTGCGTTTCGTGCGGAACACGGAACGTGTGAATGCGGCCCAGGTTTATAATAGAACATTTATTTTCAGTTGATGCCTACATATATATGGTACAGTGCTTGTTGGGCATTACATTTACAGCTGTGTGCATAAGACATTGGGCCTTATTAATTTCAGTTTGAATTTATTAAAGTAGAAAGAGAAACATTATGCAAACTGAAAGTGCCCTCCTAAGTTTTATAATATAAATCTGCTACAGTAAGTCCAATGTCATCTTCTTTAAGTATAAAAACAACTATATATCATTGCGTTAGGGATATTGCTGCATACGAAATACAAGGAAGGACACTGGACACTGAATCCACCTGCCCTGGCCAGTACAGACATGGCAGCTTTCCATATGGAACTAAGGGGACTTTCACATGGG
Source organism: Dendropsophus ebraccatus (assembly GCF_027789765.1). Taxonomy (NCBI): domain Eukaryota; kingdom Metazoa; phylum Chordata; class Amphibia; order Anura; family Hylidae; genus Dendropsophus; species Dendropsophus ebraccatus. The sequence goes on from NC_091459.1 coordinate 53,240,476, forward strand.
ACTTACCCTTTGTCATTCAGCATAAATAATTCTACATCATTGTGTAAAAATACAGAAATAAAATAAAATATGGTAGAACAGAATATGATTCAGTGAAGAAAAAGAGGCACAAACCCATAGGTCTTTTCAAAGTTAGCAATGACAGATGCCATTAAAGATACCAGGAATATGCTTTTCCTACCTATATTTCATCCATCTAGAATATCTGTCGTTCTCTGTCTACCTCATATCTTTCTACAGTAGATATCTATCTAAACAGTGCTTTCTGCACCTTTTAGCTGACAGTGTATACATGAATGGTTTATTCAATAATTTCAGATTGTTCATGTCCTAGCAAAGGGAGACAACCCTAATACAATCACTATGGCCGAGTGTTGATATGATATGCTCTAAGTGGGATAATTGATTCATTTTTATTTCACATTTTATCTTCTTAAGTCAGGTTCAGATTTAAAGGGAACTCCGATAAATAAAAAATGTTTTCAAATCAACTGTTGTCAGAAAGTTACAGATTTGTAAATGACCTTTATTTATGAATGAAGTTTCTTTTATTTATGAATGAAGTCTCAAGTCTTCTAGTACTTATCAGCTGCTGTATGTCCTGCAGGAAGTGGTGTATTCTTTCCAGTCTGACATAGTGCTCTCTGCTGTCACCTTTTTTCATGACAGGAACTGTCCAGAGTTACAACCTTGCTGAGACATGACTTAAAAGTGTGTGGGTGAGCATTATACTGCTAAAAATGCCATTTGGAAACCCTGCCATGAAAAGCACCATGTGGCTGCAGGATGTCCTGCACATGTCACTGAGCTGTTAGTGTCCCTCGTATCAACATTAGGGGTGATCACCACACCAGCAGTTGGTGCAGTTTATTGCTCCACAGCAAAAATGGGCTTAAAGTGACACTGTCACCTCCTTTTTGCATTTTGACTGCTCTCCCCAGGTGTAAAGGGTAAATGTTACAGCTTTCATTTTATATCACACCTCATGGTGCTTGTTCTGGTAAAAAGCCGTTTTTATCACCTGTGGATTGGTATATGTGGACGAGGCCTTTCTGCATTTGTGCCACATCGCTCCGCCCCCAGCACCACTTAGCCCCACCCCCATCCGTGACATAATTTCCACATAGGCCCCGCACCCTCAGGAGCCATTGGAAGGGCCAAACTAAAGCTCTAGGCCCCACCCCCCCTAGATTGTCCCACACCAATGGCTGCTGAGGGGGCGGGGCCTATGCGGCAATGACGTCACAGATGAGGGTGGTGGCAGAGCGATGTGGCACAAAGGCCGCGAGGCTCCGCCCACATATACCAATCCACAGGTGATAAAAACGACTTTTTACCAGAACAAGCACCATGAGGTGTGATATAAAATAAGTAATGAAAGCTGTAACATTTACCCTTTACACCTGTTAAGAACAGTCAAAATGCAAATAGGGGGTGACAGTGTCACTTTAAGGCACTCCCTATGAAGCTTCCATACTTGAAGCCAAATGTTGTCAAATCCTAAACAGAATCGGGGATTCATCGCTGTAGATGAAACAGTGCCAACCCTTAGCAGTCTAGCTTTCTGTACTTTCACATACTCACCACTCATATTACCTCCTATCAACTTGGTCAGAATGGCCTAGATCAGTGCTTCTCAAACTTTGAGGCGAGCCTCACAAGTGTGTGCAAAATTATTATGCAAGTTGTATTTGAGAGGATTCTTTTTATTATTGATCAAAAACTATGTTCTCAATCAACCCAAAGCACTCAAATAATAGCAAAGCTTAATATTTGTGGAAGTTGGAGTGTTTTTTTTTAGATTTGGCTATCTTAGGAGGATATTTTGTTTGTGCACATAACGGTTACTGTGCAGATTTATTAGGCAACTTAATAAGAACCAAATATATACCCATCTCACTTGTTTCTTTTCACCAGGTAAACCAATATAACAGAAAATGTTGAAAGAAATATTTGACATTCAAAAACAAAAACAAAAACAAATTAGTGACCAATCTAGCCACCTTTCTTTACGATGACACTCATAGGCTTTCCATTTAGAGATTCTGTCAATGCTTGATCTGTTTAGTATCAGCACTGCATGCAGCAGCCGCCACAGCCTCCCAGACACTGTGCAGAGAGGTCGACTGTTTCCCTCCCTGTAGATCTCAGATTTTATGAGGGACCACAGGTTCTCTATAGGGTTCATATCAGGTGTCTTTTTAGACCTTTAGCCATGCTGTTGAGTATTTGGATGCATGTGATGGAGCATTCTCTTGCATTAAAATCATGTTTTTCTTGAACGATACCAACTTCTTCCTTGTACTGCTTAAAGAAGATGTCTTCCAGAAAATAGCAGTAGGTATGGGAGTTGAGCTTCACTCCATCCTCAGCCTGAAAAGGTCCCACGAGTTGATCTTTGATGATATCAGCCCATACCAGTACCCCACCTCCACCTTGCAGTCATCTGAGTCAGAGTAGAGCTCTCTGCCCTTTACTGATCCAGCCTCGGGCCCATCCATCTGGCCCATCTAAAGTCACTCTCATTTCATCAGTCCATAAAACCTTAGAAAAATCAGTCTTAAGATATTTCTTGGCCCAGTCTTGGCATTTTCTTATGTTTCTCGCTTTTCAGCCTTCCTTACCTTGGCCATGTCCCTGAGTATTGCACACCTTGTGCTTTTTGATACTCCAGTAAAGCTGCAGCTCTGAAATATGGCGGCTGATGGCATCTTGGCAGCTTCACGCTTGATTTTCCTCAATTCATGGGCAGTTATTTTGCTCCTTTTTTTCAACACGCTTGCGACCCTGTTGGCTATTTGCCATGATTTGCTTGATTTTTCTGTGATCACACTTCAAAAGTTTTGCAGTTTCAAGACTGCTGCATCCCTCTGCCAGTCATCTCACAATTTTTGACTTTTTAAAGTCCGTCAAATGTCTCTTCTGACCCATTTTGCCAAAGGAAAGAAAGTGGCCTAATAATTAAGCACACCTTATATAGGATGATGATGTCATTAGACCACACCCCTCCACATTACAGAGATGCACATCACCTGATTCACTTAATTGGTAGTTGGCTTTCAAGCCTATACAGCTTGGAGTAGGACATGTATAAAAAGGATGATGGGATCAAAGTACTCATTTGCCTAATAATTCTGCACAGTGTATATGCACCAGAGTACCTATCATTTCAGGTAACAATGTAAGATAAGTTGTCCTATGTGTAGGGCCCAGTCAGCTTAAGGACCAAGGCAATGTGGAGAATCCATTGTCATATTCCTTTACTCACTCCTTAGTGGTCTAAGCCTGGTCACATACAGCATTGTCTTGTTTATGCCACTGTTTTCTTGGAAGACCTCCTGAAGATATGGGTGCAGACAGGTCTGTATGTGCCATTTGGCACTTGTGGAACATTAGGAACACAAGAAAATATTACTTTGCTGAAAGAGTAGTAGATGTTTGGAACAAACTTCCAGCAGATATGGTTGGTAAATCCATAATAACTGAATGTAAACCTGCTGGGGATAAACATAAATCTATCCTAAGATAATAAGAAAGTAAATAGTAAAAGGGCAGACTAGATGGACCAAGGGGGCTTTTTCTGTCGACAATCAGTCCTGTGCCTAGGGCAGCATAGTTGAAGGGGGCAGCACTAGAGTGAGAAAAAAAAAAGATAGCTGCTGCCACCGTACTGTGGCCATGAGAAAAGAAATCAGCATCCCAATTTGATTGAATACACATGGATCAGAACTAAAGCAAAATGTACCTGCAGATTTGAAACTGCAGTCGGCCATTGTCTGTTTTTATGTTTTCTTGGTAGCCATAGAGCTGCATCCAACTTCTGCAGCAACGGGGAATGAAAGGCAGTGCATTCAGCTTCTGAGAATGTTACAGAACCCCAACAGTTAGACAGGTCCGCTCAACACCACTCCCCAGACCATGACACAGTCACCACCAGTGTCTGTGGGACAACCATGGGATACAGCTTCATGATTTTTGCATCAGATGTAGATCTAGTTATCTATGTGGTTCAGGAGGAAACAAGACTCATCACTCCATGTGACCTTCTGCAATGTGTCCAAAGTCCATTATTGTCCTTAATACATACCCATGTGAGGCATTGTTTGTGATGATGCAGCTGTCAAGGCACCCTTCTTGGTCTTTGGCTATTGAACCCTGATCAATGCAACGTATGCCACATGGTTATTTAGGAGATGTCTTACGTGCTCACTGTTGTACTGCTGGGTCAGTTAGGCCGCTATGGTCGAATATTACTGAGATACTAAAAGTGCCATCCAATACTCACCTGTTTGATCAACTACACATAGCCTGCCTCTGTGTGATCTTCTGTCAGACAGCTGCCCATGGTTTATCCGTTCTTTTTACATTCTTGATACTGCGGTTTGAGAACGGCCAACAAGTGCAGCTGTTTCAGACACCCTGGCAATACACTGCCAGACCCAAACAATATGACCGCGGTCAGAGGCCCATTTACCTATAGCTTCCAAATGTTGCCTTCCTGCAGGTGACAGCTTTAAGGGATCAGGGCAGACGATGGCTATGAGGCTATGTGCAGGTGACAGCTAAAAGGGATTGGGGACGGTGAGGCAAGCGACAGCTATGAGGGATCAGGGAAGATGCTGTTCCTTACACTGATAGCACCTGACCTCATTATAACACAGCAGGAATGCAAGCAGAGGTCTTATTCTACACAATGTACAGGCAGGAGGCCCAGGCTCAGAGCCCTGCAGTACTTGCCCCATGTGTGGGCAGCTTGTGGGGGCGCCCTGGCTGTGCTGTCACACATGGCCACTGACTGTCGCGCACACGACCCCTGAGGAGATTCTCCTTTCAGCTGTCTACCAGGATTTGTCGCCCGGCTACACTCGGAGATGTCACATGAGGTTGGGGCCACTTGTCACCTGTGACAGGACCCGGGTTGTGGCGTGACACAGAGCTCGGGGTTATTTACTCTCCGCAGCGCCCACCTCTTAAGAGCGGGGTTTGTGCCTGAAAAGGCGCCGATACTTGGCGCTGCCCCGCCTCTCCTCCCCGCTCCTGCCCTGCTACCCCGGGGCTAGAGCGCCTGCGCAGGGCGCCAGATTTGGCGGGAGGGCCGGGCCCTGGGCGCTTTTGTTAGAGGGAATCTCTGTTGTACTTGTCAGTCTTTCATGTACGGCTGATCCGCCCCCCGCCCACTCCCCGCCCATACCCCGCCCCCTGCACAGCCTGAGAAACTTTCATAGAGCTCTATCCACTTACAAGAAGTACATTCACCTTCTTCATCACCCTCCCCTGACCTTGCTGGAAGGAGGATGGCGAGGAGACCGAGGAACAGGTAACAACCAAGGACTTGCCCGCTGCCTGCACCTGCCCTTACCTTCATGTCTCATTGAGAGCTGCGAGAATAGGAAGAACAGTAACCCTGCTATAGGCAATGAATGGAGCCCGGGGCCACGGGGGCGCTGCATGGTGGCAGCAGGTGGCATCTAGCAGCTGTGGTCAGTGTGACAGCCGGCGGCGGGGCAGGTGCCATGGTGTGTGCCCCCTGCTATATACATGTGCCATGGTGTGTGCCCCTGCTATATACATGTGCCATGGTGTGTGCCCCCTGCTATATACATGTGCCATGGTGTGTGCCCCCTGCTATATACATGTGCCATGGTGTGTGCCCCCTGCTATATACATGTCATAGTGCGGAGCAGGTGCCATGGTGTGTGCCCCCTGCTATATACATGTCATAGTGCGGAGCAGGTGCCATGGTGTGTGCCCCCTGCTATATACATGTCATAGTGCGGAGCAGGTGCCATGGTGTGTGCCCCCTGCTATATACAGGTGCCATGGTGTGTGCCCCCTGCTATATACATGTGCCATGGTGTGTGCCCCCTGCTATATACATGTGCCATGGTGTGTCCCCCTGCTATATACATGTGCCATGGTGTGTCCCCCTGCTATATACATGTGCCATGGTGTGTGCCCCCTGCTATATACATGTGCCATGGTGTGTGCCCCCTGCTATATACATGTCATAGTGCGGAGCAGGTGCCATGGTGTGTGCCCCCTGCTATATACAGGTGCCATGGTGTGTGCCCCCTGCTATATACAGGTGCCATGGTGTGTGCCCCCTGCTATATACATGTGCCATGGTGTGTGCCCCCTGCTATATACATGTACCATGGTGTGTGCCCCCTGCTATATACATGTGCCATGGTGTGTGCCCCCTGCTATATACATGTGCCATGGTGTGTGCCCCCTGCTATATACATGTACCATGGTGTGTGCCCCCTGCTATATACATGTGCCATGGTGTGTGCCCCCTGCTATATACATGTGCCATGGTGTGTGCCCCCTGCTATATACATGTCATAGTGCGGAGCAGGTGCCATGGTGTGTGCCCCCTGCTATATACATGTGCCATGGTGTGTGCCCCCTGCTATATACATGTCATAGTGCGGAGCAGGTGCCATGGTGTGTGCCCCCTGCTATATACATGTGCCATGGTGTGTGCCCCCTGCTATATACATGTGCCATGGTGTGTGCCCCCTGCTATATACATGTCATAGTGCGGAGCAGGTGCCATGGTGTGTGCCCCCTGCTATATACATGTCATAGTGCGGAGCAGGTGCCATGGTGTGTGCCCCCTGCTATATACATGTGCCATGGTGTGTGCCCCCTGCTATATACATGTGCCATGGTGTGTCCCCCTGCTATATACATGTCATAGTGCGGAGCAGGTGCCATGGTGTGTGCCCCCTGCTATATACATGTGCCATGGTGTGTCCCCCTGCTATATACATGCCATAGTGCTATATATGCTATATACTAGTGATCTGGTGGATGATGCTGCTCGTTACATGTCATAGTGAATGTGTTGCAGGTGCCATGCTGTGCGATGCCTAGGGACCAGGTTTGTGTCCCCTGTTCTAAACTAGTGGCCTGCTGTGTGCCCCCTGCTGTGTGTATGCCAGAGTTCGGGGTGGTGTGTGCCCCCATACTGCATACAGATGGTGGTGGCAGGAGACAGGTGCAGGAGATGCCTAGTGATCTGCTCTATACATAGTGAATGTGGGCAGGTGCCATGGTGTGTAATACCTAGTGACCTGGTGTGTGCCCGCTGCTCCATACTAGTGCCCTGGTGTGTGCCCGCTGCTCCATACTAGTGCCCTGGTGTGTGCCCGCTGCTCCATACTAGTGCCCTGGCGTGTGCCCGCTGCTCCATACTAGTGACCTGGTGTGTGCCCGCTGCTCCATACTAGTGCCCTGGCGTGTGCCCGCTGCTCCATACTAGTGACCTGGTGTGTGCCCGCTGCTCCATACTAGTGCCCTGGCGTGTGCCCGCTGCTCCATACTAGTGCCCTGGCGTGTGCCCGCTGCTCCATACTAGTGCCCTGGCGTGTGCCCGCTGCTCCATGTATGTCAGTGAGTGGCAGGCAGGTGCCATGCGGGGTGATGCCCGGTGTGCCCCCGCTCTGTACATGTCAGAGTTGCTCGGGGTTATTTGGCAGGAGATGCCCCTCTTATCCAGCAGTCGCCGCCGCACACGTAGACGCTTCTCTCTCGGTAGTCCCCCCGGCCTGAGCCGCCGCCGGGCACCCGGGATGGCAGAAGCCGCAGCCACGGTGCTGAGTGATGCTGCGGTAACGGTGATCCCCGGTGTCCTGATCCGCAGCTGCCTCCCGGGTTGTGTGCAGTGTGAACAGGGGACAACATCCAGGAGGCTGAATACTGATCAGTGCGGCACATGGCTGGGAAAGTAAACACGGGGATCTGTGCGGTATCGCAGCCTGTTCTATGAGGATCTGTCAGGTGAATACATGGATGCTGGAGATGTGCCTGGGATACAGCCTGTGGGTGAGGTGAGGACAGGCTGCAGGAGGCTTCTAGGGCTCCACTCATCCACCTCTCCCAGCACTATACTCCTATAGAATGTGATTAGTGTCTATAGAATGTGATCAGTGTCTAAGCACCGTATTCCTATAGAATGTGATCAGTGTCTAAGCACCGTATTCCTATAGAATGTGATCAGTGTCTAAGCACCGTATTCCTATAGAATGTGATCAGTGTCTATAGAATGTGATCAGTGTCTAAGCACCGTATTCCTATAGAATGTGATCAGTGTCTAAGCACCGTATTCCTATAGAATGTGATCAGTGTCTATAGAATATGATCAGTGTCTATAGAATATGATCAGTATGTGGGTACTATATTTATATAGAATATGATCAGTGTGTGGGTACTATATTCCTATAGAATATGCTCAGTTTGCAGGTACTTTATTCCTGTATTTTATGCACGGTCCTGTATATTGTACACTGCTGTCCTGGTCCTGCTGTGGTTATCTGCTGGCTACTTGTGTGCTTGTGTATTGATAAACCCTTGGAATAACTTGATACATTGTTGCATCTAAAAGTAAATGACACAAAGTACAGTGTTTCCTCTTCATTGTGGAAGCTGTTTCAGTGTTTGATAGAAGATGGTGTGGCCCACAGCCCTGGGGTTAAGTACCCTGTAAGAGCAATCCACTTAGTATGTTTTTCTTGTCCTATTTGTAAAAGCGGCAAAACACACAGCCCCCACCCACACACACACCCCCACCCATCTGCCCATATTTCATCCTTTCACCTCTTTGACCATTGCATAACCAAGTTCCTTCCAAAGTTGTAGCTTGCTTCTTACCTTACGCTAACCACACAGTGTGATGAAAGCAGTCTCCTCCACTAACCCACTCCCTCACTCATGGTGGACGTCTTGTAGAAACACTGATAAAACAATTTCAACTGCCTCCAACTATCTGCAAGCTGCATCTCCCCAATAGTGAGCTCTTCATACAGTCCTTGCACTCTATCAAGGCAGATGATCATCTCTCACTCTCATCAGGCAGTTTCATTTGTCATCATCTCTTTCCATACAGCTACATCTGGTGTAAAGCTCTCTGCTCTTCAGCCAGGGTACACACTTCAAGAGGGCACTACTGAAAAAAACTGTTTCCTCTATGAGCCTCTGCCCCCTGTCATCTTATTCTAGTGCACTTGCAGTCTGGTCGTTTTATCATGTTCTTCTATTTGCAGTGTCTTTATGGAGATATATGGCAAGTGACTGTGAGAACTCTGAGAAGCTGAGCTTTTTCCTTTCACTTATGGGGAAATCCCTTAGTCACAAATTTGGCTGCATAGTAATAGTAAAACATTCGAAGGTCTCTTGTTGGAGAGGGACTTGCATGGTTCACGTCACATGCTAAACAAGATGAACCTTTTGGGGTTTGACTTTTAGCTTAGTTGCTCAGCAGTACTCTTGTAAAACTTTTCTTTGTCTTCTTTGACCATGAACTGCAGGCGTGTTAGCTATTGTGTTTGTATACACAACAATATGATAGCTGAGGCTCTTAGCCAGATTCCTGTTCAGAAAGGCATCTTGTACTGTATAGATTGCTTTTTTCCTGTTTTATATGTTATTAAAATTGTCAGAAATTTCATTTATCATTTCCATTAGTGTTTTTGTGCTTCTAAAACTTTTGTTACTGAAAGGGTTTCTCTGGTATAATATTTTTCTTTCAAATCAGTTGGTTTCTGAAAGTCAAATAAATTTGTGATGTACTTCTATTCCTCTCCAGTCCTCCAGTACTTATCAGCTGTTGTATGTCCTGCAGGAAGTGGTGTATTCTTTCCAGTCTGACACAGTGCTCTCTGCTGCCACCTTTGTCCGTTGACAGGAACTGTTCATAGCAGTAGCAAATCCCCATAGACAACCTCTACTGCTCCAGAAAGTTCCTGACATAAACAGAGGTGGCAGCATGGAGCACTGTGTCAGACTAGAAAGAATACACCACTTCCTGCAGAACATACAGCAGCTGATAAGTACTGGAAGAGATTTAATGGAAGTAAATTACAAATCTATATAACACCAGTTGAGTACCCCTTTAAAGAATGATGGCATTTATCCTTAGCAGGTCTTGCAGCGGTTTGGCATATTATTATAAAGTTGCACTCAGTTGACATGTATACCCCAGCAAGAAGGTCAAACAAAAGCTCCTTCCATAGTTCTTGGGTTTTAGGTGAAAGTGAAGACAACAGTTTGGGCAGCTTCCAGACAAGCATAAATGTTTGAGTATTTCATAAAGCAGATAAAGAATCTTAGGGCCCGCTTGTGTAAATGACACACGTATTATCAGACTCTTACTACGCTCAGACAGTCAGGTTTATTTTGACTTTATTGGTGGAAAGGTTGCCAAATGTGCAATTTGCCACTCATCTGACAGCAGAAGCAGGTCTGAACATGTAGAGCAATGAACAGCCTGCCAGGACCTCACTCTTGTATCTGTGGATACCAAAAACAGTAGAACCTGTTCAGAGGATCAGTGCAGTGGAATAGCATGCAAGAGAGACCTGACAGACATCCTCGTTCCCGGTCTACATTATTGTGATTTTGTAACTCAAGAAAGTTTGACATTGTTATCTTAAGTCATGAACGTTTCTTCTCACAGTATATACAGCTCGGAGGAAGAGGAGGATGACCTTGAAATGTACGAGCACGATTATGACGGCCTGCTCTCAAAGGGAAAACGGCACCTGGGTAAAACGCGGTGGACTCGCGAAGAGGTATATGAACGTTAATAGCTGGTGCTCGAACCCCTTGAACACAATTGTAAATACTCATTGTTCCCTTTGTGATATATTTTGTACACAACGATTTGTTCTGAAAATATAAGCACATTGAGTATCACTGGCCTCCAGGTTCTAGTTTTGTTGTAAGGTGGTTGCTTAGAGAGTAGAAAGGGAGTGACTTGTTTCTTCATGTCGACTGGCAACCAACCAGTTATTATTGTGTTAGCTTATTGGATATAATGATATCTAGATATGTCTGATTGTCAATTATTAGAGACACAGTTTAACCCATGGAGTCCGCCTGCACATTGTGGCCCATAGTAATATCATCATTAAATTGTATAAATAGAAAGTAAGCAGTAAAAGCGAGCAATAACTCCTTCAAATAAAAATATACAGTGAACTTAGATTTAACTTTTTTTTTTGTACCATTTGCTTTATTTTAGGATGAGAAGCTTAAGAAACTAGTGGAACAGAATGGAACAGAGGACTGGAAAGTTATAGCCAGTTTCCTTCCTGTAAGTCTTGTTATTTTTCAGTTTGAGCATGAATGTGAATGTTCTTTGAGACGCCTATACATTGTAGTATAAATTCACATTTCTGAGTGCTGGGATACAATATTCTTTCAGAGCTGTTTTAGCAAGAAGCCAGTTATTTTCTCCTTTTCTTTTGCTTTTGGGTCCATTACTTGTTTAAGCTTAAAATCAATAAATAATTAAATAAATAGCTAAAACTGAACCGTGTAAACCTAACTTTATAATAGTATCTGGTTGAATGCGCACTATGTGAAGTAAAAATTGTACAAAAACAACATATTATATGGTAATATTTTATGAAAGCAAAAATGTCAAGTACACTTAGGTGATCATGTTTCATTCTTTTCTTTTTTAAGAACCGGACAGATGTTCAGTGCCAGCATAGATGGCAGAAAGTATTAAATCCTGAACTTATTAAAGGACCGTGGACTAAAGAAGAAGATCAAAGAGTAAGCTTTTAGCCTATTCTAACCTTCAGCTTTGTGCCTTTCACGAATACTTACCTTTTCGGCTCTGTTTAGATTGCATTAACAACGTATACCTTTGACACTATGTCCCACTGTAATGGTATACAGTGGGATATATTGCTAATAGTTATAATAATAATAATATATATTTGTATAGTGCCAACAGTTTGTTTATTTTTTTTTTTTTGAAGTCCATACCTTTTGTATAAAACAGCATAGTTTAGCTATATGGGTATGCAAAGAACAGGTCAGTGGGTGCTTACTGAAGTGTATGACTAATATGGCGCCAAAATAAGATGTAAATCGGTCCTAATATTGTTCTCAGTAATTTCCTGGTAATATTTATTGGAATGAAATATAGGGTATTAAGATTGTATTAAAAAAATAAACCGTAAAAAATTAGGAAAAGTCTGTTCTTGGCCAGTACACCGAATGAAACAAAGTTTTTGTGTTGTATGAAACTACTCGAGAGATTTTTATAAAAAAATAAAATATTGCCTCAAAAGTCAAAATGTGTAAAACCCTGCAAGAAAGTTACATTAAATACATGTAAATATTTTTTTTTTTTTATAAAGGTTATTGAACTAGTACAAAAGTATGGCCCCAAACGCTGGTCCGTCATTGCAAAGCACTTAAAAGGAAGGATTGGCAAACAGTGCAGAGAGAGGTGGCACAATCATCTCAATCCAGAAGTGAAGAAGACCTCTTGGACAGAAGAAGAGGACAGAATAATCTATGAAGCCCACAAACGTCTGGGAAATAGATGGGCTGAAATTGCAAAGCTTCTTCCTGGGAGGTAAAGAAACAAAAATAATTGAGAGAGATTGAGAGAGATGCACGGCTTTGATAAGCGTTTTTTGGGGGCAGCCGTTATTTTGGCACCAAAACGTGGCCATTTTTTGCAAACTAGAGTCATCATTTGCATAAAATGGCCATCTTTTGGAGCCAAAATGAAGGCTGCCAAAATATACAGCAGTGTTCTTGTTTAGTAAATGTTTTCCTGACTGTCCAGGACAGATTTAAATTGCTTTCCAATTGTTATCCCAGTGCAATCGGTAACTGTGACTGCACACGTATAACATGATAGAACTCATTTTTCAGAGCCCTCATTCACTATTAGGCTATGTTCCTACAGTTGAACATGTGTTCTTTGTGGACAAACATTATTTTATTATTATTATTATTATTATTCATGATCATTGTTTGCGCCATGCCGACCATCTTTTGGCGCTAAAGTGACGGACGTCTAGACAGCTGTCAATTTCCCATTGCCAGAACACATTCTTAAAGAGGTTATCCTTAAAGGCAACTTTTTTTAGAGACAGCACCACTTTTGTCTCCAGTTTGGGTGTAGGTTCCATTTAACTGAAAAGAGTTTATTTGCAAATCACACCTAAACTGGAGACAAAAGTCATGTTGTCTGTGGAAGAAAGTGGCCATGTTTTTCTAACACTGGATAACCCGTAAACATAGACACTGCATTATCAGAAAAGGTATGATTACTTTTAAGAGTGTAGAATTCCCTAAAGCTAAACTTGCATCTTGCATTCTTAATATTGTCCAGAAACTTTTTATATAGTATAAATTTTCCTGTGCAGAACGGATAATGCTATCAAGAACCACTGGAATTCTACCATGCGACGCAAGGTCGAACAGGAAGGTTATCTGCAGGAATCATCCAAAACCAACCAGCCTTCTGCAGCCACAAACTTCCCAAAAAGCAACCACTTGTTGGGCTTCACCACTCACACCCCACCTTCTTCCCACATCTCTCAAAGTAGCCATGGCCCAGTGAACAATTTTTACTACCACTTAGCCGAGCCACAGAACGTAAGTATCTTTTGTGGAGGAGTGTCTGTATAAAGTAACTCTTCATGTGTCAAAAGGAAACTTGTGCCTTGACATGCAGGTGTATTCCGAAGCCATCCTGGTTTGAAAGGCAAAACCATTAATATATTTTCCAGTTTTTATGATAGGGAACATATGGGAAAATATATAAAGACACTCATTGTTAAAATTTACATCTGTCTATATACAGGAGCTTTTTTCCACATTAGTATAGTAATATAGGTGTTCAGTAAGGCCAAGCAATGCAAATCCAGTTCAGATTACATGTGACGTTGACGGCGTCTCTTCATTGGAATAATAAAGGGCCCTTTAAAGAGTCTGGGCCAGAACCCCTACTGCTTTACATATTTGACATAATGATGCAAACAATCATTCAAACCTTGTGTTTAACATATAGACCATCCTTTATCTTTTTATTAACATATTCCTTAGGGGAACTATATAAATACAATAACAATGGTATATATTTGCTCTTCTCTCCTCTTCAGTTGCAAAGTTAAAGGAGAACTCTAGCAAAAAAAATCTTTCAAATCAACTGTTGTCAAAAAGTTATAAAGATTTGAAATTTACTCCTATTTATAAATCTCCAGTCTTCCAGTACTTATCAGCTGCTGTATGTCCTGCAGGAAGTGGTGTATTCTCTCCAGTCTGACACAGTGCTCTCTGCTGACACCTCTGAACTGTCCAGAGCAGGAGAGGTTTTCTGTTTCAATATATTTTATTGAATTTTTTTCAATAGAATTTTGTAAACATAGCAAAATTTTGCAAACAAGATAGACAAAATATATAGTACATTGTACAGATAAATTATAGAGGATAACAAGGAAAAGTAAACAATAAACATACGGTGACATATAATCTAGCGATATATCTTAAGAGTTATTCATAAAAGTGAAGTAAATCTGCATGTATTACATTCATACATGTATTAATAGTATGTTCATAAACAAATAATAACCAAGTAATAAAACAATTAGAAAAGAATTAAGGTGAAAAGAGTGAACTAGATGTCCATGGTGACCACATCTCTCCGAATTTTACGATAATATTGTTGCTATAGGCTATAGCCTCCTCATATTTGTAGGTTCTGTTTATCTCCTGAACCAATTCTGTTTTATATGGTATACTGGGTGTTTTCCAGCGTCTAGGTATTAGTAGTTTTGCTATCGTTATAAGTAGGCAGAGTAATGTTCTGTGTCGAGGTGCTATATGTTGTATTCCCAAAAATAACATCACCAATTGGGGTGTAATAGATATTGGATATCTAAAAGTTTCATGGATTATATCTGAAACCTCTGACCAGTACATACTCACGAGAGGGCTGCAGGAGAGGTTTTCTATGGAGTTTTGCTACTGCTCTGGACAGTTCCTGTCAAGGACAGAGGTGGCAGCAGAGAGCACTGCGTCAGAATAGAAAGAATACACCACTTCCTGCAGGACATAAAGCAGCTGATAAGTACTGGTAGACTTGCCAGAGTACCCCTTTTAAACACTATATGAGACAGCAAGTTAAAAAAAACAACAGATATTATATATTCAAACCAGAGAAAAATATTGTATTAAATATCTTTTATTTTATATGTTTGCAGGCACCTTATCCTGTAGCATTGCATGTAAATATAGTCAATGTCCCTCATCCAGCAACAGCAGCTGTTCAGGTATTTATTGCTTTTTGTATTATGTAATCATTTGACCTATTTTATAAATGTACATATTGATAAGTAAAGATTTCACCTAATCTGCATACATTGTAAAAGCTATTAATGCAGTAATAAAAATGCAGTGTAAATGCATTATTTAATTGCAGTAATTGTTCATTTCATTGCGTTACTGCATCACATCATTGCAGTAATGAATCATTTTACTGCTGTCCATTTAACACAATGAAACTCCAATATGTGTGAACATACCCTAAGAATGGGATCCATGACATAGAGGTTGTGATAGGTCTCTCACAGCTGGTGCAGAGAAAGTCAGGAAAAGAGGAAGCAGTGACTAGGCAAGAATGGTGGAATCTGAACTTAAAACGTGTTATCACAAATTTCACATGTGGATAAATTGTCTTGTAATGAAGGCCATTGTCATCTGTTGGTTATTCGGTATAGTTGAACGGATGTAAAGTTTTCCTGACCCTCACTTTCAATAACAAATTATTGCCTTATTTTAGAGACATTATAATGATGAAGATCCAGAAAAAGAAAAGAGGATTAAAGAGTTAGAACTGTTACTCATGTCAACAGAGAATGAAATAAAGGGACATCATGCATTACCGGTAAGAGATGTGTGAGTAAATGTCTAGTAAATGTTAAAGAGAACCTGTCAACCCCGTGCCGGGGAGAAGGCTGCCCGACCCCCCCGCAAGAGCCCCAGATACTTACCCCATCTCGCCAAGTCCTGCTCCTGGAGCCTGTCCCGGGACGGACACATCCTAGTTGGAAGCCCGGCGCGTGCACTGCATAGATGAGTCCGATGTCCATAGAGAATAAATGGAGCTGTCATTTTCTATAGGCGTCCGACTCATCTCTGCAGCACGTGCCGGGCTTCCGACAAGGATATTAACGTCGCCTGACTTGGCGAGATTGGGGTAAGTATCCAGGGCTCTAGTGGGGGGTTGGGCGGCCTTCACCCCGGCACGAGGGGGTGGCAGGTTCCCTTTAAAGCCTTACTGTCACTTTAAAAAAATTTAAAGACACATCAAACTTGTTGATTGGTCACAATCTAGGTATTCAGATCCCCACCAATTGATAAATAGAGCTGGGAGAAGAGCTTCGCTGAGTACTTCTCTACCTTCATTGCTGTATTTGGTTCTATAGTAAGTCTATGGATCCTGACTCCTGCAACATGATGGATAGAGCACTGAGACAAAGAGTGAAGCGATTAGCTGTCTAACAGGGAGTAGGGATCCAAACACCCTGACCCTGTCTCCGTGACGAGTCAAAAGTTGTTTTTAAAGTGACAGTACCACTTTAATATCTTTATAACATCTTTTTTTTCTGTACGCTCTATGAAGCATAAGGCTTTCTTTTATCATTAATAGTTTTACCCTGTTAAGTCTAAAGGCACATATCAGTGGCTTTAATAATCACGCTGAATTCAGTCTTTGAGGCATAGCTGTATAGCATTATTTTACTGCGACGGTTAAAGACTCGAGCGTGTATGTTTTTTTGTACACATAATGACCTTGCCGCTCAAATATAGTTGCAATATGAAATAGTAATTGCATGATGACACAACATATAGCAACATTTCAGGCACAGCGCTACATTGATGAAAGGAAACATCTTGACAACTGTTTCAGAAGTGTAAGTTCTTTGGATGATGCAACTGCTTTTATCGGGACTGTAGCTGTGTGTGAGACACCTTGAGCAATTTCATTTTAAGTTCCTTCTTTTTACTATATTTTTCAATTTTCAACCCTTTTTATTTGCAAAAACAGAACCACGCAGAAGAATATCCTGTATGGCAAAGTACAACTATTGCTGACAACTCCAGGCCTCCTGGGGATAGTGCCCCTGTATCCTGCCTTGGTGAGCCGCATAACTGTACACCTTCCCCTCCCATGGACCATGGGTGCCTTCCTGAAGAGAGCGCTTCACCTGCCAGATGTCTCGGTGTTAATCTGTTTATAAAGATGAAAAATGTGCCTGAATACTCAGACACACTTCAGCTTATCGATTCTGTAAGTAGCACGGGAGGTTTTGATTATGTAGTCTTATACTTAATAACAGTGTCTGCATTCTTAAAGTATTTATACGAGTCATTCAAGACACAAATGATTAAATCATTTAATTTAAATGATTAAATAAATTAAATTATTAATAATACTTTTCAAAGAATTACATATTAAATTTGCGCAATGCATTCCGATATTAGTATTAGATGGGAGGCGTTCTGCATAAAGTGGGAAATTTTGTTCATTTGAAATATGTGTACAATATGTGTGCCTTTTTTAAAGGGTTACTCCGGCAAAACTTTTTTTCAAATCAACCAGTGCCAGAAAGTTATGTAGATTTGTAATTTCCTTTTATTAAAAAAATCATCAGTCTTCTAGCACCTATCAGCTGCTATGTCCTGCAGGAGGTGATGTATTCTTTCCAGTCTTAGACTTTATTCTCTGCTGCCACCACTGTCCGTGACAGGAACTGTCCAAAGCAGGAGAGGTTTTCTATGGGGATTTGCTACTGTTCTGGACAGTTCTTGTCCCAGTTAGAGGTGGCAGCAGAGAGCACTGTGTCAGATTGGAAAGAATACACTATTTCCTGCAGGACATACAGCAGTGGAAGACTGAAGATTTTCAAATAAAAGTAAATCAAAAATCTATATAACTTTCTGACACCCCTTTAAAACTATAACCTAAGTTCCTAAAAAGTTAAGTTATGGTGTTATTGGACTATAATGTTTTTTTTTTAGTTATTTACTTATCATTTTCACAGTTACGTAAATTGTTATGTATTGTTACTAATATGCTTATATGGCATCATTTATTTGCCTTTACTGTTATATTGATTAACTACATACAATGCCTGTCTGTCTTTTTCAAGCTTAACAAGCCTGCATGTGCTTCTTTGGTTTAAAAGAGTATTAAGGCTTACCATATAGTCTATGGCACTACACACAGTGCTTAGAATAGTATAGAAACCATTACGCTTCTGAGTATATAATCCTGGTATGAAAAGTATATACTACAAGGGAGTTTGTCTGTATTTTGAACCTACCTTTTATAGTTAAACAGAACTTTGCCTAGAATGTTTTTGGACTACTGTTTAAGGTGGCACCATACATCATGTTAAATGTTTCGTGCCTCCTACATTGTTTTCAGGATTCTTCATCATGGGGTGAAGTCAGCAGTTTTGAAACCAATGAGCAAGGAGATTCCTCACCCAGCAAATCTCCCTCTACCCGAGACTCAGAGCCTTCAGAGGGCATGGGCAGCCTGGGCAGCCCAAGTGATGCACCTGATACAAACTTAAGCAAAAGTATGTTGTATCGGGGGTCATTCATATGTCCCAGCTCTCTAAATCCCCTAAAAAGTGTCTCATCGCCGCCGATCGTCTTGTGCAAAAAGAAAGGGCGACTGAATTGCTTAGCCAGTGGAGAGAGCAGTCCCTTAAGCCTGTCTGGTATCCTCAGCTCTACACCAAAGCAGTCCCCTATCAAAAGCCTGCCTTTCTCTCCCTCTCAGGTAGATTAAAACTTCTGAAAAGTTTTCACTCATTCTAAAGTCACTGGAGAATTAACAAACTAGAAACTAATCTGAAAAAAAAAATGACTAATTCCTCTCACACTCATTGATTTCACATCATGGTGACAACTTTACCAGCGTCTCTTTAACTGGGGAAGGGGGGCAGCGGTGTTGGTGCTTTTAGTCTTTGCTTCTGCTTTTTATTTGTTTGGTGATGGTCTTCAGTAACATTTGGTAATACCTGATGGATTTCTTCACTTAACACTTTAACCCACTTGCCGATATATCATCAATTGTATAAAACTGTATTTATTTTCCCTCAGTTATCTCTGATGAATCAATTTGCCTTTTTATTTTTTTCAGTTTTTAAACACTGCAGCAGCACATGAGAATTTGGAGATGGCGCATCCAAGCCTAACCTCCACCCCACTTTGTGTCGCTCATAAAGCTAGTATAATAACACCTCTTCACCGGGATCATACGCCACGTCTTCAAAAAGAAAATAGCATGTGAGTTATTTCAACTTCACTGTTTATACACTGTTTAGTTTTATTATATTGTATTATCTATTATAAGCATTTATCTGATTTTAAGGCCAGGGCTACACTGCAACTTTTGGTAGTGCCACAGATTGATTTTAAAAGGTGTTTCTGATGTAACTGCCTCCCAGTGCATTAGTACAGTCTCTGATAACATCCTGTTCCCGCACTTAGCTCTGTCATTGTCTGAGCAAGGAGCGGGATGTCACTGGACGTTGTTTAAACAACAACGAATTATGGGCCAAAGTATCTAACATCCAGAGCAGCAGAGGAGCAAGGGAGCTACTGTAAACTGTTTTAATGTATAAAGGGGTATTCCACTCAGGTAAAATACATGTTGAAACCCCCCCCCCCCCCCCCGAAGACTAACAATTTGTCCATATTTGTTCGTAGCCAGCTACTTTATGTTGAAGACACAGAGAACTGTGTGTGATCTGTTGCTTCTCTGCTCTGAAACCCTTTCTTCTGCTCTCCCTTCTGAGACGCTGCATGTGAACTCCCTGGTAGGCTGTCTCTGCACTCTGAGATGCTGGGAGCAGCCAGCCAGGGATGCTGTTTACATGAGCTGTCTCATAAAGGAGGGGAGAAGAGGAAGATCAGAGTGGAGATGGAGTGAACAGTTCACACTGAGGAGACTGAAAAGATAATAACACTTGTAGAATGAATTGTTAGTCTCCAGGAGGGGGATGATTCAACATTTATTTTATCTGAGCAGAATACCCCTTTAACTATCGAGCTACAGCTGAAGTCCAAAGCAACACACTGAGTTGTATTCTCAAAGTTAGTGGGTAAATATAGAGTCTGTATCTAGAGAAATTACTACATTTCCCAGATATGTCTTTGCAGTTGGGGATATGTGTCTGTTTCATTTTTTTTTAAATCTAAATACATTTACATTTATTGTTAAAGTCTTAGGACTCCAGCTATAAAAAGGTCCATTTTGGACAGCTCTCCAAGAACTCCTACACCATTTAAAAATGCTTTAGCAGCTCAAGAATTCAAATATGGACCGCTTAAAATTTCGGTGAGTAGATATATAAGTTGTGGTTAATTTTATGAAGTTGACAGAAAGGGACATGAGTGCATGGATTTATGAAACTCCTTTACTGGCACTTTGTGTGCTTGAAAAAAAGGAGGTGTCTATCAAGTCACAGACTTATGCAACTAATATCTAAAAGCTAGCACTTTTCTGTGCAATATTGGTAAATTTACACCAGCGAGTTTCTCCTCTTCTAACTTTTTTTTTCTTTTTTTTTTTTTTTTAGCATCACACTCCTTCACACCTTGCAGAAGACCTGCAGGAAGTAATCAAGCAGGAGGCTGATGAGTCTGGCATTGTTCCTGAGCTCCAAGAAATAGAAGAACCTCTGCTAAAGAAAATTAAACAAGAGGTAAGCAGACTCAGACCTTAAGATATTTAGGCTTGTTCTTCAAACTGACTAGAGATAAGCCCAATTCAAGCATGCTCAAGTCCGGTCATTCGGCATTGAATACTGGTGGTTGAAGAAGTTGGATGCAGCAACCAGTATTCAAATGATGAACTATCAGAATTAGGTGTTATATACATATCTCTGATCTCTTGAAAAGAATGAAGAGTTGCCATCCATACATAATAACTATAATTGCACAGTCCAACACAGAAGTAGATTTTTTGTAAAGGATTTGCTGTTCTAATGAGAATCTTTTTTTAAATCCGTATAATTTATGTGTCAACAAGAGTAATACCTGCATGTTTATCATGCAGACAGTGTGAACAAAAGCTCTGTATCTAACGTGTAAGCTCTGTTATTTTATTAGAATTAGAGCCGTTTCAATGTTCCCATTAGTCACACCACTGGACTATGTTACCACAACATCTTTTTTGCACATTTCGCAGCTTTTGTTTTGGACAGCCATCACTTTGGCGCCAAAGTGCAGCCATTTTATACAAATTACGGTCGTAACTTACATAAAATAGACAAATTTTTGCGCCAAAATGATGGTCAAAAAATGCCAAAAAAAGATGTGGGAACATAGCCTTATTGTGTACTACTACTTCCAGCTTTCGCTACTGTCACAGCCACTGCTTAAAAAGTTCGTAAAATAAATTCAAGGTTGACACAGTAAAATAAAAGATAATTACAACTTTCGTTTTGATTGAAAATAAAACAGATAAAATAGAGGTGTATGTCGCAAAAGCAGGTCATCAATAATAAGCACGTTCATTATTTGGATTGTTGCAATCTGTAATTCTATTCTGTGTGCACTGCCGGCTAATTTCTTATTGACTCCAATGGAATGCATTGTTATATTGAAACTTCAAAAGTACAGTCGTATTTTACCTTTATTTTACGGTGTGTGAACATAGCCCAAAGCTTTCAGCAGTTGTCCCAATTGACATCTTCAGTGAAATATCAGGGCAGATTGGTGTCATGCAGTATGCCCTTAAAACCCTATTATTTCAGAAATATTGCCTGTAAACAAAGCACAGACAGTGGGTAAGCGGTAGGTTGTACTACTGAATGGTGGCATTTTATTATCAGCATGAAAAACAAATGAATACAGTGGTATTTTTTTTGCTCTATTAGGTGGAGTCGCCATCACCAACGCATAAGGTTAGCCATTTCTTTTCAAGTCTTTGGGAACAAGAGAACCTGACAGCTCAGCTGTTTACACAGCAAAATGTTCTGGAAGATACCTCAGTAAGTACACAACACAATACTAGAAATAAAGAGATCAATATATGTCATGCTAGTAGTCAGAGACTTCATTGTTTATGACTTAGTGAGTACAAATATTTTTTTAATTGGATGTTGTTTTGTATACCCTATACACCTGTCGCTACTGTTAATGTTTATATAGTTCATTATATAAAACGTATCATTTTGTGTTGTATTAAAATTTTTAATCTATACCTTTTGTTGTTATAGAATCTTCTTACCAGTTCCTTGCTGATGAAACCTATGTCTGATAAAGAAGACCATAGAGTGAAGTCTTTTACAGTACCCAGGAACAGATCACTGGCAAGCCCATTACAGGTAAATGATCATCCTAACCTAGCAGTAATTCAAGGGGTCACATCATTACTGTCTCTCCCAGGACTTATGTGCAGAATACAATAGTATCATTATAGGATACAACTATGTCACACAGAGTCCAGCGATGCAGTGATTAAGTATTTGCATTTTATTACGAAACACTATTTGGTAGAAAATAAATTCTTCTAAGATTTAGTTTTTCTGAAGTTACATTTATCAAGTTATCTGAAAGTAAAATCCTTTTTGGTCGCCTATAACAGCCAATCACAGCTGAGCTTTCATATAATTCTGAGCTCTAATTTGCTGCTATTGGCAACAAGGATGAGCTTACTGCAAGACATCTTGTTAAATCTTGACTCTTGTTTTTAATACATAAAAGCATATTTACTCTTTATTACTTTATTAAAGTGAATGTACCACCTGAAGCCATATATTTCGATTTCCATACAGCCTGATGCGTGGCACGGTGCTCATTCCACTGCTGTGGTCCTTTTTTTAATCTGCCACCCAGTTCTCGAGAACGGCGCCATTTAAAATATGCAAATTAGGTCTTTTGGTGCATTGGAGGCAGGCCAAGCACCCCTACTGCACCAAAACCTCCTCCCCCTGACGTATGGCTTCTGTATTCACCCAGTCCCGCCTTCTGTGTCAAGTCTGTCAGTAGGACCCATACCCCGCTCTGACAACAC
This sequence comes from Dendropsophus ebraccatus, assembly GCF_027789765.1. Lineage (NCBI taxonomy): Eukaryota > Metazoa > Chordata > Amphibia > Anura > Hylidae > Dendropsophus > Dendropsophus ebraccatus. The sequence continues at coordinate 53,263,334 of NC_091459.1, forward strand.
AGCTTATAGGCAGCGCAAGAAGGTGGAACTGGGTGAATACAGAAGCCATACGTCAAGGGAAGATGTTGGTGAACTGGGGGCGCTGGGACTATTTCCAGTGCACCAAAAGACCTCATTTGCATCTTTAAAAAATGGTGCAGATCTCAGGATCTAGGTGGCAGATTGAAAACATGGAACATGTAAAAAGGAAAAGCAAATAAGTGTACCAGATTTATTGAAATCTACCAAAACCTAAAGCACAAGACCCGTATCGGAGAAAAAGCATGAATAGGAATCTTACATGACAACAAGTTTATTATATCTATATGCTAATATAACTGTATATTCTCTTCCAGCAGCAATTCAGCAATGCATGGGAAACAATATCTTGTGGGAAAACAGAAGAGCAGAAGATGTATTCAGAAATGTATCACAAATGTATGAAAACTGTATCTACACTTGTCATGTGATGACAACGGGGTCTGAACAAGCATTATCATAGAAACACTTCATATTCTATTGGGATTTTGTAGTTGAATTCCTCTACATGAAGCTTTGGGAATGTTAATTGGGAGATTTTTGTTGTGGTACAACAGTTGGGAGAAGCACCAAGTGCATTTTTTTCTAGTCACTGAGCTTATTGTTGGAAGTTCACTCTGTCAACAAGTATTGTCAGATGCAAATTTCCTCTTTCATAAAGTGACATTTCTGCCTATATGATTTAGGTATTGTGCTATTATTCAGTGTATTTTACACAACATTTGAACATGTTAAGAAGAACAAAACTTAATACCAGTATTAGAGTTAAGCGAACTTCGAGTATGCTTGGGTCCGTCCGTATTTGAAGACCAATGGCTGATGAATTTAGATAAAGCCCTAGGGAGTCCCGGATAACGTTGATACTGCCTGTGGCCATAGGCTGTGGCCATGTTTTCCAGGATTCTCAAGGGATGCATCCAACTTCTGCAGCCACCGCTAATCAAATGCTGCATGCTCCGATTCGGATGAACCCAAGCGTGCTTGACGTTTGCTCAGCTCTAACCAGTATTGTTTATAGAAGAAATTTATTGGCCGCTAGACAAAGTCTACTGATACAGACGAGTAGCAAGCATTACTACAAATTGTCAATATTTATCACACATGCAAAAAAAAAACTTGCAAAAGGGAGTAATTATTGTTAGTGTTTATAACTGTATTTTTTTTTTTTTTTTTACAGTTTATAAAAATATTTGTGTGTCTGCTTTTTGTTTCTTTTTTTACATACACATTTTTAGCTTTGCTTTAAATGGCTACTGACTGGATTGTTTTTAATAAAGCAAATTATATTTTTATTCACTAATTTAATTTTGTTTTATAAATTGTTTTTTTATATATTATTATGACCCCTCGCCCTGCTGCTATGACTGTAGCGTGTAGACATGCTAGCATTGTGACAAAATAATTGGAATATGTACAAAGAAAATGACCACTGTGCTGGTGCTGATGTCTGCTTTATTATGCACTAGCATTTCATACATTTTTGTACGTCTTTAAAAAAAAACAAAAAAACATTTTGTACATTTACTAAGTAAACTGAAAGAAAAGAAAAAAAAGAAATCCTGGGAGATTGTTTTGAAAACTGCACCTTCAGTTATTTGGGAGAAGACTGCATTTTATGTGTTTGTTTTTTTATTATCTTTTGTTTTGTCTGTTTTTCACAAATCTTGTTATATAGACTTGGTTTTCTACCCAATGTTCTATTGTTCTGTAGAGTAACTGCCTTTTATTTGGACTTGTTGAGGAGTACACTGTTTTGTTGGGTTTTATTGTTTGTAAACTTTAAATCTGCTGCCTTAAAGGATGTAGTGCAGCGTAACTGCACTTATTTTGTACTGCCTTTGTAAAAAAAAAAAAAAAAAATTAAAAAGTGTTTTCTAACATGTTGCATCCATGTGTGTTGATATTTACATCCTATGGGTAGTTGCATCCTATGGGTAGTTAGTAATTATTATGTATATAACATTGACAGTGAATGAAATCCAAGGCTTTCATTTAAGCATGGACATGGGGAGTAATCATAAAGGTGAACTCTAAAGGGGTACTCCAGTGGTGTCAAAAACTTATATAGATTTGTAAGTTACTTATCACCTGAGATATTTACCTGAAAGTAAACACCAGGTGATGGGTGTGATTATACAGTCAGGGGGTGGGTATGCCTAATATATCCCCCTTAGTGTAAAACATTGACGCCCTGCTGTGCTACCGTACCAGTCTGACTTTGGGCCACACCAAAGTGCGACCTCTAAGTCTTTACCCTTTATTCTACTCCAGGACATGGAAGCTGGACTTCAGGGTGGTCCACAAGAGTGGTCCTGGTGTGGGTAGCGTCTGGTTTAAAGTACCAGACAGTGCAGGTGCAAGGAATTTGAGAAAGAGACAAAATGTTTAGAGTCGACAAGCTGTTCATCCACGGGAGAATCGGCATGGTACCAGGGAGAAGGCAGCGGCATAGTCAGTCAAGCACTTTAGATGTAGGTCAGACAGCCTGGTTCGGTAACAGGAGAGAAAAATAGTACAAAAGGGGTCAGACAGGCAAGCGCAATAATCTAAAAAAACATGCACGGAATAGCAGACACAGGAACATATAACTTTGCTCAGAAACACAAGAAACCAACAATGCTCAGGTAAGAAATAACAGACAGAACAGCTAAAAATAGGTTTAGTAAAAATAGTATAGGTGGACTAGAATAGAAGAAGACACACTGGCCCTTTAAATCTAGAAGAGAACCGAGTTTGCACCCTAGTGGACAGGGGTGGAATTGGAGCTGCAGCAAAAAGCACCAATTAGAGGATGAAAGGGACAAGGATGCCGTAGGCCATAAACACAGTGACCTGTCGGTGGAGAGGTCCCAAGACATTAATAAGGCATAGTGTTCCAGTGGTGTTACAATACTTTTCCTTTCACACCCCCTCTTAATCAGCCAGAAGCAAAAATAATCATTTCCGACAGGTGCCTTTATATTTTCCTCTGGTTCCCAAGACCTTTTTTCAGGTCCAAAGTTCTTCCAATCCACTAATAGGTATCTTTTCCCCTTAATAAACTTGCAGTCTAGAGTGCACTTGAACTAATACTCTTATTCAGGACCAGCAGGGAAAGATGTGGATGGAGCAGGCTTGGAATATCTGTTGAGGACTAGTAGTTTGAGAAGAGACACATAAGAGATGTTAGGAAAACAAAGAGAAGGTAAGAAACTGGACTGACCAAAAAAGAATTGGGGAGTGGACTTCTAATAATATCAATCACCTCTCCAAATTCTCTGTGATGTACTCTAACATCTCCTGGGTCTCAGGCAGTGACAGCTGTTAGACTTGTCCATGGGGTGCATGAACCAGCCTTTTAGCCTCCTCCTTACTGAAGATGTCTGTAAGTAGCACATATTAAGGAGGTAGTCCAGGCATACTTTCTGATACCAGAGGTTGGGACCCAGGCTAGACCTCAGACAGGCAGGTGGAATAGCATAATCGGCCAATGTCAAAATGTCAGTCGATGACTGATGGATGCAAGCAGGTGCAACCGAGGAAGGCCACAGAGCCGGGTTGTGAGCAGAAGATCTGGAGCTGAGAACTACATAACTTGGGCCTTACTGGAGCTTCCTTGTAAGTGTGTGTTTATATACCAATGTAATGTGAATATTTATGTGTGTCTTAGTACTATGGCTGTAAATATGTATGTGCATATGTGTGTGTTAGGCTATGTTCAAAAACTGTCAAAATGTCAACCGCTTTTAATAACCTGCCATTAGTTGATGGCAAATAATGTCCGTTGTTTTAAATAACTTTACACAATCTGAGTAAATATATGTTCGATTCTGTAGAAAAAGTGCAACAGTTTGTTCAACCGCATTAACCCCTTCACGTCAGATTATATATACACACGTTCCTACTGCTGATGCCCAGTGCAGTAGGAATGTGTATAAATGTTCCTGCTGTGAAGGGGTTTTAATGTTTGCGGGGCTGCTTGAGTGTGATCAGCCCTATACACAATAATGTCCCTAAATAGGACCTCTGAAGCATGACTGCTAGGGTCCTGATCAATTACACTTACACTTACAGATGGGGGTATAATGCTTACCTATGACCTCCAGATGATTCCAAGATTCTGGATTAGAGCAGAGATAAATATGTTACATAATATCAGACCCACACATGGAAGCTCAGACTGTGATACGGCATCATGATTCATTATGATGCCGGGAGCTCCCAATCAGTTTAAATCTTGGTGCTACAGTACTGGTGCTTCAGAATTTTTTTTTATAATGGAAGTCAATGGAAAAACAGATAAAAATGGATGCACACAAATACATCCGTTTGTTTTGTTTTTTTTGCATAAAACGGATGAAAAAAAACAGATAGCTTTGTGAACCCAGCCTAAGTGAATGAAAAATGGATTCATCCATTTCCTTCCCCCCCCCCCATAAAAGAGATACGTTAAAATGTCACTGTTGTATTTTTTTTTTTTGCATAAATCAATAGTCCAGGCGATTTTAAGAAACTTTGTAATTGGGATTATTAGCTGTAAAATGCATTTTTATCATGAAAAAGCAGTTTGAAGCTCTTCCCCCTGTCTTCATGATTGTCTATGGAGAGGGGAGGGTTGGAGGGAGATGAGGGACCAAAACAGGACAACAAAGAGTTAATTTACAGCTACATCACCGGGCTATCTCCTCTTAAGTCAACACTGACCTTTCTGACCTCTGAATACAGCTTTCATGCAGCTCCCCGCTGTGTAATCCTTTGTTCTCTGCTCTCTGCTGCTGGCTTATCTCCCTCCTTCCTCTTCCCCCTCCCCTCTCCATAGAACAGACAGGGGCACATCTGATTCAACAAGACACAATTTCCTTATAATTTGCAGTGAATGTAAAAGAGGAGGGGGGGCTGGGAAAAGTCATTTTGAATGCAGATAATGTCATATTTGCCTAATAAACCCAATTACAAAGTTTCTTAAAATTGCCTGGACTATTGATTTCTGCAAAAAAAAAAAAAAAAGACAGTGAATCTTTAAATGTACAGCGAGAAGGCAGTGTAAACACAGCCTTACTCTAGAGATGGTATTATGTTTACCTAGAATTCTGTTATATTTACATAGAGCGTGCTGCACAATGCATATTTGTGGACATCAGTCAGTAGGTTATTAACCCCAACATAATGCCTGGACTGAAACTACATCTCTAGCAGTTCATTCAATATAGCTAGTAAATCCTATTTATAGGGCCCTATAGCCAGTTTCAGAAATTCAGCAGCTGCCTGGTTATAAAATATCTGATTTATTATCATGTAATTGCTTTATGGCAATATGGTTCCTCATTCTTCATCAGTACGCATGTATGTCACTAGTAATGACCCTGACATGCAGTGTACCACAATTTACTCAGCAAACATCCTATGTGCGTAATTAGATACTGGGCTTTGGGATAATGATTGTCTTGACCATTCCCCAATAAACTCTGAGGATAATCGAGTTAGGGAGAAAAAAGAGGGGATTTCAAGATAATTGTTTCCATTGTCATATAATGTTCTGAGTACACTGATCATGGAAGAAAATATCTGTGCATGTTGCTGAATTAGGCCATGGTCACACAACTTATGTTTAGCATAAATCACGGCCGTTTGCAACAATGGCCGTGACTTATGCTAGACATACCTTGTAGTGGAATGAATGGAATCCCGGACGGAGCGTATACAGATAGTATACGCTCCTACCAGGATTCCATCCGGCCGCACAAAAAACTAATTCAATAAATAGCAGGCATCAGTTCACACAATGGAGCATGCGGCTCCGGCCTCACTCTCCATTGTGTGCAGCGGTGAATTGGGATGCGGGCGCACATGGGTGCGCCCACATCCGAATTCACCAGAAATGAAGATTATCCGGCCGGCACTGCAGGATGATCTTCAGTAACACCAGCCGTTCTGTGACCCGCCCGGGTCACAAAACGGCCGGTGTTATACGCAATGTGAACATGGCCTTATGCCGTAAGATAATGAACCTTTTCTGGACAAATCAATTAAAAATAACTAGGATTTTTTTTCCCCCAATCACCCGGGTTGCACGTTTCTTACAGGCTTGGGCATAGAGGTAGGTTGGATTAACCAATAGGCAGTGTAGTCCTGTAACGTGTGTTCGGGGGACCAAATGTATCTGACTTTAGTTTACTGCTGCTTGTGTTATCATGACCAGTGTTGAGCGGACTTGCCGAACTGTTTAGGTTCGGCAACATTCTATGAACCCGAACGTTCTGCATTTGACTCCTGGCATTAGAGAGATTAGATGCCACGCTAGGATGTCCTGGATGCATAGGCCATAGGTTGTATTCATGTTTTCTGGCAGCCCTAAGACTGCATCCAACTTCTACAAACAGCAAACCTGGTGAGTGTGAGACTTTTCTTCATTTCCACCTATCACTATCTGCCTGTTTTGTCTCAGCACCCTAGGATATGTTTGCCACAAACTGTATATACAAAATGCCCGTCAACACATTGCCTAAACCTGTCATCCTGTTGGGGACGGCGCCTGTGTCTGCATTACCGAATGCTACTAAATTACTTTTTAAAGTTGAATAAAAGTATACAGGCAGGAAGCTTCCAGAATGCAGCCAATATACTATACTACATTTACACCATTAAACTTCATTTGCCTGCTCCAGTAGACCATGTTATATGTCTGCATACCTCTTAGATGCTGATGTATACCTATGACATAGAGGGTTAACATGATAATAGTAAGTTACCAAAAGAAGTATTATACAGTCTGGGGTTCATCAGGAAGCGAGCGCCGACCTGTCAGCTCAGGGATCGCTTTCCCCTTGTTCTGCTTGCTGCCTGTGCTATTACACGCACAGATAATAAGCAGAGAGCAGCGGGAGGAGCTGTACGATCCTTACATTTTTTTGAGTAGCCCATTGAAGTCAGTGGGGGTCTGCTTCTACCGCTCCTATTATGTCATGTCAGAAAATTAGGGCCTTTCAACATGTGCTTTTACACTAAACAATTATTGGTCTGAATGGCCGGTAATCAGCCAAGTAAGGCCGATAATTTTTTTGTGTAATAAGGGCCTTCGCTCTCTGCTGCACCAGATGGCTTGTTTGTCTATACACCGCGTCCTACGGAGGAGCAACAACCAATACACATTACTGTGCCTCCTCCACTGTGCCTGTGCTCCTTGCTTGAGGACAGTGTACTGCTATGAAGAAGAGTGTCCACAGTGTCCACTTTGTGAAGTAACTGGTGACAAATGGTCTGATGAGACAGAGTGTAGTTTCCTTTGTTTGGTTTACATTATTTGGGTATGCAGCATGTGCAGTACCAGCATTATATGTCCATTGTGTAGTTAGCAGTACCTGCTCATTAGTATGTATGACGCTCATTTTGCTGCAGGCAATGTGTCCTTGTCATATCTGTTGCAATGTTAACTTCTTCCTTTATTCACAGGTACTCTTCCTTTAAAAGTTGACAACGATGATGTGGTGACCGCCGTCATAGTATAGCACTGTACGAATAATATTATGTGTGTATTCAAAAGACCCAGGAGCACATTTGGAGTTGCGGGGCTGTCAAGTCACTAGAGTGCCCTGAATACTATTGTACTGAATCCTTTTAAGACATGTTCACATGGCGTATAGGACAGGCCATTCCGGCCTGCAGTACCGGCCGGATGATCTTTCTGGCCGCAGTGTTCTGATGCGGGCGCATCAGCACGCGCCCACATCAGGACTCCTCACAGCACACAATGAAGCAAGCTTCATTGTGTGAACTGACAGAGCTTTCTGCGGCCACAATTCACTGAATTGCGGCCGCAGAAAACTGACATGTCAGTTGTTTGCGGCGCCATATGGGATCCTGGCCGGAGCGCATACTATGTATATACGCTCCGGCCGGGATCCTATAGAAGAGCATGCGGCGTTCCTAGGTTCCTAGGAATATGGATAAGATATAAACAAATAAATTTAAATAAATTTGGTATCACTAAAAGTAAACATATTTAGGCTGGGTTCACACTATGTATATTTCAGGCTGTATTTGGTCCTCATGTCAGGTCCTCATAGCAACCAAAACCAGGAGTGGATTGAAAACCCAGAAAGGATCTGTTCACACAATGTTGAAATTGAGTGAATGGCCGCCATATAACGGTAAATAACTTCCATTATTTCAATATAACAGCCGTTGTTTTAAAATAACAGCAAATATTTGCCATTAAATGACGGCCATCCACTCAATTACAACATTATGTGAACATAGCCTTTCTGTGTTTTCAATCCACTCCTTGTTTTGGTTGCTATACAGCCTCAAACATACAGCCTCAAATATACGTAGTGTGAACCCAGCCTTACAGTGATCTCTGTCCCTGCAGCACCTCTCCTGCTCTGTCCTTGCGGCATCTCTCCCTGCTCTGTCCTTGCTGCATCTCTCCCTGCTCTGTCCTTGCTGCATCTCTCCCTGTTCTGTCCTTGCGGCATCTCTCCTTGCTCTGTCCTTGCTGCATCTTTCCCTGCTCTGTCCTTGCGGCATCTCTCTCTGCTCTGTCCTCGCGGCATCTCTCCCTGCTCTGTCCTTGTGGCGTCTCTCCCTGCTCTGTCCTTACGGCATCTCTCCCTGCTCTGTCCCTGAGGCATCTCTCCCTGCTCTGTCCTTGCGGCATCTCTCCCTGCTCTGTCCTTGCTCCATCTCTCCCTGCTCTGTCCTTGCATCATCTCTCCCTGCTCTGTCCTTGCAGCATCTCTCCCTGCTCTGTCCTTGCAGCATTTCTCCCTGCTCTGTTCTTGTGGCATCTCTCCCTTCTCAGTCCTTATGGTCTATCTCCCTGCTCTGTCCTTGCTGCATCTCTCCCTGCTCTGTCCTTGTGGCATCTCTCTCTGCTCTGTCCTTGCTGCATCTCTCTCTGCTCTGTCCTTGCTGCATCTCTCCCTGCTCTGTCCTTGCTGCATCTCTCCCTGCTCTGTCCTTACGGCATCTCTCCCTGCTCTGTCCTTGCTGCATCTCTCTCTGCTCTGTCCTTGTGGCGTCTCTCCCTGCTCTGTCCTTACGGCATCTCTCCCTGCTCTGTCCCTGAGGCATCTCTCCCTGCTCTGTCCTTGCGGCATCTCTCCCTGCTCTGTCCTTGCTCCATCTCTTCCTGCTCTGTCCTTGCAGCATCTCTCCCTGCTCTGTCCTTGCAGAATCTCTCCCTTCTCTGTCCTTGCAGCATTTCTCCCTGCTCTGTCCTTGTGGCATCTCTCCCTTCTCGGTCCTTATGGTCTATCTCCCTGCTCTCTCCTTGCTGCATCTCTCCCTGCTCTGTCCTTGCGGCATCTCTCCCTGCTCTGTCCTTGTGGCATCTCCCCCTTCTCTGTCCTTATGGTCTATCTCCCTGCTCTGTCCTTGCTGCATCTCTCCCTGCTCTGTCCCTGAGGCATCTCTCCCTTCTCTGTCCTTGCTGCATCTCTCACTGCTCTGTCCTTGCTGCATCTCTCTCTGCTCTGTCCTTGCGGCATCTCTCCCTGCTCTGTCCCTGAGGCATCTCTCCCTTCTCTGTCCTTGCTGCATCTCTCACTGCTCTGTCCTTGCTGCATCTCTCTCTGCTCTGTCCTTGCGGCATCTCTCCCTGCTGTGTCCTTGCGGCATCTCTCCCTGCTCTGTCCTTGCTGCATCTCTCCCTGCTCTGTCCTTGTGGCATCTCTCCCTGCTCTGTCCTTGCTGCATCTCTCCCTGCTCTGTCCTTGTGGCATCTCTCCCTGCTTTGTCCTTGCTGCATCTCTCCCTGCTCTGTCCTTGCTGCATCTCTCCCTGCTCTGTCCTTGCTGCATCTCTCCCTGCTCTGTCCTTGCGGCATCTCTCCCTGCTCTGTCCTTGTGTCATCTCTCCCTGCTTTTGTCCTTGCTGCATATCTCCCTGCTGTGTCCTTGCTGCATCTCTCCCTGCTCTGTCCTTGCGGCATCTCTCCCTGCTCTGTTCTTGCGGCATCTCTCCCTGCTCTTTCCTTGCTGCATCTCTCCCTGCTCTGTCCTTGTGGCATCTCTCCCTGCTTTTGTCCTTGCTGCATATCTCCCTGCTGTGTCCTTGTGGCATCTCTCCCTGCTCTGTTCTTGCTGCATATCTCCCTGCTGTGTCCTTGTGGCATCTCTCCCTGCTCTGTTCTTGCGGCATCTCTCCCTGCTCTGTCCTTGCGGCATCTCTCCCTGCTCTGTTCTTGCAGTATCTCTCCCTGCTCTGTCCTTGCGGCATCACTCCCTGCTCTGTCCCTGCACAAGGAGATAGACTTGGGGGTCATTTACACACTCTGTAATCCATGGACCCTATGGAGAATGAAGCTGCGCAGTAGACTCGCAGACCTTCCGGCATCATGTATCATTATGATGCCAGGAGTGCCAAAAGTGTTTAAATCTTCACCGGACTTTACTGACAAAGCTGTGCTGGTGTGTCAATACAGTAGTGGGAAGATTTGAACAGGTTTGAAGTTCCTGATGCTGGCCTGCAGCTTCGTACTCTGTAGCAACTCCCTTAGGCTTCATTCACAAGTAAGAATATTTTAGTGGATTGACATTTTTTTGCGGACATTACTGAGTTAACGTCCGTAACATACGCAAAAAAAGCAGATCCTGATGACGGTTATTGGTGTCTCTGTGCCTCAATTACTGTCCACACCGGGACATTTCCTGAGTCTAGGAGTTGTTTTTTTTTAATGAAAGGCAAACTTTATTGTAAACTCTATTTTATTAAACTTTCATTATAATGTCAAGACCTGCCCCGACCAGAGGGTCCTCACGTGAGCCAGTCCAACCTAGGGTCAAAATGTCTTTACTGTTAAACATAAAGATAATGTAAGGAACAGCTTTACTTTCATGTACTCTCAACTTACAGTTCTCTCCTTTAAGGTAAGTTTTATACCAACGGTGGTGTGGACCTCTAAAGTGGAAAAAAGTTGTATAAAACATTGTCAGTCATCAGTGGCTGAGAGAGTGCTGACAAACAAGACTGCACCTGTATGCTGGCAGTGTCACACAGACTCGGGGCAGATAGTCCCTCGAGTGCTTTGTTCGCCCAGCTGTCACTGAGCTTTGTGTACAGGTGGAAGCATGGACTTTGCTGTCTATAAAAGAAATGTGGAAAAGCAAAAACTAACTTCCTCTTTAACCCCCTTGAGATCAAAGTTATTGTATTGCTTTATAATAGAGAGCTCATGACTGGCAGCTTAATGAATACTATATACGATCCTTGACTATCAGTATACATGTGATTAGGTAGCTTGCCTGAAAGCAAACAATTTAATTAGACTCTCGGCTTTTTATTGGTAGGATTAGAGCAAACATTCGGAGCCAATCGACAAGAAATAGGAACTGAAAATTGACCCTATAAAAACTCCAGTCTATTTTACAGTATGATAATATAATGCACATGGTATCAAGATGACTATGCTATAGTTTGATTGCTTGGTATGGAAGAGATATTCTTCTTATTTTCTGTAGTTTTGTACTAATAGAGCTCTGTAGGAGAACAAAAAATACTAGTGCTACCTTCCAAATGATGTTCACAACTATTCACAAAAATTACACCTGGCAATCCCGATCCCCATTGTCATTCACCTTGGCAATGGAAAGAGCAATGTAAAGGCAGATCTAATAACCTGGACAGATGTTCATCAGAGTTTTCCTCTCCAACAGTTGTATTACAGCAAAATCTTTTTCTTTCAAATCAAATCAGAAGATCACAGATAACAGTGTATTCAATCTAATGTATGCATGTAATAGTTCCCTAAGGGGACTATAAAAGTGTAAAAAAAAATCAATAAATAAAAAGTTTTAAAAAACGTCCCAAAGCCCCTCTCCCAATAAAAGTGAAAATCACCCCCCCCTTTCCCATTTTATACATAAAACACATAGAAATAATAACGCTAATTAACGTATAATATACCGTAGCGTGCACAATCGTCCAATCTATTAAAATAAAACATTAATGTTCCTGCATGGGGAATGGCGTGAACAAAAAGTGGTAAAAAATTGCAGAGATGGCTTTAAATGACATTTTATGTATAAAAAAATTATTAAAAAACGATCAATACGTCTGATCTAGAAAAAAATGTTACTAATAAAAACTAAAGATCATAGCGCAAAAAATGTTTTACTGCTAATAAAAATAGTAAAACTTTAGAAAACCTAGTAAACTTGCATATCGCTGTGTTCAGACCGAATTATAGAATAAAGGAAAAATGCCAGTTTTACTGTAAAGTGCATTACGTAAACATGGAACCCCCCAAAATTTGGGGAATCTAATTTTTTGAATCGAATTCACCCCATAAATGATATTTTGGGGGTTCTTCCATTCATTTTCTGGCAGATTGAAAGATGCCATTACAAAGTACATCTGCTCCTGAAAAAAACAAGCCCTCACATAGCCCTGTAGGTGGAAAAGTAAAAGTGTTATGGGTCTTAGAAGGCGAGAAGGAAAAAAAGAAAACGCAAAAGTGACAATTGGCCCGGTCCTTAAGGTCATTTCAGGCTCTGTCCTTAAGGGGTTAAATATTAGCTACTATATATCATGCAGGAAATGGTGTTTTATTTTCAGTCTGACACAGTGCTCTCTGCTGACATCTCTGACCAAGACACGGCCAGAGATGTCAGCAGAAAGCAGTGTCAGACTGAAAATAAAACATTTCCTGCATGACATACAGCAGCTGATAAGAATGGGAAGACTTGAGATTTTTTAATAGAAGTAAATTACAAATCTATATAACTTTCTGACACCAGTTGATTTGAAAGAAAAAGATTTTCGCTGGACAACCCCTTAAATGTTAAAAAAAAAAAAAAAAAAAAGCTTGCTTTTTTCTGTATTAATCTTTTTGTTTCATAGGCAGAATATATAGCATTAGTGTCTATATGAATGTTGTGTCTGTGATCAACAAATATAATGTTTGGCAGCAAAGGTGCATGGATTTATGGTGGTCAATACATGGCCGTCAATCATTTTTTGGTTGTCAATTTACTCTACTCAAGGTGACTCTGTTCTGTGTTTTTCCATGCACCATTTGGAGGAGATGAGTAGGTGAGCTGACCAACAAGGGTTTGACATTGTCCAGTTACTCTCTGTAAGGGTAGAAACACATGTACCAGATCCGCAGCGGATTTCTCGCTGCAAATTCCATGTGAAATCCGCTACGGATGCCTTGCCTGTTAGTTTCTATGTGAATACATACTTGAAGCGGGATTATCATCCCGCTGCGAGTATGTAAATGCCGCCCCCTTAACCCCGCGCTGGCCGGCGCATACTGCTGGAGCCTAGAGCCGGTACTGTATGCTCCAGCCGGCGGTGGGGGGGGGGCACCTGAGGGTTAAGGGTTAAGGCATTTACATACTCACAGTGGGATGACAATCCCGCTGCAAGTATGTATTCTCATAGAAACTGACAGGCTTAATAAAAATTTTGAATAAAAAAAAAAAAAAAAAAGAAACTGACAGGCAAGGGATCCGCAGCGGATCCAGTACGTCTGTTTGTACCCTTATGCCAGATGACATGTCAAAAGTTTTTTTTAATGACAGTAAATCTTGTGTTTTTATAGTATGTAAATTAGGTGGTTTGGTGCACTAAGAACTGACCATTTTGTCTATTTATTCTACCTTTTACACAAAACTTTTAGAGGGAAACTGATACCAAAATGGATTCAATTAAAGGGGCTATCCGGCATTGTAAAACTTTTGATATTGTGCTGCTGTTATGTAAGAAATAATAAAGAGACATTGCTTTCCTTTCTGTGCTCCCTTGGTCCTTTTGCTGTGTCGCTGGGACCCATGCTGACCGCAGATGCTGGCGCTTCTAAGTCAAACTTGTCTTGGGAGTAAAAGCTCACTTTGCCATTCACTGACTGAGATGGGACAGCGCAGAGGCCACTGATTGGCTGAGAGGGCTGTGGCTTCTGAGACAAGTGGTCAGCGGGGGACACCCGAGACACCACAGGAGGACACCAGAGGAACGCGGAGAGGTAAGCATAGTTTCTTTATTATTATTATTGTCTTGCTTATATATATATAAGCAACACAATATTAAACGTTTTACAATGTTGGATAACCCCTTAAATTTTAATGGAAATCCCTTTTTATTCAAAAGTAGAGAGTAGACAACAGTAGACAAATGTACATGACATTCACCAGAGCACTTTGATTTCACAGATTAGACACTTCAGCAGTTTATGTCCCATAAAAATCAAGGATGTTTTTCTTCCATCATCTACGGTTTAAGGGATGATCAAGAGGCCCTATGTTTGAATTTCCATACACTGTGACAGTACAGTAGCGCAAATATTTAAAAGGAACCCCCGAGATGTTCCATCGAGCATTGAGCTTGATCAAGTGCCCAGATGGAGTAGGGCCCAGCTCTCCTCTAGGTGTGGACATCAAGAAAATCAAATATAGGGTATATTGGATTTTATCAGGTTCTTTGTGGTTACATAGGTTATCCAGGGGTGCTTAGTCACCTTTACCTATTAAAGTAAACTGTTAAACCTGCCTGGTGGCCTAGCCAGGTGTTGATAGGGTGGAAAAATCATGGAAAATAGGGGCTATCTATCCTGTTTGTAAGGTCAAATTAAGGATCAGTGCAGTGGAAAATATTCAGACCATTGAACATAGTGCATCCTGTATAGCCCAAATGACATAACAATAACCCAACACAAATGAGGAGAGGGAGTACAGCATTGCTTGGGGTAGTTAAAATACTAATAAACCTGAAATACTGGTTTGCAGCCAACGCAGCCGACATCCTTTGACAGAACACAACACTTTTTATCATGTGAACAATTGACAAGCAGCTGTTGATTGTTATCAGCCAGGAGGATGTCTATAGAGGCTCTTACCTTTTAGTGACATTTTTGACAGGAAGTGCAATGTATGTAGGAAAATATCTCCTGTCGTGATCACAGTCTTCTCTCAAGCTTAAAATATTTTCTTATCTCTAGTGATAATGACTATTTAGGTCTGAAAAGAAGTAGCCTCCCCCCCAGAAAACTTCAATCTATTATGTCAACATCAATAGTTTACAACTATGATGTTTGTTTAAGGGGTAGTCCGAACTCTGAATTTGGTGAGATGAAAATACCTGCAGTACCTACTGTAGATATGAGCACAACTTGAGAATACTCAAACTCTGAACATTCGGCATAGGCTGTATTCATGTTTTCCAAGACTCCCTAGGGCCACATCCAAAGTATTCAGCTGTGGGTAATCAAATGGTGAACAATCAGACTGAGCATGCTCATCTCTAGTAGTTATGCGTTAAATCCTTACTATATCCAGTGCCACTGCTTCGGTTCTTCCCACTGAACTTATTTGACCTGGCTGCAGCAATGACCTTCCTGTATGCTCACATCACCAATGGAGCAATGAAGTGGCTTTATGGGCACATCATCATTGCAGCCATGAAAAAAAAACTCGGCAAGAAGACTTCAGCCATGGCCTCACACCCCTTTGAACAATGATCTGTAGTAGAGATGAGTACACTTGAGTCCATCCAAACCCAAGTGTGCAGCATTGGATTAGCACTGGCTGAAGAGAGTCCTGGAAAACATGGACACAACCTGTAGCCTATAGCTGTATCCATGTTTCCAGGACTCCCGAGGTCCGCATCAGGCTTCTTTATCCATGGGTAGTCCAATGCCACATGCTCTTTTTGATCAACTTTCATTCCATTGTTTCTGGTGTGCAACAGTAACATAAAGTTTCAATCATTCAGACAATTATGCATGTGACCATACCAATTATGTTAATTTATGGGGAGTTTTTTATTTTTTAAAAAATGGGAAATTTAAATTATTAGGAGGATTTTTTAAATATTTTTTAAAACATTTTTTTCTTGTTTAAATAACTTTTTTGTAATAACTGTACAATGCAATTTACCATATTTTTCAATCTATAAAACATACCTGACTATAAGACCCCTAGTTTAGACAACTGAAAACTGGAAAACATGTTTCATGCTAATTAAATTTTTCTGTATTTTTTTTATACTTTTCTGTGATCAGGATGAGTTATTGTGTATTTACACAGAGAGATTTTTCTGACAGATTTTTGAAGCCAAAGCCAGGAATGGATTTAAAAAAAGGAGGAATTCTCAGTCTTCCCTTTATGACCTGTTCTCTGTTTATAGTCTGTGCCTGGTTTTGGCTTAAAAAAATCTGTCAGATAAATCTGTCTGTGTAAACGCACCATTAGATCGGTGCTTGTTTACTGAGCCTTTACACAGCCTTTACACAGAGTTTGATAGATTTTTGAAGCCAAAGCCAGGAACAGACAATAAACAGGGAAGAGGTCATAAAGGAAAGACTGAGATTTCTCCTCTTTTCATATCTATTCCTGGCTTTGGCTTTAAAAATCTGCCAGATAAATCTCTCTGTATAAAGGCACCCTTACATGGCTTGATTATCGTGCGGCAAGGGCTGTATATACATCCGTGCAGCCCTTGCTTTAAAAGTGAAGTTCATACATTATGTCTCCATGCTCCCTGGTGTTCTCTTTGCTACTGCTCGCTGTCTGCAGCTGTTGGTGCCACTTCAGAGTCGGTCACTAAAGTGACAGGCCATTTAGCCATTTAGCCAATCACTGGTCGCAGCGGTCCGGTGACTTCAGAGACCGACTCTCAAATTACAGCTGCAGCTATCGGCAGAGGTGTAGCTAAAGGCTGATGGGTCCTGGTGCAAAATTTTAGCTTGGGCCCCCCCCATCTCACCCGATCAGGCAAAGTCCTATCTAACGTTATATCCAATTACTCTAATGTGCCACCATGTTCTAATGCACTGCCACTGCCTCCACCTCATGTACTGCACTACTGCCCCTATAATTAATGGACTGTACTGTGTCATTGTCTAATCATTGTATTCCAATGATCTTTGATCTTTGATCTGAGGCGTCACTTTCCCTCTTCCTCTCCATCCAGTCCAGTCCTCCATGATGATTCCTTCCAGATACTTTTCATCTTTTCAGAACCTGCGAGACAAACAATTTAGGCTCCGCACATTTCCAGCAGCTTCCTTTCCTTTCTCCCTCCTGTAAGCTTCCATAGTAACTGCGCTATTTGGTGTTATCTGCAGTAAAGCGAGTAGGAATGTGGGATGCCCCCTGTATGTAGGATCCCCTGCTGTGCCCCCTGTATGTAGGATTCCCTGCTGTGCCCCCTGTATGTAGGATTCCCTGCTGTGCCCCCTGTATGTAGGATTCCCTGCTGTGCCCCCATGAACTAATAATGTCCCCAGAGGTGCCCCCCATGAGTTAATAATGCCCCCAGAGGTGCCCCCATGAACTAATAATGCCCCCAGAGGTGGCCCCCATGAACTAATAATGCCCCCAGAGGTGGCCCCCATGAACTAATAATGCCCCCAGAGGTGCCCCCATATACTAATAATGCCCCCAGAGGTGCCCCCATGAACTAATAATGCCCCCAGAGGTGGCCCCCATGAACTAATAATGCCCCCAGAGGTGCCCCCATGAACTAATAATGCCCCCAGAGGTGGCCCCCATGAACTAATAATGCCCCCAGAGGTGGTCCCCATGAACTAATAATGCCCCCAGAGGTGCCCCCATGAGCTAATAATGCCCCCAGAGGTGCCCCCATGAGCTAATAATGCCCCCAGAGGTGCCCCCATGAACTAATAATGTCCCCAGAGGTGCCCCCATGAGCTAATAATGCCCCCAGAGGTGCCACCCATGAGCTAATAATGCCCCCAGAGGTGCCCCCATGAACTAATAATGCCCCCAGAGGTGGCCCCCATGAACTAATAATGCCCCCAGAGGTGGCCCCCATGAACTAATAATGCCCCCAGAGGTGCCCCCATATACTAATAATGCCCCCAGAGGTGCCCCCATGAACTAATAATGCCCCCAGAGGTGGCCCCCATGAACTAATAATGCCCCCAGAGGTGCCCCCATGAACTAATAATGCCCCCAGAGGTGGCCCCCATGAACTAATAATGCCCCCAGAGGTGGTCCCCATGAACTAATAATGCCCCCAGAGGTTCCCCCATGAACTAATAATGCCCCCAGAGGTGACCCCCATGAACTAATAATGCCCCCAAAGGTGGCCCCCATTAACTAATAATGCCCCCAGAGGTGGCCCCCATGAACTAATAATGCCCCCAGAGGTGGTCCCCATGAACTAATAATGCCCCCAGAGGTGGTCCCCATGAACTAATAATGCCCCCAGAGGTTCCCCCATGAACTAATAATGCCCCCAGAAGTTCCCCCATGAACTAATAATGCCCCCAGAGGTTCCCCCATGAACTAATAATGCCCCAGAGGTGGCCCCATGAACTAATAATGCCCCCAGAGGTGCCCCCCTGAAGTAATAATGCCCCCAGAGGTGCCCCCATGAAGTAATAATGCCCCCAGAGGTGCCCCCATGAGCTAATAATGCCCCCAGAGGTGCCCCCTATGAGCTAATAATGCCCCCAGAGGTGCCCCCATGAATTTATAATGCCCCCAGAGGTGCCCCCATGAGCTAATAAAGCCCCTAGATGTGCCCCCATAAACTAATAATGCCCCCAGAGGTGCCCCCATGAAGTAATAATGCCCCCAGATGTGCCCCCATTAAGTAATAATGCCACCAGATATGCCCCCATGAACTAACAATGCCCCCAGATGTACACCCATGAAGTAATAATGCCACCAGATGTGCCCCCATGAAGTAATAATGCCCCCAGAGGTGCCCCCATGAGCTAATAATGCCCCCAGAGGTGCCCCCATGAACTAATAATGCCCCCAGAGGTGGCCCCCATGAACTAATAATGTCCCCAGAGGTGCCCCCATGAACTAATAATGCCCCCAGAGGTGCCCCCATGAACTAATAATACCCCCAGAGGTTCCCCCATGAAGTAATAATGCCCCAGAGGTGGCCCCATGAACTAATAATGCCCCCAGAGGTGCCCCCATGAAGTAATAATGCCCCCAGAGGTGCCCTCATGAGCTAATAATGCCCCCAGAGGTGCCCCCTATGAGCTAATAATGCCCCCAGAGGTGCCCCCATGAATTAATAATGCCCCTAGAGGTGCCCCCATGAGCTAATAAAGCCCCTAGATGTGCCCCCATAAACAAATAATGCCCCCAGAGGTGCCCCCATGAAGTAATAATGCCCCCAGATGTGCCCCCATTAAGTAATAATGCCACCAGATATGCCCCCATGAACTAAAAATGCCCCCAGATGTGCACCCATGAAGTAATAATGCCACCAGATGTGCCCCCATGAACTAATAATGCCCCAGAGGTGCCCCCATGAGCTAATAATGCCCCCAGAGGTGCCCCCATGAGCTAATAATGCCCCCCAGAGGTGCCCCATGAGCTAATAATGCCCCCAGAGGTGCCCCCATGAGCTAATAATGCCCCCCAGAGGTGCCCCATGAGCTAATAATGCCCCCAGAGGTGCCCCCATGAGCTACTAATGCCCCCAGAGGTGCCCCCATGAGCTACTAATGCCCCCAGAGGTGCCCCCATGAGCTAATAATGCCCCCAGAGGTGCCCCTAAAAAAACAAACATCCTACTCACCTAATTCACGCTGTGTAGGCAGCAGCTTTTCTCCTCTTCTGGCTCCATCCTGTGAGCCGCAGGGACGGGACCTCCGGCAGGCGTGATGACGTCACATCATCACGCCTGCCGGAGAGTTCACGTCCCAGCGTCCCATAGGCTGCTGGTATGAAGTGCCGGCAGCCTATGGGAGGGAATGCAGGAGCAGGACGCTAACAGGTCCTGCTCCTGCATTCTGCTCGCTTTAATGTTCCGCCCGCTCAATGTGCGGGTGGAACATCAAAGCGATCTGTGCATCCCGAGAAGCTGCGCGGCCGCAGCTTCTCGGGATGCTTAAAGAGACAAGTGGCAAGGGGGGCCGTGGCGACCGCTGCGACCCCTATAGCTACGCCACTGGCTATCGGGCAGGAACAAAGAGAACACTGGGGAACATGGGGACGTAATGTACGAAGTTTATTATCTTATTCACAGATTCATCAACCGTCGGGCCACGCATCGCTATCAGACGTAGTGATGCACAGTCGGCGGCAATGTTGTCTTTATAACACGGAGCGATAATCTGCCAAATCGGCCTGATTCCACAGATTATTGCTTCATGTAATAGGTCCCTAAAGCAATAAAAGAGGGAATGGAGAGCTTAGCGTCATCATGAACACTGACCAATGAAACAAACTACAATGGTGCACGTAGGCGCCTCACTACATTTAGCTATACCAAACTAGGTAGGTTTCACACAAATGTAATATGAAGGCATTTCTAATTCTGTATTATGGCCAAAGGGTCATATCATTACCACAGACATGAATGGAAAGCATCATAGATCCTATAATAAATACCTATGGTATTGTCAGTTAGAAAATGTATACTAAAAAAATATACTAAACATTCCACACTACACCCCAAGCACAGAGAAACCAGTTTAAAACCTCCCCCCCCCCCAAAAAAAAAACAAAAAAAAAAAACAATAGAGAAATACCCTTAAAACCAATAATTTTTTTATAATAATAATAATTCTTATGAGTTTGGCTACATTCCTCACCAGTTAAAAAAAGAGTATACTACTATTAAAGGGTACTCCAGCCAGACTTTTTTTTCTTTTAAATCAACTGGTGTCAGAAAGTTGTATGGATTTGTAATTTACTTCTATTTTAAACTTTCTAGTTTTCCGGTACTTATCAGTTGCTGTATGTCCCGAAAGAAGTGGTGTATTCTCTCCAGTCTGTGTCAGTGACAGCAGAGAGCACTGTGTCAGTGCTCTCTGCTGCCACCTCAGTCCATGACAGGAACTGTCCAGAGCATTAGCAAATCCCCAGAGAATACATCTCCTGCTCTGGACAGTTCCTGACATGGACAGAGGTGGCAGCAGAGAGCAGTGTTTTTAAATAGAAATAAATTACAACTCTAGATAACCCCTTTAACAATAATCAGCCTGTGTAAAATGGTCTTAAGTTACTAACTTAGAATAAGAGTGAGAAGCAAATGTCAGCATATGCTTCCCATTCACCAGAAAAGTAAAAGTTTGAAGAAATTTCAGTTCTTCTTATGCATAGCAGATTTCCTGTCAGTGATCCCAGTAAAGGACAAACTAACTAGCCTTAAGTCATCTTCTGTAGAAAGTGACCACAAAAATAATAATAATCATCCAGCTATGTGTATAGAAAAAATATGTGTACATATTTAAAAGAGAACCTAAAGTATCATATCTTCTATATTCACCAAAGATTTGCAAGACCTTCGTTTTACTACTGCTAGTGCTACCCTAGGCTCCAAGAATGAATATGGCCCTATTTATATGAGGCACAGTGGGGGCATTATTACTATAGGGAGCCTCAGGGGAGGCATTATTACTAGAGATGAGCGAGTAGTAAAATATTCAAAAAATCAAAATCTGTTTTGAATAGACAACAATGTTCGACTATTCAATCTAATATTGAACCCTCTTAAAGTCAATGGGAGAAAAATGCTTGTTTCTTGGAAACCTAAATTTGACCACAGATAGCATAGGCGGGGAAATCAAACAGCACCCACCGCTAACCGTCAATGTGTGTGTGTGTGTGTATGTGGAACCATGCCAAGCCTGGTGTATACAGTATAGATATGAACTTTGACGTATGGCAGCAGGCAATACGTGAGAGGTTTTTTTTATTTTTTAAACCAATGCAGAGCGCAAGAAACTATCCTGTGACAATTCAAATGTAGGACAAAACAGACAGACATAGGTCTATGTAGGAGAATTCTAAGCTGCCTGCCTGCCTGCCTGTCTAAATAGCTGATATGCAGCTATTCTATGCACTGTATGGAAGGAGCTATATGCTTTTCTGTGCAGTTGCCCTAAGAAGGGCTTTTGTGCTCTTGCCTGCCTACAATCTGCTAAGATCCTCACTGTCCCTACTCCAATATCTATCTCTCAACTAGTTGCAATACTTAAGGCCCTATTCCACGGAACGATTATCGTCCGTAATCGGCCACTACGGACGATAATTGTCCTGTGGAATAGAGTGCAACGATCAGCCGACATCGTTCATGTCGGCTGATCGTTGCAGTCGCTTGTTTTTCAACATGTTGAAAAACAAGCGACTGATACAGCAACGATCTGCTGCCGTCGCTCCGTTGAATAGGAGCATCAGCAGCAGACGCTGCTGTATCCTGTGGGCTGCCCGGACGATCAGCGATCACCCGGGCAGCCCCCCCGCAGCTCCCCGCCGCCCCTCCCGCACTCACCCGCTCGCTGCAGCCGCGCTGAATAGCGGCGGCAGCAAGCGGGGAACGAGGAGCAGACGAGCGCTGCAAGCGCTCGTTTGCTCCTCTTAAACGACCCATGAAATAGGGGCTTTAGACTGTAAGAGCAAATAGATGAACTGAAGCCTAATCTTCACAATTAGCAGCTGCCTGTCTGTCTGTGAGAATAAGGCTGGGTTCACACTACGTTTTTGCAATCCGTTTTTGTGAAAACAGTTGCACACAGTTTCATCCGTTTTTTTCATCAGTTTTTCATCCGTTTTTTTTTTTAAACGTATTGCAAAAACGATTGCAAAAATGTATCGTGAACCCAGCTTAGGAAGCTGATGTGCTGTTAGCCAACCTATTTACAAGAAATCTGTAGATTTATGCTGTGCTCAGATTAGTTGTAGCCCTAAAGGGTCTTGCCTGCCTACAATCAGCTAGATGCTCAATGTCCCTACTCCAAGAACTCTCTCTGACTCCCTTCAAGATGGCATCTATTGCATTTATGGCATCAAGCAGCAAAAGCCATGTTCTTATAGTTGGGAGGTCACATGGCTAAGCCAGCCAATGAATGTAGACGCTGTTCTCGCGATGCCAGCATGAACAACTGGGTGTAGCTAACCCCTCAAGGTTCCCCGAGTAGGTCGAGCAAGAATCAACAAAGTTCTTTGGCTTACAGGCATTTTGCTCCACTGCAGACAAATCCCAGGCAAATGCTTATAAGGTTCTTTTTTCCCCTGCACTTACTACTGCATCAAGGCTTCACTTCCTGGATATAATGGTGATGTCACGAACAGACTCCCAGAGCTGTGCGGGCTGGGGCTGCTGGAGAGGATAGCAGAGGGACACTGAGAGACACAGGGCACTGGGGGGACACTGAGCATCCCTCTGCCATCATCCTCTCCAGCAGCTATAGCCTGCAAAGCTCTTGGAATCGGGGCGTGACATCACCATTTTATCCAGGAAGTGAAGCCTTGATGCAGTAGTAAGTGCAAGGAAAAAACACTTTATAAGCATTTCCCGAAACAAATATATATTTGTAATTTGTATAACTTTTGGGGGGCAATACAATACTTTAATAAATAAATTTTTGCTGGACTTCTCCTTTAATGAGTGTGGAGCACAGTGGGGGCATTATTAGTGGGGAAATCACTGTATGCTGCACTAATGGGGGGGCTCCATTCTCTATAGATTAGTTCTAGTTAGAAAAAAGTTGTCAGATGGAAAAGAAAAGGGAAGCCATGGGAGCCAGGGAGGTAAGTGCACTTTATCATTTTCAAGTATCCCTGCCGATCAGCTGCTTAGTGCCTGCATTACGCGGTGAAGGGGTGCAGCGACCCAGTGGGGTCAGGTGTTATGTGGCTGGGCTGGTTGTTGTAGTACCAAAGAAGGCACTTGTCATGGTGGCCAGGAGTGGT
Source organism: Dendropsophus ebraccatus (assembly GCF_027789765.1). Classification (NCBI taxonomy): domain Eukaryota; kingdom Metazoa; phylum Chordata; class Amphibia; order Anura; family Hylidae; genus Dendropsophus; species Dendropsophus ebraccatus. Next base: position 53,286,961 of record NC_091459.1, read on the forward strand.
ATGTTTGCCCACCCCTGGATACACTGGCACAAAGCTTTTTGTAATAGAACTGGTGTAGTGCAGGTGTAGCAGTAAACACTTTCCACTTCCCAGGCACTTAAACAGTTAAAGACTCTACTGTAGAAAACTTTCTAGCGTAGTACAGTAATATATATATATGCATATATATATATATATATATATATATATATATATATTATGTATCAGTGCAGGTTGAAGAAAGACTTGCTGGGAAAATAGACAATCGTTTTGCAGTTCAGAAATCTTGGTAATACAATAGACTTTGTGCTTTGACTTGTATAATACACTGCTGGCTTTACAAGCAGACAAGAGAAGATAAGAGTTGCTACTTTCAGGCACAGCGTGGTCGCTGGAGGAGATATCAATAAGAGTTGACACAATCTCTGTATACTACAGACACTTGAAGTACATTAGACTTTAACAAGAATAATTTTGAATAGCCTTGACTAGTGGTAACTGTGGTTTTGGAAAGTCTGTAGGCTACAGATCAGGGGACCTATTCAGACATCAGGTATTCAGCTTGGACCATTAGAAGACAGTACTGCATCCAGGGGAATGAACATCCGCCTGAGCTCTCCTGTGGGCACTGACTGACACATGATCAGGGACTACAGGCCCTCCTACTGGGAGAGCTAGCCATCGGGGGTATCCCTTAGGAAACCTAGTGTGTTGGCAGTAGAGATTCTGCGTTTGCACTGTGATGAACTTCTGGCTGGTACGATAGCTACAAATACACTTGTATAGCCTTCAAAAGTAGAAGAAACAGCATCCCACCATAAACAGGTTTAGTCCCAGTTTTCACCGCAGTCTCTCTTTGAGGTGCTTTAGCTATCATATATATATATATATACACACTACCGTTCAAAAGTTTAGGGTTAGAAATAATGATTTGTATTTGAAATAACATTGTTTTTACATCAAACTTTGCTTTCGTCAAAGAATCCACCTTTTGCAGCAATTACAGCATTGCACACCTTTGGCATTCTAGCTATTAATCTGTTGAGGTAAGCTGGAGAAATTGCACCCCACGCTTCTAGAAGCAGCTCCCACAAGTTGGATTGGTTGGATGGGCATTTCTGGTGTACCATACGGTCAAGCTGCTCCCACAACAGCTCAATGGGGTTCAGATCTGGTGACTCCGCTGGCCACTCCATTACCGATAGAATACCAGCTGCCTGCTTCTGCTGTAAATAGTTCTTGCACAATTTGGAGGTGTGTTTAGGGTCATTGTCCTGTTGAAGGATGAAATTGGCTCCAATCAAGCGCTGTCCACTGGGTATGGCATGGCGTTGCAAAATTGAGTGATAGCCTTCCTTATTCAGAATCCCTTTTACCCTGTACAAATCTCCCACCTTACCAGCACCAAAGCAACCCCAGACCATCACATTACCTCCACCATGCTTAACAGATGGCGTCAGGCATTCTTCCAGCATCTTTTCATTTGTTCTGCGTCTCACAAACGTTCTTCTTTGTGATCCAAACACCTCAAACTTGGATTCATCCGTCCACAACACTTTTTTCCAGTCTTCCTCTGTCCAATGTCTGTGTTCTTTTGCCCATCTTAATCTTTTTCTTTTATTGGCTGGTCTCAGATATGGCTTTTTCTTTGCCACTCTGCCCTGAAGCCCAAAACCCGCAGCCGCCTCTTCACTGTAGATGTTGACACTGGTGTTTTGCGGGTACTATTTAATGAAGATGCCAGTTGGGGACCTGTGAGGCGTCTGTTTCTCAAACTAGAGACTCTAATGTGCTTATCTTCTTGGTTAGTTGTGCCTCCCACTTCTTTTTCTACTCTGGTTAGAGCCTGTTTGTGCTGCCCTCTGAAGGGAGTAGTACACACCATTGTAGGAAATCTTCAATTTCTTAGCAATTTCTCGCATGGAATAGCCTTCATTTCTAAGAACAAGAAAAGACTGTCGAGTTTCAGATGTAAGTTCTCTTTTTCTGGCCATTTTGAGCGTTTAATTGACCCCACAAATGTGATGCTCCAGAAACACAATCTGCTCAAAGGAAGGTCAGTTTTGTAGCTTCTGTAACGAGCTAGACTGTTGTGTGAACATGATTGCACAAGGGTTTTCTAATCATCAATTAGCCTTCTGAGCCAATGAGCAAACACATTGTACCATTAGAACACTGGAGTGATAGTTGCTGGAAATGGGCCTCTATACACCTATGTAGATATTGCACCAAAAAACAGACATTTGCAGCTAGAATAGTCATTTACCACATTAGCAATGTATAGAGTGTATTTCTTTAACTCCTTAAGGTCAAAGCCAATTTTCGTTTTTGCACTTTTGCTTTTTCTACTTTATGTTTAAAAGGCCATAGTGCTTGCATTTTTTCACCTAGAGACCCACATGAACCCTTATTTTTTGCGAAACCAATTGTACTTTGCAATGACAGGCATTATTTTTCCATAACATTTATGCCATTCGCCCTATGGTAAAATTGACTTGTTATGCATGTTCCTCAAGTTGATACGATTACAACGATATGTAACATGTATAACTTTTATTGTATCTGATGGCCTGTAAAAAATTCAAACCATTGTTAACAAATATATGTTCCTTAAAATCGCTCTATTCCCATGCTTATAACGCTTTTATCCTTTGGTCTATGGGGCTGTGTGAAGTGTCATTTTTTGCGCCATGACATTTACTTTCTATCGGTATTTTGATTGCGCATATGCGACTTTTTGATCACTTTTTATTAAATTTTTTCTGGATTTGATGCGACCAAAAATGCGCAATTTTGCACTTTGGATTTTTTTGGGCGCTGACGCCGTTTACCGTGCGAGATCAGGAATGTGATTAATTTATAGTTCGGGCGATTATGCACGCGGAAATACTAAATATGTTTATTTATTTGTTTATTTATTTATATTTATAAAATGGGAAAGGGGGGTGATTTGGACTTTTAACCCCTAGACGACCCTGGACGTAGGGTTACGTCATGGAAGTCTGTCCCCAGACGACCCATGACGTAACCTTACGTCATGGGTGGTATTCCCGCTATGAAGCGCGCTCCGGAGCGGAGCGCGCTTCATAGGAGGTGGGGGCCGGCTGCAGTGAGCAGCCGGGACCTCACCGGTAATGACACGCTGCAGCGATCGCGCTGCCGCATGTCATTAACCCCTTAAACGCCGGAGTCCCCTGTCACTTACCGATCGGGACCCCCGCAGTGTGACTGCGGGGGTCCCGATCGTTGAAACGGGCCGCCGGAGGTCTCTCACCTGCCTCCATGCGGTCCGATCGGCGATCTGCTACACTGAGCCTGCACAGGCAGGCTCAATGAGCAGAGCGCCGATAACACTGATCAATGCTATGCCTATGGCATAGCATTCATCAGTGTATAAATCAAACTAATGTATGTAGAAGTCCCCCAAAGGGACTTCAAATGTGTAAAAAAAAAAAGTTCAAAACACTAACACACTACCCCAAAACCCCTCCCCCAATAAAAGTCTAAATCACCCCCCTTTCCCATTATATAAATAAAACATATAAAAATAAATAAATAGATAAACATATAATATACCGTAGCGTGCGTAATTGTCCGATCTATTAAAATATAACAAGCGTCATTGCGAACGGTGAACGGCGTACACGAAAAGAGGGGAAAAAGTGCGCAGATTACCGATTTTATGTTACATTATATATTAAAAAAAATCAATAAAAAGTGATCAAAACGTCCGATCTTCACAAATATGGTATTAATAAAAACTAGAGATCATGGCGGAAAAAATGACACCCCATACAGCCCCATAGTTATAAGCGTCACAATAGGCCCATTTTATTAATATTTAATTGCCAAAAAAAAGGATTTCATAAAAAAAAATATATATAACATTAGAGAATCTGTGTAACCTGCATATGGTTGTGTTCGGACTGACCTATAGAATAATTGTATCATGTCTCTGTTACCATATAGTGCATTACATAGACACAGGAACCCCCCAAACGTTACCATATTGCATTCTTTCTTACGATTTCACCTATTTATATCTTCATAAATAATATATTTGGAATTCCATCATACATGTTATGGTAAAATGAATGACGCCATTACACAGTACAACTATTCCTGTAAAAAACAAGCACTTACATGGCTTGTAGATAGAAAACTGAGAGTGCTAGAGCTCTTAGAAGGGGAGGAGGGAAAAACGAAAGCACTAAGATCAAAATTTGCGCGGTCCACTGGGTCATTTTGGGCCTGGTCCTCAAAGGGTTAATGGGGGAGGGGATTTTTTTTAAATAAAAAAACATTTTTACTTTTATTGTTACTTTAACTAGAAGTCCCCCTGGGGGTCTTGTATATAAACAGCACTGATCTCTCATAGAGATCAGTGCTGTGTATATACACAGCAAAGATCGATCAGATCGGTCATAGATTGCTATGGCCTGCTGCAGGCCATAGCAATCTATTGCTGAGCCGGGATCAGCCTCATTCCGACGCTGAGGCCCAGCAAAGGGCAGAAGAACGGATCTGCCCCCCGCGATCGCATCGCGGGGGGGAGATCCGTCCCACTAGACACCAGTGAAGTGAGGAGCAAAGCCTCTAAGTGCAGCTGTCAGGTTTGACAGCTGCACTTAGAGGCTTAATTAGCTGGCGCAGCAACGGGACCTGCGCCGGCTAATAGAAGCACTGCCCGGCTGCACATGTCAGCGCCGTTCAGAGCAGGGTCCCGGCGGGACCCCGCTCTGAACACCCCCCGCGGCACCACGACGTATCAGATACGTCATGGGTCGCTAAGGGGGTAAAGTTAGGACTAGTTTAAAGTTATCTTCATTGAAAAGTACAGTGCTTTTCCTTAAAAAATAAGGACATTTCAATGTGACTCCAAACTTTTGAACGGTAGTGTATATATATATATATATATATATATATATATATATATATATATATTATGGCTCTTCAGGGGAGAAGTTATTGGACTTAAGAGGAAAAGGTAACACTTGGTTGACGTCAACAACCTCTGAGGTAGCTAGCTCAGGGATTTATTAAAGCAAAGAACCAGCAAACAGTGGCATGATGCAGTCGCTAAAACATCAGTGGACACCCCCTCTGGGACACTGCACGGGTCTTTAGCAGCTGGCTCCATTCACTGTGTAATGGCCTAATCTGGTTACTGTGGCTCTGCTGCCATTCACTTGAATGGGATCTGAGCTGCAGTTGTGTGTTACTACTAAACAACTGATCAGTGAGGGTTCTGGTGTCAGCACCCCACTTATCAGTGATTTATGACATATCCTGTGGATGGGCCATCAATCTGTTTTGCCCAGAAAACCCTTTGATAATGAGGATATGGTTGTTATGTGGTGCTTACTCTCCTGTAAGAGAATTGTAACACGAGCATATTGGGGGAGATTTATCAAGTTGTTTTACGTTAAACTTCTCTTTGTTGCCCACAGCAACCAATTACAGCTCTACTTTCATTTTACTAGAGCAATATGAGAGATAGCTAAGCTGTGATTGGTTACCATGGGAAACAAAGAGAATCTCGTTAACAGGAGTTTGACCATAACCAACAGTAAAGGATTTATTTCAAGTCCCTGTTCTTGTGGTGTCCCACCACGGGGTTGTATATCCACCCCAGTAAGTCGTTCACTCAGGTTAAGTTGGGAGATAAAGTATTCTATCTTCCCCACTAGATGACTCCACTGTTTTGTGTCTACTATGCACAGCTGTAGAAAAATAGGTTAACTGTTTATGTCATGTGTTTTCTCTGCTGACCAGTTACAGGTGCTCTTTCTCTCTGTCCTATCCTCTTCTTCTTTTCTTGCCCTCACTCGGCTCAACCACTCACAGGAGGGTTTACATAAGAGGAGTAACCTAGCGGAGGAAGCGAGTTCAGTCCTTACTTCGTTTTTCAGAGAGAAAGAGAGAGAGAGAGAGAACACAAAGAAAACAGTTCCTGAAGAAGTTAAGCCAGGGCCCCCCAGCGCAAGGTGCTGCCCTAGGCATCGGACCACGGGTGCCTAGTGATTAATACAGCCCTGCAAGTTAACAGGTTGTTGGTGTAACCCCTAGTAGTGCTTTCACTATCTTCCAGACTCTACCCATGTCCCTTACCATAATCAACTTCTTCCATTTCCCCTGATCTAGAATTCCCATTTCCTGAATTAAGTCCAACCCCTTGAGGTATACACTGTCCCCAATACATCCAAACAATCCCCTTCCAGTATCTTTAGCCAACCAATACAACTGTGAGGAAAGATAATAGAGTTTCATATCCGAAACCCCCAAGCCCCCCTTTTTTCACCGGCAATATTAGGATGTCCAGTTTTATTCAAACCCGCCTTCTCCCCCATATCAGATCATTTGTCATCTTTCTGACTCTCCTAAACAGCTTATCTCCTACCCAAATAGGAGCTACTCCAAATACAAACAATAATTTGGGAAGAAAAATGGTTTTTAACAACACAATTCTATCAATTCTAGTAAGGAACAATCTGTTACCTAATCTAACCCTATGTTCCAATTCCTTTATTACTCTCTTAAGATTCCGGTCATTAAAATCCTCAATTTTTCTAGATACTTGTGTCCCCAAATACCTAAACTCTCCCCTTCCTCCAAGACTTTCACTGGTAATTCTCCGAACTGCTGATCAGAACGCAAAGGCAGCAAGATGTATTTTTTCCAATTAAACAGCATTCCTGAGAATCTCCCATTTTGCTGTTCTATAATTCTTCCTATATCCTTCACCGGGTTCCTAATAAAAAAAAAAAACATCATCAGCATGAAGCGTCACCCTGTCCTCTCCACCCCTCGCCCCAAATCCTTCTATGTAAGGGTCAAGGAGGCCAGAGGTTCCATACAGAGGGTATGCATACCATTGATTTGATAAATGATCTCTCCATCACAATATCACGCCTTTAATTGATCTGAAAATTCACCTTAAATGCCCATGGACAATTCACTTATAACCTCTTCTACCACTTTGACAGCCATTAGTTCATATTTGTTACAAATCTGCACTTATACAGTAATCCCCAAATGTTTTGCAGAATCACTGATGCTGTCCCACCGCAGGCAGTGATAGGTTGAGCGGGCTGTTATCCTGAGAAAAGTCCGTCTTGGAAGTGGAGGTGGGATCATCTTGGCTGGGACCCAAAGAAGCTGTAGGAGAAACCCAGGGAGCACGGACAGGTAAGAAAATGCTGTGTTTTCACCAAGAGCAGCAACAAATTAAAACTTAGTTTTGCATGGAATGACACTTTAAGCTCCATTCACTTCAATGGAACTGAGCTGCAAAACCTACACCCAAGCTGAAAACCCAAAGAGCAGTAGCGGATTATAATAGGTCCTTTTTGGGCGGTAGCCAGGGGCCCTGAGCTCCTGGGGGGCCCATGGCCTCCCAAACAGACTTATACTTTCAGTGGTGTATTGTCTCCTGGCTACAGTTCCGCCATGATTTGTAAACAATAGCCACTTTTTTACCTTGATTTTGCACAAACCAGGGCATCATGACATTATCTATCCTGTACTATGAACACTGCGCTAGTGCTGCTATAGTTACAGTGGGGTGGGGGGGCCAAGGATGGCGAAAGGCTCGGGGCTTATGGTAAAGTTAATCCGCCCCTGCCAAAGAGTCATGCCGTTTCTGGAAGAAAGCAGCCGTGTTTCTATAATTCTAAATAAGCCCATTTAATACGATATAGGAGAAATATGTAGTTTTTTTTTTTGGGGGGGGGTTATTTTTGCATTTTTAGATACTGGTCTTTGACCACACAACAATGCGTCTCCTAAAAATGGAAGAATGTTAAAAATCTTCAGGGTAGTATAACTTTACTCCATATCATTACATCATTCATACAATTCCTCTGAAGCATTTTGTTATACTAACCCTTTAATTCGCACCCTTTACAGCATTCTTCTGTGCATTGATTTTTTTACTATTACTATAAGTTGGTGTCTTGGGTTTCCACACAAGTATATCATAAGTGTCTGTCGCAAGCAAATTGGGTGTTTCAGTTTGTCAGACCTGTCATAATAAATTAATTACAGGATGTTGCAGAAATGGAGGCAGCATCTTGCACAGTTTAATATAGCACGGTTTCCCCACTTCTATATAGTTGTGGTTAGATAAATCCTCTGAAAATTTACAGCTGCTGAGGACTAGTTTATATACACTGGCTGCCTCTGACACAGTAATAATCCGCATAGATTGTACAGATAGTCATGATAGTGTAGGAAACGTACATGTAACTAGGTGATTGGACTAGTTTTGAATTCACATCAGGAAATATGTATGCTAAATATACATAACAGCAGGATAAAGGTTTTCTAGAATTATTCTATAAATAAATGGAAATATAATATGCAATAGACCTATATTACACTGAAAATGCTAACAGGACTTAAAATAGAGAGTAGTACTACCATTATAGTACAAACTCATCCTCCTAAAAATAGGCAGAGAAAACCCTGATCGAGTGAATTTACAGGCAGCGGCATCATTGGCATCATTGGAGTAATATTTGTACAAAGTAATAAAGCTTAGGCTTTTTCTTGAGATTTACAAACCATTGCATAGTCACTAGAGATGAGCGTACCTTGAGCATACTCGAGTCGATCCGAACCCGATCTTTCGGCATTTGATTAGCGGTGGCTGCTGAACTTGGATAAAGCCCTAAGGCAATGTGGAAAACATGGATATAGTCATTGGCTGTATCCATGTTTTCCAGACAACCTTACAGCTTTATCCAAGTTCTGCAGCCCCCGCTTATCAAATACCAAACGTTCGGGTTCAGATCGACCTGAACCCGAACCCAGTTTGCTCAACTCTAATAGTCACATAGACTAAAATTCATAATGCATTAAAAGAGGACTCTAAATCTAAAAATCCGGTGCCGGTAGGGGGTGGAGGGAACAAGGATCTATACTTACCTGTCCCACAGCACAGCATCACCAGCTCTCTGCCGACCACCGGTCTCCTGCATCTCCCGCACCCGCTACGCCTTGGCTCAAAAATGCCCCTTCAGCCAGTCAGTGACTGTCTGGGGTGGGATGAAGCGGGAATATACAGGAAGAAAATCGGCAGCTGTCAGAGAACTGGTAATGCTGAGCTACTGGGGCGTGGAGACAGGTAAGTATAGATTTTTTTTATTATGTTCTCCCCACCCTCTGCCTGCACTGGATTTTTAGATTTGTCTGGAGTTCTTCTTAATAGAATATACTGTAATAGACATATGGATCTGTTTCATTAAAAGGATTTAATACTTTTAAACAAATAGCTGCTTTGTGTTTTGTTCTGTATTACTATCTCTCTAAGAACCAATGGCTCAGTAAGCTCATATTTATTTAAAAAAGAAATCTCAAACTGTTAAAAATGTTAGTACAATGTACAAAGAAAAAAATTGGCACTCACCAGGTGTGAACAGACAATCTGGCGTTATTCAGGCAACAGAGGTAGCAGAGGAGAGGGGATGGGTGACCACAATTTTGTGGCTAGTGCTTTTTCAGGGTTCATTAAAGTGGCACTAGCTGTGAAACAGCTATTAAAAGCGGTTGTCCAGCCAGAACCCCTTTTTGGGCAATGCCCAGGGAGGAGGTGGCAGTAAACAATAACATCCATTTACTGCTGCAGTGCTGCTCTTCGCATTCCGCTGCTTCTGTCCCTGGTGTGGGCTCTGCTTAGCCTTTCAGAGGCGGGACACTGCTATGGCCATTGAATGGCTAAGTGGACCTATGACATCACATTTCAACACCCCAGAAGTGGGAACACACCAGGGACCAAAGCAGTGGCATGCAGGCAAGCTGGAGCCAAGCAGGTAAGTGGATATAATTGTTTTCACCCACCTCCTCCCTGGGCACTGCTAAAAAAAAGGTTCTGGACGGACAACCCCTTTAATGTCTAGCAAGAAATGGTTCTTTGGTGCCAGATATCTTAAAATTAATAAGAATAGGAGAGATTCCAGGTTCCAAAGAATGGCTATTGGCTATTGGCCCAGATTTATCAAATTGTCCTAGAACTTCAGCTGTTCTGCCCACAGCAACCAATCACAGCTCAGCTTTCATATCTTCATTAGCTCTGATAACATATACATTATTAAGGATTATTTTCTATAGGCATAATGTATCCACAGCAACCAAGGTACAGATTACATAGAGAGCCTGCTGTATGAACTTCATAATGTAAGGACTTGCTGTTCATCTTCCACCTGTAACATCCTCCTTTTTTGTGCAGTTATTTTCAGTAACTACGATACAAGAGCTGGTAAATAAAATTATGTTTCCAGCCTGGTCAAGTGCACCAAATAAGTGGTGTCATGCAAGGTTCAAGTGTCCGTCTTGGCATCCTCCCATATTTGTTGGAATAAGTAATTGATAACCCTCAAGTGTTCAGAATATGACACCACAAACTGGTTTGTTTGCACACAGCATTAGTAACCTAATTGTGTTGTTATGATAGACGAATCCTGTGATTGAAAATGTAATGAAACTTTACATTCCCTTGTAATAAAAAGAAAAAAACCATGGGCCGGGGGGGGGGGGGGGGTATGTATTTACGCTGTAGGTATTCTGTCCATTTAAACATCCTGCTGTACAAAATTGCGCAAAAAAGTATGCAAGATCTCCCACAAATATGGAGATGACAAATTCCATAGTGCTTATAGGGGTACTCCGGCAAAAAATAAAATCAGCTGGTGTCAGAAAGTGATACAGATTTGTAATTTACTTTTATTTAAAATCTCATATCTTTCAGCACTTATGAGCTGTAAGAAAATATTTTTCACCAGAGTACCCCTTTATGGTGAAAATACAACATTCTAAGTTTCTCTGTAGGGATATAAATTCACAATGCTGCCATTAGAGATGAGCGAACCTCGAGCATGCTCGAGTCCATCCGAACCCGAACTTTCGGCATTTGATTAGCGGTGGCTGCTGAACTTGGATAAAGCCCTAAGGCTATGTGGAAATCATGGTTGTAGTCATTGGCTGTATCCATGTTTTCCAGACAACCTTAGAGCTTTATCCAAGTTCAGCAGCCCCCACTAATCAAATGCCGAACATTGCTCAAACAAGAGAAATAAAAAATGTGTAAAAATACCATCTAATTTCCCTAACTATACTACAATGGGTGTGTTGGTATAAATATGGAGCTTGCAGTATAGTCTCATAGATGAACATCTCTTGTTCATACCCTCACAGCAACAAAGTCTATTTCTCCACCGTACAGTATTTATTACTTATAAAAAAAATTATGGCAAATGAAAAATGAAAAAGTTATCTCACTGCAGTTATAGACCACTAGCTATGTAACAAAGCTATACTTACTTGTATCCAGGTCCAGTCTCCTGAAGGCAGTTACATAACAAAGCAATACTTACTTGTATGCAGGTCCAGTCTCATGAAGGCAGCTATATAACAAAGCTATACTTACTTGTATCCAGGTCCAGTCTCCTGAAGGCAGCTATATAACAAAGTTATACTTACTTGTATTCAGGTCCAGTCTCCTGAAGATTTTTGGTGTTGTCCTGGTTGAAAAAAGAGACTAACCACAGGAAGTCCCAGTCATCTGTGCTCACAGAGAAGGCAGTCATGTGACTGATGGACACATTAAGCTGTCATACTCTGTACTGTGTTTAGTCTTTTTTTCTTCAATTTTAAATTCTGTATTGCATTTAGAAAGAAGGAAGAAATCTTATGTACTTCATTAAACATCTACATCTGAACCACATTCATTGCTGCCTATATAACATAACCAGGATGCCAATATAGTTGGCTACTAGGTGGACTACAAACAACCTCATCTGGTTCGTTCTGCTGAGAACTACCTAAATCCTTCAGTAAGTAGTGAATTAATGGTTTATTCCCATCTGGGACATTTATGATAGCATTTGCTATAAATGTTCCATAGATGCTGGTTTCAGCATATCTAGCAAGCTACGCAGCTACGCGGAGGGGTGCAGGAACATAATAAAAATATTTACCCATCCCGTGTGCCCCTGCTACGCTGCATCGCCAACTCCCTGGTAAGTCAAGACCCGGGGGAATGTACCCTCTCAGCCAGTTAAGGACTGTAGCAGACTTTCCTGGCCCTGGGCTGTGACACGGCAGGAGCAGGAGCTGCAGGAGCCTGGTGATGCAGTGCTGCAGGGGGTACAGGGACAGGTAAATATACATTCTTAATTATGTTTCCGCACCAAATCAGCAGATTTTTCATTTTGGCCGGACTTCTCCTTTAATCCTGATTTAAGATATTTTAACAATCTAGTGTGAATGGTCACATTTATAAAGTGTGTGTAAAAGTAATAATAATAATAATAGTAATAAATTACATATATTCCTGTGTGTATATTTTTTAGAAAAGTTGCAGACAGATGACTAGACAGCATAATATATGTGCTTCAAGCTTTTAAGGCATTGGTGACCAGATTTTAAGGACTGTTATTGGAATACCTATACAGCTAGAATATGACTTCCCAGTCAAGAACTGATGGGATTACACTGGATTTTTGACACACACCTAAGGAAAAAAAAAAAACACATGTGCAAACAACTCAATGGAATACAATTGCCATCGCTCTGTGCCTTTCCCGCCTCTGACAAAGTATCTTCTATTCACTTCAACAATTAGAGCAGAAGGATGCAATGAATGGAATGCCTCATTATTAACCCTGCATCCCATGCCGGCTATTTCTTATATAGCTGTCTAGTTGTGCTTGTGTTGGGCCATTGTTAAACCTAAGTGGTCATGACATTCATTTCTCCGACAGACAATTGGAGCCAGGCGGCAGATTTAGTCTGCTGGTCAACAGGAGCTTTCGATTGTCAGGTCTTTCTGCTGTTTCCTCATTAGCCCCAGTATGACTCTGATCCTCCTCTCTTTGTCATCCTAATTAACCCATTGGATGCTCACGGAAAGATGCAATGATGCTTTGGAAACACAAGATATATCCCACTGTGTCCTTTTCTCAGTCTGTTCCATATAATAGTAGTAGTCTGATATGTGTGAGAGTATTCACTAGAAAGCACTCATGTTTTTCTGTGTGTGAGTTCTTGCAATGATTGGCTTTAATGATGGGAATTAAACCCTTTTCATAATAAGACATCTCTAAACACCTAAAGACATGAGTATTAGGTCATTGCAACTTCACAATGGATGTATAAATATACCTTTCTGTTTTCTTGGTTAAACACATATAGTAATGTTATTATTTTAATATTTGTAGTTACAAATCCCATTAATACATGACATACATAGCCATAGTGCACCCTCTTTAAAGGGAAACTGTCAGGTCTATATGAGGTAGATAGGTGATAGAGAGATAAAATAAATTATGCCTTTTGGTCTTTACTGTAGTCATTTGCAGAGTTATAAAATTGCCTCTTTCTTTGCAAGCTGAAGTGCCACAAAATGTATGCTGAGCCGCAGCATGCACAACTCTTCCCTCGGACACCCTCCCTGCCTTGACTGATTGATCCTTCAATCCTATACATCAATCAGTTAATACAGAGAGGGTGTGGGAGGAGACAAGCATGGTTCTGTTAAGGGTGCATTAAGCGAACTGGCAGTGTTTGCCCACCTCATACTTTGCGGTCCTTGGTCCTTGACCCAAAAGTGACCCAAATGCCGGGAGATGAGCTGGAACTAAGAATACATGGAGATCCAATAGCAAGAAGATTGCTAGGAGGTTGCAGAAACAACTAAGCAAGGTGTTGAGTAGGTGGAGACTATATATACCCTCAGGAGAACATGCCAGAAGACTCCAATGCTTGTGGGCCGAGCTTATAAACACAGGTGGACAGGCGCATGTCTGCCACTAAAGAGAGTCCAATCCTCCAAGAGGCCAGCTTAGAGCAAGAGAAATTGCCAGAGGACAAGCAGGCTCAGAGAAAGGGAGATGAACACAGTGCCGTGCCACCCAGAGCAGGTAGGGGGTAACGGACATGGCCGCGTCATCATTAATTTTATGTCCCCATCACCTATCTGCCTGTGTCTGCAGCTGCATATCTGGTATGGTCCTGACAGATTCACTTTAACATTTATGTTGATTCTTCAAAAAAAATCAATCTGCTCCGTCTGTGTAGCTCCATTGAGGTCAACTGGTGGCTTCCCTGAGCAGAATGATTTCTCTCTAACAAGTGATCCAATGACACTACACAGTATAGTAGTCGCCCAGATTATGTAGCTTGAGAATCAATGTGAAATCTCTTTGCCTGTATAACTAGCACCATACATTAAGTTTCTGTTTAATCCGATCATGTTAGTGCTAGATTATAAGTAGTTATGGTAGAATCTGGTGCTTTAGACAATCATTTGCTACTAATGTAGGCGTTATAATAAGAAAATCTGCTAAATCTACCATTGCCATTCTGGTACCTAATCTTGCTTGTTTTAGCTGCCTAGGTACTTAAATTAAGATTTTCTGTAGGTCTTGTATTGTTTCCTTTCTATGGTAGATCTAAATTTTACATTGAACAGACTTTTATATGTACATAAAAGAAAAATAGCCACTAACATCGCCTGTGTCCCAAACAAACAAGTGGTGCCAAGCCTCAGTTGCAGAAAATATTATCAGGCATAGATGGAGCATACTATAAACACAGCAGGATAGTATTGGCTGCTCCGGTAGGAGGAAAGGTCTAAGGGCCCTATTACACAGAAAGAAGCTAAAATCTTTCCATGTGTATGTATGTAGGCAACGATCAAACAACTAATGAAAATTTGTTTATACTGTATGTCGTTGATTACATCTTTTGAGGGGACCATAAAATCATTGTTTATTGTTCGCTAATCATTCGCAACTCTTTTGGTGTACATACACATAGTTTGTTCATTATTGCGATCATTAATGTAAGAACAATCGTAATTACGGTTGTAACTAACAACTACCGTTCCCTATGTTATTGTGAATGATTTCAGCTCATTCCCAAAAGCGCTAATTTGCGATCGTTTATAGTTAATCAGAGAAACAAAAATCGATTAGTCTAATAGGATCCTAACCCAGGAGAGAATCAGAGTTAAACTATAAGATTTATTTAATAAATTATAAGAAAGGGGGGGGGGGGTTAGAGGGAGGGGGTGAGTGGGAGTAGGAGGAAGAAAACCACTGAAGAAGTAGAAGGGGAAAAACAAAAAGAAGAGAAGGAATTAACCACAAACAGACCAACCAAGCTATGTCGACTGGGCAGATGATCATGAAGTCAGCTCTCTCAAGTCACAGAAATGCAACCATGAGAACCAGGTTTTAGTGAAATTCTATAAAAGATGATAAGTGGTTACCAACATCTTTTCCATATACACATTCCATGGAATTGGTGCACACCCTGAGGTAGTGTAATTTAGACACAAAACGAACCTGGACTCAAAAACTCACTCTCTCCCTTGCCATGCAACTGCTACTTCACTGCAATAAAGAAACAATGAAAAGCAGTGCGTTACTGCTTATCAATTCACAAGTGTTGATATTGAGGCAGTTCCCAAATTCCCCAGAGCAAGGAACCACAGGTGACTTCCAGTGAAGCCAGATGACCTGCTGCACTACATGAAGTAAATGATGTAACAAGTAGTGTTGAGCGAGCATGCATGGTCGAACATAATGCTCGTTCGAGCATCGAGGGGGAGGGGGCTTTTTTGAGCTCAATGTTCTACTGAGCACCCTGGGTGCTTGGGTACTGTTTAAATATTTGTGCTACTGTACTGTACAGTGTGCCAGTACAGTAGCGTGAATATTTAAACAGTTTTGGAGCTACCAGCATCACCATTCATGATAATGCTGGAAGCTCCAAAACTGTTCAGTACCTTCTCAGTAAATATCTATTCTTACCTGTCTGTGTTCCTACTGGCACCAGCTCCGGTCCCCCAACCACTGACAGCTAGCTCAACCAATCCCTAGTCTATGGTGGGACAGCGTATTGATTGGCCGAGCAGTTTGTCAGTGAGGGGGAAGTGGAGACAGCACCAGAGGGCCTCAGGAGGAGCGTGGACAGGTAAGTATGGCTGCTTTATTGTCTGTATCTATAGCAGCTGCACAACATCTTGTAAAATCTAACATGCCGCGCAGCTGCTACACATTTTAGATGTTTCTGCAAGACACCTTAGAACTCCGGCATTGCATCAGTTTTAATGTGTCTTGCAGAATCCTATTACATTTTTTCATTCAAATGTTTGTATATTTCATACCTTGAAAGGATGTTTAAATGAAACATAAAAAATTAGATGAAAAAATGCAATAGGTTTCTTCAAGACACATTATTACTCTGGCTGTATTTTTTTTTTTTTGTATATTTAATTTTTCAACGGATGAAATATACAAAAATTGGAATTAAAAAATGTAATATGTTAACCAGGCACTGTCCGCTATCCCACACAGGGGGGGGGGGGGGCATCTGGCTGCCTACAAAGGGGTAACTACCTTCTAGGGAGGAACCTATCTGCCTGACAAAAACTTTCCTGTATTAAGCTTACATCACTCATTTTGAATTGAGCTTGTTTTGTAATTTAACAGAGCAAAATAATAGAGATGCAAAAATTACCCAGGGACCTCCACCATTTTAGGTCTCCACTAGAGATGAGCGAATACGATTCGATCGAGTAGGTATTTGATCGAATATTGCAATATATTCGAAAGATTCAAATTCAAACGAGTAGTGAGGAGAATACGTGGGAAACATTCAAAAGCCCTCCCATCGCAGTTGGCGCTTTTTTTAATCCAATGATCATGCAGGGAGGCCGTGAGGGAGCCTGGAGTACGCACGCAGCGCAAAAAGGGCATCTACCCTCATTGGATAGCTGAACCACATGACCTCGAATCTTAAATACTTGGCTCCCGCCTCTCAACCGCAGATAAGCTTTCAA
The DNA here is from genome assembly GCF_027789765.1 of Dendropsophus ebraccatus. Lineage (NCBI taxonomy): Eukaryota > Metazoa > Chordata > Amphibia > Anura > Hylidae > Dendropsophus > Dendropsophus ebraccatus. The sequence continues at coordinate 53,303,786 of NC_091459.1, forward strand.
CCTAGCCAGGAAAAGATCTTGCAGCAGGGAGAGATAGGTTTTAGTAGCGTTTTGGTTGGGCAGGCTTATTACAGAACCCAAAAGTCCTTTTCAGGGCTAAGATCAAGCGAAAAAGTCATCTCTGAATCAAAAGCTCTTCTCAGTGCTAAGAAATAGATGATATAACAGCAGCATCAGCAGGTGTATTCATTCCAGTACCCTGTGTGTACAAGTGACTTATAGCGTCCCTGTTTAACACCACTAAGGGCACGTTATACATATTGTTCCAGTAGCCCACTAAGGACACCTAATATATACTGTAGCCCAGTAAAAGGCACGTGATACATATTGTTCCAGTAGCCCAGAAAAGACACGTCATACATACTGTTCCAGTAACATTCGTACAGCATTACGCGTGATACGCGCAAATAACATGACGCTCTGCAGACGCACATTGGAATCATGTATGTAACACTGCGCAAGAATTACGAACGAAATGTGTAAACATTGCCATTGCATTTGCAAATATTTTTCCTTCGTAACTGCAGAGAGTGGCGTTATACTGCGATTTTGCGGTGTTGGGTGCACCCAGGCATGCTCCCTCTAATGTCCCAGTGCCATTCCGGAGGTGTTTGCATCGTTTAGGGAGGTTTCATGGGGGACTTGGTGACCTCCAAGTGGTCGAATTTTGATTTCCAAGTGAATTTTTTTCCTATAGACTATAATGGGATCGAATACTCGTTCGAGTAGTCGAATATTGGTGCCTATTCGATTAGAATTCTCGAAAGTCGAATATTTCACTACTCGCTCATCTCTAGTCTCCACCTCTCAGGTACTCCACAGGATAAGACATGGACATGCACTTCTCATGGAAATAAATTCTTCAGTGTACCCCCAACAATTTAGGTTTTTAGGTACAGATGTAGTTACCACCAACTTGATTGGCAGATGGGCTACTATTTTTATGCGGCATCCTAAGCTATAGGCATACTGTGCTACACAAAATATGTACAGGAGCAGGGAAACATGTCAAAGGCAGGAATCCCTGCTCCTGTACACATTTGTTGGGATGGGTGCAAAGTGCCTGGTCCAGGTAATGTATGATGTTGAGTGCATCATGTACACCAGTCTGTAGCACTACTGCATTGTGGCCCTTTGATGTTGCACCACCCCTTCCTGTTTGGTCTTGACTTCATCTGTTTAATAATTAAATGAAATTTGATTATAAATCACAGTTGGAGCTCTATTCACCTTCCTCACAGTTCTGATACTCCATCTGCCTAGAAGAAATCTAATGGCCTAGTGTACTCGGTGCCATACATTTTACTCCAGTTTCAGTCCTGTGCTGTGGACCAGATTTTATTATCCAGTAAACAAGAAGATGACAGAAGACATAAGCATTGGGGCCTTATTATACAGAGCAATAATCTTCTGAATTAGGCTCATTACCGCTCTGTGTAATATAGACAACGATCAGCCGATTAAATCGATCATCGGCTGATGGTGTCTTTTGGTCCTGACCTAAAATCATTGGCTGCCGGGCATGAATCACTGTGTCTAATAGAGGGGCAATAGTGGTATGATGACTTTGTGAAAAAAACATAATAAACTTTATACATAGTACCTCTTAACGCTCCCTTCTGCCCGTCCCCCTGCAGCTGAAGCTTCCACACCACTCTTTGAAGTGACTGGCCTCTCAGCCAATCACTGGCCACTGAGCTGTCCCATCTCAGCCAGTGATTGGCCTGTCACTGACCGGCTGTGAAGTTCCAGTGGCAGCTGCGGGGAGCTGGGAGAAGCTAGTAAGACACCGGGGAGCGTGGACAGATATGTATAAGAATTATTATTTTACACTAAAGGCAAGGGCTGCATAACAATATATACATAAAGGCCTTGCTGCACAATTATCGAGCCGTGTAATAGGCTTAGTAAGAGAGCACTGATCTAGCAGATTGGCGCTCGCTTATCTAGAATTGTGTGTCGTGTAGAAGAACAGAAATGAATACTCTAAGAGTCTTTAACACTAGAAAAGAGCCATGTACACTAGAAAACACATATATACAAGTAAATATTAAAAAGATGAAGGGACTATGTAAATTTTCTTGCTCTTCAACACTGAATACCTTTGTTTTGATCACTATGCCCAACTGGTTCCACAGAAAAACATACTATCTGGGGAGGCAAGCGATGCATTTCACAAACACAGCTGCCTTACTGTTTACAAGCAAATTTAACTGGTTACCAGTCCGTTACCTAAAAGTAAAAAACATCACAGCTTCAACACATACATTATTAAATTAGAAAGTTCTTAGAAAATCTTAAACTCAAATTAGGCAAATTTTATTAATTCTTTTGAAGTGTTATTAAAACTTAGAGTAAAGTTCATAAACATCCTAAAGTAACGACAAAGTAAAACCTTTGTATCTGTATGACATTTGATAAAAATTGTAATTTTGTTAATGTACATAACAATTTTACAGTTTCCCAATCTGTCACAGTCTTACCAGGTTTTTTTTTCTTACAGAGAAATGAAAGCAACTTAACCATCCTGATGCTATTTACTGGATATTATGTGATGGTTTTTATATTCTCGAAAAAAAAAAAAGTTCACTTTCATCTTCTTTCAAACTGTGAAGAGATAGCATTCCAAAGTTATATCAAGACATTTGTTTACCCAGGGCAAAATATAGCCCAATATTTAAAGGGGTTGGCCTCTTCATAGTAAAATAGTTCAGTGTACAGTATTAGTAAGTGGACTCACTGTACTTATTGACAGCAGCTCCCTGTGTACCTCATAGAGCTAAAATTACACTCCCCTCCTCCAGGCTGGGCTGCCCTGCATTTAGGTCATTCTGTCCATAATATGGCCAACATGGAGGAGCATGTGACCATGCTCTGTCCCCACCACGCGCCAGTTTCCACCACTGAGTATGTATTTTTCTTTGGAGAACACGGGGGCAGGATATGGTCACATGCTCCTCCATGTTGACCATCTTATGACAGAATCACCACAGAGCAGGACAGCAAGTACATTTACTAATACTGTACACTAAACATTACTATAGAGGGCCAACCCCTTTAAATACCCTGGCAAGCCCTAGAAGCATTCCCTGCTTGCTCCTCCCTAATTGCACCCCAGAGGGTTTAGATGTTTCTACAATATTCATACAATATAAACCATTTAGAAGAGAACCAGCTTCTTGGTAGCATGATACAGGTAAGAGTCTTCAGAGGACCTATGCTGCAATGTTGGGTTAATACATGGTATTTTGGTCAGTATTTGAAAGCCAGAACCAAGAGTGGAACCAATAACTTTTTTTTGTGTTTTGTACCCACTCCTGATTTTGGCTACAAATTCTGATCCAAATACTAAGTGTGGACCGAGCCTTTTAGCACTCTGATCATGTGGGCACTCTCATTGTGCTCATGTAATCAGCAGCAGGACCTGCTATACACAAGGATCCTACACAGCATAAGGATACACCTGCAACAGCCAGGACAGGAGATAAATACCAAAGTCATACAATCCTGCCATGGTTGTACGCCAGACACAGCCAAATAAATTGCCTGTCAGTTTCACATCAGCAGGCAATGATGCTTTGGTATACAGAGCTTACCAGAGCATTATAGCAGCAATCAGATAACATTTTATTGCTCTCTCAAGGAATTAAAACAATAATAAAATAACTAATTTTTAAGTATTTAAAAAAAATAAAATAAAAAGTGTTTTCTGTTGGTGAAAGTATAAACAAAAAACAAGATATGATCTACTGAGCAAAGGGGACTATGGGAAAGGGCCAGGGTCACAGTTCAGAGAGGAAACTAGGAAGTGATTAGATCCATGAGGGAGAAAAACAGTGCAGTGATGTAAGTTTCTTTACTAAAAACTATTTTTTTTACTCCTTTACATATATCTGGTAGTCATCTGATTCTGACAACTTTTTCTTAGGGACAAACCCCAAAGGCTTACCTTACAATTCCACGTTAACTTTCAAATGCATTAATTTACTATTGTGTATTTTGGTATTAAAACCTTTGACTGGTACTATATATATTAGCACTCTATATCCTGAGGCTCCTGTAAGTTGGCAGAAGTAAGGCAGTCATTATATCTGCAGAAAAAGCAGCAGTTGTCTGTTTGTTTTAGCAAAGAGGTTTTAAGTGGTTATTATCCACACAGATTAATAAGCCATAGCTGCCAACATTCAGAAAATTATTTCAGGGAGACTGTCTAAGGGTCCTTTTACACGGCCCAATATGAAGCCGTGCAAGGACACAGAGTGCTGATCAGCAAGATCTGCGCTTATTTGCAGTGCCTTCCAAAGGAAGGATCAGTTGAGCTACTGGGCCGCATGAACCATCCCTTCATCACTTGTCCGACTACTATATTGCTGTCGGCTGCACATCCCATTTACACAGAGAGATGTGCGGCCAATAACAATATATTTTAGCGCTGTACATAAGATGGGATCATTGAGGATTGGGTGTTTTCCCACTTCTTGGCTGATCGCTGACACTATTACACAGGGTGATTACACTACGTAACAATTTTACCAAAATTTTTTGTTGTGTAGTGTTTTCCTAATTGTTTGCGCCTAAAATGAATTTAAAAAAAGGGTTATTATTCCCATTTAACTTTGCTTTTGTGGTCAGCACGGTGATGTTTTGAAATGAATGTATTTTTTTGAATATTCATGAAATATTCAGTGCTGAGGATAAATTTCTAGAAGCTTCTGGAACTATGAGACTTATCAAAAAGCTTCTCGAACTGTCCAGATCGGTCTGTAATCTTCTAGAAATTTCTAGGACTGTCTAGAATTGTCTAGACCAGTGCTTCTAAAACAGTGAGGTGCCCCCTAGTGGCTGGTGAGGCGCAGCTTGGGAGGCAGTTCTCACAAAAGTGACCACAAGCTGCACAGTCCTTTCCCTGACTGCAACAATCTCTGCTTTAGGAACATTATTGACTCATTTTGTACTTATTTAATGTTATACAGAGATTAGGAGACAAATGGAGGGTAGACTGAGCAATAGTTTTCATATTTGCATGGACTCCTATCATAGATGGTGAGGCCCAGCATCCTCTTGGTCAGTCTGGTGAGGCCAAGGCATCATTTTGTCTGTTGGATGAGGCTCCAGTAGAAAAAGTTTGGGAAGCACTGTTCTAGAACTTTCTGGGACTGCCCCCCAAGTGCACATAGCAGTATAAATACAGTTACCTTGAACTAACCAATCCATTTGATGTTGTGCACCGTATAAGTGAACTAGTGTACACTGAAGTTGATATAGATGGCATCCAGAGGTTGCACACATCTGGCAGACATATTTTGCTACGTCTGTGGCCAATGTATAAAGACAAGAGTCAAAAAGCACTCTGAAAGTATCTGCTAAGATGTGTGAGGCATACAAAGTATACTTTGGCGTGCTTGTTGGGGATCAAGACAAATCATGGGCACCTTATGTCACATGTGAGCATTGCAAGGAGGAAAAAAAGTACCGTAGGAAGCAGAAGGCCGCTTGGAACAGTTTTGTCACAGTGGTTTGCGGCTTCTTAGGCAATCACAAGGCTAAAAACTATGCAAACCTGGTTCAGACACTAAAAGATAACTATCCTGCATTGGGTTGTAGGATGTCCATATCCTTGACGGTCAACTTGATCAATTCAAAGAGAACATGGAGGCCTATTCAGAGGAGCGAGGCGAGTGCTTTCACCAAGATATGATGAACTTTCAACGCAATTACTTCAAGGACAGTATAAAGAGAACGTGATGGAAGACTATATTTGGGGGCTGATTCGTGACAGTGATTTGCAGTATAGTTGTAAATCCAGGAAATATACTTATTTTTTAGCTAATATACACATAATTCATTGAGTTTCATTACAACTGGATGTTTGTAGTGAGATGTTGAATGGTCCTATGATAAAGCACAGACACAAGCTGTTTTTTTAATCAATTTTATACATGAGCAGTTGAAATATAACAGTTAGAACCCAGGACCAACTTGTTTGACTTTGGGCCACAAAGTATGGTCCCCATGTGAGTAGGATCTGGTCCCCAAGGACCAGACATTGTTGTGCGAGGCACTGAATGACAAGCCAAGTAGTCAGACAGGTGAAGCATCTGGGCAGGTGGCTTTAGGAATCCGAGTCACCAACAGGAAGCATAAACCAAAGAACAGGTACAGGTCAGGATACACGGGCTATAAGCAGAACCACAGAAATACACTTTGCTTGGAATGCAAGAATCCGACAACGCTCAGGCAAATGTGGAACTGGCAAAGTGAGTTTAAATGGGTGCAGCTGGAACTGGATTGGCAGAAGGCAGAAAGAGGTGAAGACACGCTCGCCATTTAAATTCACAACAAGTGGAGAAGCAAGAAGAAGCAGGCGCCATCGGGGCCAAAGTAAGACTGGTACCGGCATGGAGGGCAGTTGAGAAGTGGGCAGGAGGGAAGCGGCGAGAAGGAGCACGACCTAGGAACCTGAGTTTTACATCCTGCTTCTTCATGCATCTCTCTTGTGTGACAGATATGCAGAGTCCTTCTGTGAGTATATTTCCTCTTAACCACAGTCATCCAAGCTGTGAAGATCCTCGTAAGCAGTGTCTACTCTAATTGGACCATGTTGGCTTTAAGAAGATCCATAACCAACATCAACCAAGCTATATATCTGCCAAATTGCCCTATAGCCCAATCTCCAATTAATCTGCTATTAAAAGTATGCTTAAAGGTACAGTGACTACTATTACTTTTAAGCATAAAAGCTGTACAACTCCTTGTGCTATAACAAATCTGTATGATTGTTGGCTTTTTGCAAAAGAGCCTTTCAGTAAAGTTTATAGTTATTTAATGGAATCTTAGTATCAGAAGTTATTTGCCTGCAGTATCAAGACCTCAAGTACCGCACACTAGTCCTCTCCATTACATGTGTGTGCTCATTAGTCCTGGATATTCATTGGCACCAGCTCCCACCAGCCACTAATTGGCAGTTGTCTATCTATAGTTGTCTATCTATGCTGTGTATGTATACTGTGTAAACTGTACATTGCTCTGTTCTGCATTTCTGTCAGTAGTTTATGTTGCCTTCATTTAAGATAGCATACACCTAAAGATTCCCTTTACAGACAGCCCACTTTTGCTGTCTGTTTATAAATAGCTAGTAACTGCGGGTAAAGACAGTTATTAAGCAATACTCCACTGAGTGTAATTTATATCTGTCATGCTGAGCAATCACACCTGAATCATCATGACAATCATTTATATAATAAATAACAAAATAATAAAAAAAAACAGCCATTAAAATAAGCCCCTAAAGAATAAAGCAAAATTTATAAAAAAATAAAAATTCCAATATAAAAACATAATAATAAAATAATAAATATAACACAATTAAAACAATACATCCACATACAAATAAATCATTGTAATTACAAAATATATATATATATACCCTGTTTCTCTAAAAATAGAATAGGATCTACCCCAAAGATATGCCCTAGCTTGATTTTGCAGGGTTTTTGAAGTAGGCTTGAAGTATAACGTACTCCAAAAAGTTACAGTCAGCGCCTTCAGCACTAGGTTATCTAACATGATGTAACAGAGACAGAAAATAGGCATACCATAGCTCTCAACCATCCTGGACAAGTGCCATGCTACCTCCCACCATGGCAAGGGTAAAGTCTCCTCACCTGCTTCCAAATCTTGCTCTGGAGTCCAATCTGCTGCCTCCCACATCTTCAGATTCAGACCAAATGTATTAATAGATTCGCTCATCCAGGGATCGAGCATAATGTGTGACTATTGTTCATGGAAATAATAGGACCTACCCTAAAAATAAGCCCTAGCCCCTTTTTCACAAAAAAGATATAAGACCCTGTCTTATTTTCGAAATATACAGGGTTAGTCAAAACTCTCAGAACACACTTTTATTTTTATAGAAGTGAAAGGGAAAATAACGTATCTGAATAATCGAGCAAGTAAGGTGAGAGGGTTATGTTTTAGGCCATGTCTGAAACATCGCCATTTTAAAGGTCACCATATTTGCCATAGGGGCAACTTTTTCCAATAGGAAGGTGGTCATGTAGCAAAAAACACCCCCAAAACTGCTGAGTTTCAGAAACTGATTTCCGCATTCAGATTTGCAAAATCTCCTGTAGTTTAAAATGTTTGAATGTTGGGTCAATGTAAAGTTGGGGTTTGTCCGAACCAAACCTTAAATGAACTGCACTAAAACAGATAAACAATTCCTCGTGTCCCTCTTCTCTTGTGTTCCCAGAAGCGGCCAAAATCTTGCGACAAGAGTGACAGCTTGCTCAGCCAATCACTGGTTGCGGTGCTGTCCCATCTCAATGCTCAGCTCCAGGTAGTTTAACCTGTTAAATACCTCTTTCAAATCATGCCAGTGACATTTAGCCATATACTCACACTGATTGGAAGTCCCGCGTTGAGGTCCAGGCTTCCAATTGTCTCCATGGCAAACTGAAGGCATAGGTGTGCAGATTGCCTGTTAGCATAATGCTGACATAGGCAATACACTGGACTACAGTAGTAGTGGAGTGTATAAATATATATATATATATATATATATATATATATATATATATTTATTCCCCCAACCCACCTCCAATAATAAAAATGCATTGTATTCCCATATATAACAAACGGTTACTTAGAAAACACAAAAACTATACATATTATAAAACAATATCATTATTTATACAGCACGATTCATGCTGTAATTTTTGTTTTTTAAAAGCACCAAAAAAAATGATTTGTAGTTTACTTCTATTAAAAAAAATCTCACGTTTTACCTTACTTATTAGCTGCTGTATGTCCTGCAGGAAGTGGTATATTCTCTCAAGTCTGACGTTTTTTACGCCGGGCTTACAAATGTCTCCGCAGCTCAGGGGATTTATGTAGAGGCACATTGCCTCTACATATGTCCCGATCGCACAGAGCCAGTCCGTGCGAAAATTTTGAAACCTACACCAGCTCAGAGCTGGCGTAGATTTCAGTATCATTTTTTCACAGAAAAAATGATAAATGCGGCGCACGCAGAGGCCATGCCGCCTTTGCGTGCAGCCACATCCCCCCGTTACTCCCCCTCTCCGCCCCATTGGTGAAGGTGGCAAAAATACCGTTTGCGAATATTTTTACGCTGATTTGCCCCATCTGCGCCTAAAAAAGGCAGTTACGCCTTTTCATACATGTCCCCCAATGTTCTCTGCTGCCACCTCTGTCCATTTCAAAACTGTCCAGAACAGCAACACATTCCCATAGAAAGCACAAGCCTGGAGAAACAGAAATGGCTGCACATCGCACCCATGGTTGATACGAAGGCTGGTTCAGCTACATTAAAAACCAACATCAGAATATGATTTGATCGAACCATATTGCCTCATGTACCACGTGCAGGTCTTCTGAGTCCCTAACTAAACAACACTGTGCCCATCAGCGAACGCTAACCCCACAAAGCAAGCGTAAGCAGGGAAGGGGGGCATAGAATGGTCCTGCAACCCCACTGGCCAGGGGACCTGCATGTGGTACATGAGGCAATATGGTTTGATCAAATTATATACCAACATCCTGCCGTTGGTTTTAAAATGTAGCTGAGAAGCATTAGTGTCAGCCATAGGTGTGAGGTGCAGCAGCTCCTTTATCTCTCCATGTCCGTACATTCCCATAGAAAGCCTCTCCTGCCCTCCAGACTGGAAAGAATACACCACTTCCTGTGGGACATACAGCAGCTGATAAGTACTGAAAGACTTCACATTTTTTAATAGAAGTAAATTACAAATCTCTGGCACTATCTGGCACCAGTTGATTGGAAATATTTTTTTTTTGTGAACTACCCCTTTAACCCCTTAAGGACAGAGCCTGAAATGGCTTTAAGGACAGAGACAAATTTTATAAATATGACCTGTGTCACTTTATTCATTAATAACTTCGGGATGCTTTTACCTATCCGGCTGATTCTGAAATTGTTTTCTCGTGGCATATTGTACTTCACATTTCTGGTAAATTGGAGTCGATACTCATAACGAATCTTTATGAAAAAAAACCAAATAACGTGAAAAAATGTGAAAAAATGCATTTTTCCAACTTTGAAACTCTTCTGCTTATACAGAAAATGGTTATGCCACATAAATTATATATTAAATAGCATTAGCAACATGTCTACTTTATGTTGGCAGCATTTATTAAACTATCTTTAATATTTTTTAGACAATAGAAAGCTTAAAACATTAGCAGCAATTTTCCAAATTTTCTGCAAAATTTCTAAATCAGATATTTTTAGGGACCTGTTTGGGTTTAAAGTGTATTTGAGGGGACTGTATGTTAGAAAGCCCCACAAAGCACCCGATTTCAGAAACTGCACCCCCCATACTCTGCAAAAGCACATCCAGAAAGTTTTTTAACCCTTTAGGGAAGTCACAGAAATAAAAGCTAAGTGTTTAAGAAATTTGAAATTTGAAATTTTCTGTGCAGATATTTTATTGTAATTCAATATTTTTCATAATTATAAACCCATTACCAGAGAAATGCACCCCAATACTGATTGCCCCATTTCTGCAGTTTCTCCCGAGTACAGAAATACCCCACATGTGGACATAAAGTGCCAAGCGGGCGCAGGACGAGCGTCCAAAGGGAAGGAGCGCCAATTGGCTTTTGGAAGCTGAATTTCACTGGAATGGATTTCAAGGGTCATGTCGCATTTACAGAGCCCTCATGCTGCCAAAACACTGGAAACCCCCCACAAGTGACCCCATTCTGGAAACTACACCCCTCAAGGAATCTAACAAGGGGTTCAGTAAGCATATGGACCCCACTGGTGACTGGCACAAATGTGGAACAATGTGACGTGAAAGTAAAAAAAATCATTTTTTCACTTTCACAGCACAAATGTGCCTGTTATCAAGGGGTCCATATCCTCACTGCACCCCTTGTTAGGTTGCTTGAGGGGTGTAGTTTCCAGAATGGGGTCACTTGTGGGGGGGTTCCAGTGTTTTGGCAGCACGAGGGCTCTGTAAATGCGACATGGCCCATGAAATTCATTTCAGTGAATCACCATTGATTTCCGGGGCCCCGGGTCACCGATGACCCGGGAACCGGAAAATCGCTGTAGTTGGCTGATTTGAATAAATCAGCCAATTACAGCGATCGTCAGCACGGGGGGTATAATCCACCCCCCGTGCCGACAAGCTACGATGGTCTGCTGTGTATTACAGCAGCCATCGTTGCCGGATCGCCGTGTGTTTACACACAGCGATCCGGTAAACATCGGGCGTAAGTGTATGCCCGTTTGCGTTAAGTACCACGCTGCGGGGGCGTACACTTACGCCCGATGTCGTTAAGGGGTTAAGCTAACTTCAATTAAACTAATGAGTGAGCCACTAGAATAGATTTTTTTTTAAATCGATCCCTGAGAATCGATTTATTGTCTTTCCCTAGATATGTATTCTCTTTTCCCAGATATGTGATGGATAGCACAATAAATGTTTTTACCTGTTCAAGATTGCCATTCGTTCACTCACTTTATCTCAAGTAAAATCCCAAAGGATCGTGGAGCCAAAAGTTCTTCCCATCTGGCAAAGTGATCGGCAGCGCTAAGAAGGACATGGCTATGATCGAGAAGGCCTGCTTCCTAAGGGTGGGTTTACACTACGGAATCCGCACAGATAAATTCCAGTGGATTCTGTCACTCGTACCCGCTCACAGCCTCGTACCTCTCTGCCCGAGCCATAGACACCATTCTATGGTAGGGAAGATTCCGCATTCCACCGAAAGAATTAACGTCACTGCATGCAGCCATGAACGGGTACGAGTGCCGGATTCCGCTGGAATTTATCCGTAGTGTAAACTAACCCTAAGGAGTATTACTTTCAAGATATTCCTGAACTGGAGGGAGTTTGGCGTATACTCCCCTCCAAAGAGTGGGTAAACTTCCATTTTAATTTTTTAGTGCTATTTGCAATAAGTTAGATTAGATATTAGTCCGCTCTCATTTTTTTTTTCTTTTTACTGCACCCACCTGCCCCACATCCATGGCACATGGTGCAGGGCACCCTACTAGCGCAGCAAGTTATACTTTATGAAACGGCCATTGTATGCTAATAGTGGAAAGGTGCAATGATGACAACTATACAGGTGGTCCTCGGGTTACGACGGTCTCGAGTTACGACGTTTCGTGGTTACGACGCTTTGTTCCGACGCCTTGTTCCGACCTACGCGGTTCCGTCGTAAGTCGAGTACGTGCAGTGGCGGAAGAATACAGTACAGTACTGTACTATACTATACAGTGACAGGTTCCAGACTGAGAAAAACGAGTCTCCTGGCTGCTATAACGCCCTGCATTATGGCTCCCAAACCTAAGCCAGACTCTGCTGATGCCACCTGATGTACCTCTGTGTTTATTGATACTTATGTAGGGTACTGTGTTAGCATACAGTAGGTGTTAGGATAGGCTAAGTGTTTACAGCACAGTACTGTTATTATGGTACAGTACTGTATGAATGTATGATCCGACTTACGTCGAAATTCGGTTTACGATGCCGCGCAAGAACGGATCAACGTCGTAAGTCGAGGACCACCTGTACATCATTGTCTAAAATAGGCTTTAAAAAAAAAAAATTATATTATTCACTCAACTGATGACGGTGTGTACTTTTCTATATCTCTGCTAAGGTGGTATAGTGGGAGGGTGCGGGGCGGGGCTGTCTGACATCTACTGACACTCCCCCAACCAGGAAGTGTCAGAGCAGGATTAATATGGGGATGAAAGGAAGCTCAAAACAAACATGTTATTCAATTATCTTTATTTATTCCTATGTACAGTATTTCTAGAACATTTGGGGCTTTTTAAACCACCAGATAAACTCTTTAAGGTTACGTTTATACATACATACTGTTTGTATAGTCTTTAAATTAAGATTTTTTAAAACAATTACATGAATGCAAGTTCTGTATTGCTATAATTAAATGTATTTGTGCACCCCTCTTGATGTCTGTCAGCCCAGACCTCCACATCATGCCTCAAGCTGCCCTATTCATCCTCAGACCAGTGAGCATCATTGTAACCCTGATCCCTGAGCCTGAAAAGATGATGTGCCCACAATTAGGAACTCTGCCTGGGTATTGTGCTTAAATCAAGTGTTATTTATTGCAACATTTAACCTTTATTGTGCCAAATTACTGCTTTGCATAGGACTCAGCAGAGTTTTCCCTAATATGTTCCAAGACAATGCTCTCCTCGTGACCTTTCATGTGACACAGAGGATAATATGCAAAGTTATTTTACAATTTGCTGCTGTTTTTACTCTCCGGCTGCTTGGAGGAAGCAGTTTTCTGCATTACCTCAGCCTCTGTTCACACCATTTTCCCAGCATTATTTTACAGCTCAATTTACACAATGGTTTAAGTTTTCCAGAAACTCTTTAGAAATATTATTTCTAAAATATGTATTATTATTATTATTATTATTATTATCATCATCATTATCAGATAGTAAACAAAGTCAATAGATTATAAAGTATATGAAGGGGTTATCCAGTTGCAGCAAAAACATTTTTCTGTGTTATTTTTGTACTTTCAGTATCATTTATTAATATTTAGTTTAGGTTGTAGTCCTTCATTAGCAACCTTTACTGTTTACTTCCAGTGGCTCAAAATCTGCCCTAGTTCTAGTACAGAGGCCAATCTTGGATTTGAACGCAGATGTAACTCACAGTGGGAACTGTCCAGATCTGTTGTGGTGTCCATTTCCCACAACAACAACAACATTTTTTTCCCCATTAAATCTGACAGCGAGCTCATTCACATTTTGATTTGTGCCTCTAAGGATATGTCAGGAAACTATCAAAATGACAAAGCAAAGTATCCATGCTTAATTATAGCCAGGCCCTATTTATTTAAAGGGGTATTCTAATTAGGTAAAGTACATGCTGTACCTTATTGAGACTAACAATTCATTCCATAGTTGTTATTATCTATTCAGTCTTCTTTCCCCAATTCTGAGCTGCTGCTTTCTGCTGAAGACACAGAAAACTGCACGAGCTGTGCCCTCCTTCCTGAGACGGTTCATGTAAAAGCTCCCTGGCTGTCTGATTCTGTACTCTGTTATGCTTGGAAAGTTAATATGAGGTGAACCTCTTGCCTCCGCAGCCTGTTTTGGCCTTAACTCCTTAAGGTCAAAGCCAATTTTCGTTTTTGCACTTTTGCTTTTTCCACTTTATGTTTAAAAGGCCATAGCGCTTGCATTTTTTCACCTAGAGACCCACATGAGCCCTTATTTTTTGCGAAACCAATTGTACTTTGCAATTACTGGCATTATTTTTCCATAACATATGCTGCGAAGCCGGAAAAAAATTATTTGCGCTGTCAAATTGAAAAGAAAAAGGAATTTGTTTTGTTTTTGGGGAGTTTTGCATTTACGCAGTTCGCCCTATGGTAAAACTGACTTGTTATGCATGTTCCTCAAGTCGTTATGATTACAACGATATGTAACATGTATAACTTATATTGTATCTGATGGCTTGTAAAAAATTAAAACCATTGTTAACAAATATATGTTCCTTAAAATCGCTCTATTCCCAGGCTTACAGCGCTTTTATCCTTTGGTCTATGGGGCTGTGTGAGGTGTCATTTTTTGTACCATGACATGTACTTTCTTTCGGTACCTTGATTGCGCATATGCGACTTTTTGATCACTTTTTATTAAATTTTTTCTGGATTTGATGTGACCAAAAATGTGCAATTTTGCACTTTGGAGTTTTTTTGCGCTTACGCCGTTTACCGTGCGAGATCAGGAATGTGATTAATTAATAGTTTGGGTGATTATGTGCGCACCGATACTAAATATGTTTATTTATTTGTTTATTTATTTATATTTATAAAATGGGAAAAGGGGGGGGGGGAATTTGGACTTTTAATAGGGGAGGGGATTTTTTATTAATAAAAAAAATTTTTACTTTTATTTTTACTGTAACTAGAAGTCCCCCTGGGGGACTTGTATATAGACAGCACTGATCTCTCATAGAGATCAATGCTGTGTATATACACAGAAAAGATCGATCAGATCGGTGATGGATTGCTATGGCCTGCTGCAGGCCATAGCAATCTATTGCCGAGCCGGGATCAGCGTCATTCCGACACGGAGGCCCGGCACGGGCAGAAGAACGGATCTCCCCCCGCGATCGAGGGGGGATATCCGTCCCACTAGACACCAGGGATGCACGGATCAAAGCCTCTAAGTGCAGCTGTCAGGTTTGACAGCTGCACTTAGAGGCTTAATTAGCCGGCGCGGCAATGGGACCCGCGCCGGCTAATAGAGGCACTGCCCGACTGCACATGTCAGCCGGGATCAGCGCCGTTCAGAGCGGGGTCCCGGCGGGACCCCGCTCTGAACACCCCCCGCGGCACTATGACGTATCAGATACGTCATGGGTCGCTAAGGGGTTAATGCCCGGGGCCTATTTTTTAATTCTGACCTGTCTCTCTTTATTTAGTAATAACTCTGCGGTGCTTTTAAATATCGTCGTTATTCTAAGATTGTTTTTTCGTGACATATTCCTCTTTATGTTTGTGCTATACTTTGGTTGATACATTCAGTAGTTTATTGTAAACATTACAACATTTGCTCAGAAGAAAGAAAATTCAAAATAGCTCTCACACCTCTTGAGCAAAGAGATGTCCCTTCAAGTCAAGTCTCGCTCAGTCAAGGAGCCTTAGAACATTGACTGGAGATTGACTTAGCGAGACTTGACTTGAAGGGACATCTGTTTGCTCAAGAGGTGTGAGAGCTATTTTGCATTTCCTTTCTTCCCAGAATTCTCAGTGGAGCAGCAATGGTCTGTAAGGGTGGTATTACACGGAACGATAATCGGCCGAATTGGCCCGATTCGGCCGATTATCGCTCCGTGTAATAAATGCAACGATCAGCCGATGACAACGATCATCGGCTGATCGTTGATAAAGCTTAGAACCTATTTTCGTCGGGCGCCGACCGCGCACCGCTGCGTGTAATAGCGGTGCGTGGCCGGCGACTAACGATATACATTACCCATCCACGTTCCAGGGCTGCTCCTGCCGTCCGCTTCTCCCTGCGTCCCGCGCGCGCTCTAGCGTCACAGAGGCCTGTCAGCTGATAGGCCGCTCAGCCAATCACAGGCCGCGGCGGTCCCGGCCTGTGATTGGCTGAGCGGCCTACCAGCTGACAGGCTGCTGTGACGCTAGAGAGCGCGCGGGACCCCCAGGAGAAGCGGACGCAGGAGCAGCCCTGGAACGTGGATGGGTAATGTATGCCAGTTTAGCAAGGGCTGCAAGGACATCGGTAACGATGTCCTTGCAGCTCTTGTCAAACGATTATCGGGCCGTGTAATAGGTCCAGTAAACGAGCAACGATCTAGCAGATCGCTGCTCGTTTACAGGTATTATCGGGCCCTGCTCGGCCCGTGTAATACCACCCTAAGTCTCCATACGTCTTTATGACGGACTCTCCTTAAGGAGAGTCACTACCCCTTTAACCAACATTTGTTCAAAAATTAGAAAAATTTAGGTTTCTTTATATTCAAAAATATCTTTTCCTAAGAAAGATAATCATGCCACATAAACGAATTATTCCTGCAACATCTACAACATGTCTACTTTATGGTGACGTCATTTGGTGAACGTCCTTTTACTTTTTAGGATGTTAGAGGGCTTTGAAATTTGCAGCGATTTTTCAAATTTTCAGGAAAATTTCAAATTCAGATTTTATTAGGGACCATTTCAGTTCTGAAGTGGATTTGTGGGGCCTGTATATTAGTTACCCCAATAAAGTTCTTCACTGTAAAAACTACACCCCTTAAAAATTTCATAAGTTTATTAACCCTTTAGGTATTTCGCAGAAATTTAGGCAAGTTGCAGGGGAAATTTAAAGTTTTATTTTTTTGGCAGATTTTTTGGGAACTCAATATTTATTCCTTTTACTCCAATGTTTCTAGAAATCCCCCATATGCGGCCGCAGTGCTTCACCTGACTCAACCACAGGCCGCAGACATGACAGAGACCTGGAGAATTTTGGGGCCTTTTTTTTTTATTTCAGTTTTTTTAGCCATTATATATCACAGAGGCCTTGCAGTGCCAAAATATTTGTGTAAGACAAATTGAAGTTTCCATCGGTACCATTCTGGGGGACATGTGACACCCTGATAATTTTTTAATTAATTTTTTATGAGGTGGAACTAATAAAAAACACAATTTAGCAGCTGTTTTTCATCATTTTTTGTATGCCGTTTACTATACGTTACATATGACATGTTATCTTTAGTCGTCAGGTCGATATGATTACAGTGATATCCATTTTATATAGCTTTTGTTATAGTTTATGGCATTTATACTATAAAAACTGTGTGTCTTGCATATTGTAAGAGCAGTAATATTTTTAGGCCAATTAAGTTATATAAGGGATTTTTTTTTGTGGCATAAGCTAATATTTTTAGAGGTACACCTTTTGGGTGCGTGACATTTTTTTCTGTATTTTTTAGGGGACAGGAATAACAAAAGAATGTCATTTTGTTTTATTTTTGTTTTTTTATGGCGTTAATCAGGTAGGATAATTAATGTAACAGATTATTACGGACGCGGCGATAAGTGTATATTTATGGCGGTCATTTATAAAAGGATAGGGAATGCGCATATTTATTTATTTATATTTATTTATTTAATTAATTTATTTAACTTATTTATTTATTTATTTATTTAATGAAGAGTGTGTGTGTGTGTGTGCTTTTTAGCTTATTTTTTCAGGTACATCTATAATACATTACAGCACATAATCTGTGCTGTAATGTATTATAGAGTGAATAAGCTGTAAGTACACTGACAGTTCATTCAAACAATCAGACCCCTGCCTCAGTGCAGGGGCCTGATAGTTCTAAGCATAGCAGCCCAGACGCACTGGGCAGCGTCTGGGTTTGCCTTGGTTACCCTCACAGTCGCGCGGCTCTGTGGGGGTGAAGGGGAGGGGGTCGGAGAGAGCGGATCTCCCCACCGGATTACCCATAGACACTGTGGTCTCTATGGGGTTAACTGCCCGGGGGGAAACGCAGCTCCCCTTTGGGCAGGGGCAGCTGGAGGAGGCTGTGGGAGACAGCCTCCTCCTGCTGCCCGATTGCCGATAGGGACAGCGGGGGGAGGCAGGGACAACATGACGTTCCAATGAACGTCATGTTGCAGGAACTACCTGCATTACATGACGTTCCTGGAACGTCATTTTGCGGCAAGGGGTTAAAGGAGAAGAAAATTTTTATTAAAGTATTGTATTGCCCCCCAAAAGTTATACAAATCCCCAATATACACTTATTAAGGGAAAAGCACACAAAGTTCTTTTTTCCCTGCACTTACTACTGCATCAAGGCTTCACTTCCTTGATAACATGGTGATGTCACAACCCGACTCACAGTGAGATCATCAACAACTTGGTGATGTCACGACCCGACTCCCAGAGCTGTGCGGGCTGTGGCTGCTGGAGAGGATGATGGCAGGGGGACACTGAGGGACACAGGGCACTGGAGGGACACTGAGTATCCCTCTGCCATCATTCTCTCCAGCAGCCACAGCCCGCACAGCTCTGGGAGTCGGGTTGTGACATCACCAAGTTGCTGATGATCTCACTGTGAGTAACCCTCCCAGCAGTACAGAGTGCAGAGACAGTCAGCAAGGGATGCTAATTACATCTGTTTACCTGGGCCATCTTGAATGGGAGGGGGGAGGAGGGGGTTCAGAGCAGGGATAGAGAGAACAGCTCACACAGTTTCTGTGTCTTTAGCAGAAAGCAACAGGCTCAGAGCTGGGGAAGGAGACTAAAAAGATAATAACATAGAAACATAGAAGATTGTGGACAGAAAAAGCCCCCCTGGTGCATCTAGTCTGCCCTTTTAGTATTTCCCTTCTTATTATCTTAGGATATATATATATATATATATATATATATATATATATATATATGTTTATCCCAGGCAGGTTTACATTCAGTTATTGTAGATTGACCAACCACATTGTTGCCTGCATACACACGGAAAGATTGTCGCTTAAATTCTAATGATATAACAATTTTTTGTATGATAATCTTCCGGTGTAATAGGACTCTCAGAGCGGTAGCCAGATGGGTCACCCTAACAGCTCACCTCTAACAATTCTATAACGTAAGACCTGTGTCCGGCTGCTCTAGAGCCTTTTAGTGACTTGCTTTAAAAACACATATGGACAGCCATTAAGGGGTTCACAATCCCCATTGCTTTCTTACTCACACTATTATGTGTATCAGACTTCAGAGATTGTTTAACTATTCCACAGTGTAATGATTAATGCAAGCCAGCAACTTTGACATACACAATAGTCTATGTATGTACTGGCTCTCCCACAGAAGACAGTGCAAGAGGATCCTCCAGTGGGCTCTGACAGCAGAACCCCCCCCCCCCCCCCATTTATATATATCTTAACTACACCATATGTCTTTGCTCTATTGCTGAGAACCATGTTGGAAGTTTCTTTTCCTTCTTTTTCTTATCTCTTGCTGCTGTGTAATTGATATCTCTCTTTTTATCTTCTCTTATTTGTACCTGACAATATGTATTTTCCCACAATGTTTTTGGTTGTCTAGGTTTAGACTATTTATTTACACTCCAAGATATTGCTCCAGCCGTTCTTGCATGAGAACCTACTTTCTGTCCCCTGACTGCGTGTGGGGCACAATACCTGATGTGGCTTTTTATATATTGTTACTGACATTGGTGGGAAATGAAGGTGTGTACTGTATATTTTACATATATTAATAAGTAAAAAATAAAAGTGAATATACAAATGTTCTGCTTAAAAGGAAGATGGCTTCTTAGAATATTTCCTCTGGTGGTCCCAAGGAACCCCATTAAGTCAAGCAAGGCTGTGCAAGAGCACTAGGACACGCGGGAGACAAGACAGATTAACCTGGCACATACCAATTTATTTTCTATATGGGGGGTACAGACATGCAGCCCTAAAATTAACCCACACACCTACCGCTACCTACTTGTAGTGTCCTCTCTGATAAGTGTGACCCCAACTGGACCATGGTCCCATCCCATCTGGGTGAAAGTATGGGAATAGGAAGGACAGAAGGCTTACAATCAATTTAATAGGGTCTCTTAAATAAAGGGAGGGTCAGAAAAAAATCCAAATCAGAGTTCTACCTAGACAAGGTCCCCAAGACAGCCCCTGCACCTCTCCAAAGACATGCTACACTTCCTCACTTGTTACCTGCTAACTAGAGATGAGCTAACTAGATTCGAGTCGATCCGAACCCGAACGTTCGGTATTTGATTAGCGGGGGCTGCTGAAGTTGGATAAAGCTCTAAGGTTGTCTGGAAAACATGGATACAGCCAATGACTATATCCATGTTTTTCACATAGCCTTAGGGCTTTATCCAACTTCAGGAGCCACCACTAACCAAAAGCTCGGGTTCGGATGGACTCGAGCATGCTCAAGGTTCGCTCATCTCTGCTGCTAACCTAAGTCACTACCACTGTTACCTGTACCTGCACCTAGCTGCCTACTTTAACCTGTATTGCACTGAAGTCTTTGAATAAAAGTCCTCTTCTGGGTAAGTGATGGACTCAGTGCTCATTTCTCTGTTGCACCTGCACCTACACATTGTGCTACCCTTAGAAGTGCCAGTGTGTTCGGGGTGGGCTACCATGACAAGTGCCCCAGTAAAAACACCAGAGCCCACCTGCTGTATATTACCATAGCACCTCAAGCCACGTCAAAAAGATATGTGAAACACCATCAATATGGTCTATGTGCATTTATTTACCGGAAAATTTAAACTCACAAATACAAAGTTTAAGGTGTAAATCATATTGTAGATTAAAACATATTCAATTAAAAAAATTTATATTATACGGGCCACACCATATTTTATTTGAACATTGACTTAGTATTATTTCAAAATGTGCAAAATGGTTATAAACAAACATCCAAAACACATAATTCATTTACTAAATAAGAAGGATAGTTAGATTTGACATTTGTTTCCGGTATGTACTAGGCCTACACAATAATCCATCATTTCAGATTTTATGATGACAAGTGGAAAGTGATCTCATGCCTTCATTCTTTTTGTTGTTTTTGACTTTGAATGATTAGACATTCTTTTACAACCCACCTTAGTATCTGCAGGTTGTTCAGTGCTAGAGGCGAGCTGAGCTCTATCAACTTTCTTCAGCTCAGTGTAAGTAACCTGGAGTGGGTGGAAATGTGAAACTAAATCACCTATAGAAAATGAGAAAAAGAGATGCTTGAAATGCTTTGACGCTGTATATTATTGTTACATTGAAGCTGAGAACTTGGTTTGTGAGATTTGAATTAAATAAAAATGGCTTCAAACTAATTCAATGAAATCTCTTGAGAAGATCCCCCCACCCCAACCTAGACTGATTTTTTTCCTCCCATTATAGTATATTAAAATGGTCTCTCTATAGACAGACTGCCCTCTTTTCCAAAGACCACTTTTTTGAGCATTTTTTTTATTGGGACCCCTTTATAAAAAACACACTTTCTTGCAGTCCATCTTATTCATATGCTTTCTGGAGCGAACATTGAGCATGCTTGGTTTCATCTGAACCCGAGTGTGCAGCATTTGATTACCAGTGGCTGAATGCAGGTGTCCTGGAAATCATGGATACAGCTTATCCAATTCTTCAACCACCGCTAATCAAAAGCCACACCCTCGGGTTCTGATGAAACCAAGTGTGCTCGATGTTTGCTCATCCCTAGAAACAATGTCTGCCCTTCCAATACACTTGGGGGCCGGAGCAACATATAAAACCTGTGCACTATACAAATCCATCTTGCAATGGTAAACATCCCTAAAATGTGGCAATAGCATGATTTTATATATATATATATATATATATATATATATATATATATATATATATATGTATATCTATATGGTACACAAAACGATTATGGGCCATTAAAATCTCATGTAATAGAAAACACTGATTAGCCGACATGAACAATGTTGAAAGACAAAGGACTTAGATAGAAACGATCTGCTGCCGTTGCTCCATGGAATAGAAGCGGCAGCAGCAGACTTCTGCTATCTTCCATGGGTGTCCCAGATTATTTAGCGATTACCTGGGCATCCCCCCCCCCCCCCCGCAGGTCCCTAGCCTCCCCTGCACTCACCCGCTCGCTGCCGATGCGTGTAATAGCGCCGGCAGCAAGCAGGGAACGAGGAGCAAGAGCTGACATTGCCCCGTGTAATAGGGGCTTAAAGGGGTATTCCCCCCAAAATTATTTTTCCATTAATGCGTTGCCCACCCGTAGCTTTCCATCTTTCCAATATCAAGTTATTATGGATTCAGCACAGTTTTGCTGTTATCTAGATGTGTTCACCCCCAGGGAATGCATAGAATCATCAGATCTCAATCCAACCCGTCTCCACTCCCTGCTCCTGGCCTGCACCCTCCGAGACAGCATCAGGTGTCCTCAGTCTCTTCAATGGGCTGGGTTAGCGCTTCTAACCCAGTCCACTGAAGCGAAGGAGGACAGTGAGACATACATAGTAACATAGTAACATAGTAAATAAGGTTGAAAGAAGACAAGAGTCCATCAGGTTTAACCTAGGGAAACCCTACTGTGTTGATCCAGGGAAGGCAAAAACCCCCACGAGGCAGACGACAACCACCCCACCACAGGGAGAAAACTCCCCCCCGACTCCAATGGCAACCAGAACAATCCCTGGATCAACGTATCACCGGAAATCTAATGCCCATAACTTGTAATATTATATTGTTCAAGAAAAGCAGCCAGGCCTCCCTTGAACTTACTTAATGAATCGGCCATGACAACATCATGTGGCAGAGGGTTCCACAGTCTTACCGCTCGTACAGTAAAGAACCCGCGTCGATGCTGATGATAAAATCTTCTTTCCTCTAGATGTAGAGTATTCCCCCTTGTCATGGTTACAGACCTAGGAGTAAAAAGACCACTACAAAGATCTCTGTACTGTCCATTCATATATTTGTACATTGTGATCAGATCGCCCCTAAGACGTCTTTTTTCTAGCGTAAATAACCCCAAGCGTGATAACCCTGTAACCCACCCATTCCCTTAATGACCTTTGTTGCCCTCCTCTGCACCCGCTCCAGTTCACCTATGTCCTTCTTATATACCGGTGCCCAAAACTGTACACAGTATTCCATGTGTGGTCTGACTAGTGATTTATAAAGAGGCAAAACTATGTTCTCATCTTTAGCATCTATACCTCTTTTGATGCAACCCATTATTTTATTAGCCTTGGCAGCTGCTGCCTGGCACTGATCACTAAAGTTGAGTTTACTGTCCACCAATACCCCCAGGTCCTTTTCGGAAGTAGTTTTACCCAGTGTTTTATTATTTATCACATAACTTTATTTATTATTACTATTATAGCTGCAGCTGATCTCTGTCTGCGTCTCTGACAGCAGCCACCCCAACTGTGTAACCACATTCACCCCCCCCTGATCTCACAACACTGTGTGCCCCCCCCCCCCCCTGGAGCTCTGGAGCTCACCAGCAATATGTATCTCCCCCCCCCCCCCCGCTTACCCGGTGGCCGCCCGCTGCGCTCCTTTCAGTGCAGCCCCCCAGGTCTCCCGGTGGCCGCCGGTGCCCACGGTCTGTAAACCCCCCGCAACTCACCCGACGTCCGCCCACCTTTCAGTGCAGCCCGCCACGTCTCCCGTGCCCATGATCTGTGCTGTCCCCCTGCAGCTCACCCGGTGCGTCCGCCCACGCTGCTTCACTCAGTGCAGCCCCCCAGGTCTCCAGTGCCCGCGGTCTGTGCTGTCCCCCCGCAGCTCACCTGGGGCGTCCGCTCGCACCGCTTCACTCCCAGTGGCCGCCCGCGGTCTGTAAACCCCCCCGCAACTCACACGGCATTCGCCCGCGGCGCTCCTTTCAGTGCAGCCCCGCAGGTCTCCCGATGGCCGCCCATGCCCGCGGTCTGTGTCATCTCCCCGCAGCTCACCCGGCAGCTCACTCTGTGCGCCCCCCCTCCCAGCTGTCCTGGTGGCCGCCCGCAGCACACGACACTCCTGTGCATGCGGCCCCCCAGTCCCACCCCCCCCTTGCAAACTGACCTGCGGCCACCTGCAGCCCCCTCACCCTGGACGCCCACAGTGCTCCTCTGCTGCTGCATCATCACCATCTCCGCTCTGCTACATCACCATTGCCATCTCCGCTCTGCTACATCGCCATTGCCATCTCAGCTCTGCTACATCGCCATCTCCGCTCTGCTACATCGCCATCTCAGCTCTGCTACATCGCCATCTCAGCACTGCTACATCGCCATCTCAGCACTGCTACATCGCCATCTCCGCTCTGCTACATCGCCATCTCCGCTCTGCTACGTTGCCATCTCTGCTCTGCTACATCGCCATCTCTGCTCTGCTACATCGCCATTGCCATCTCAGTTCTGCTACATCGCCATTGCCATCTCCGCTCTACTACATCACCATCGCCATCTCCGCTCAGCTACATCATCATCATCAGGCAGAAGCATTGCATGATGGGAAATGTAGTTTCCTATCTTGCATATAGACCATCTTTTAGAAAAACATGTAATTCGGAAACGGCAGCAGCTAGAAAGACGGGAGACGGCTCAAAATACTCAGGGGGACTTGGTAAGACCAGCTAGGTTTGGGGGCATTTCATTTTTTTAGCTCTTGGGGGGAATACCCCTTTAAGTATTGTAGCTAAACTTTCCAACAATGTAGTGCAATGTTAAGGGGTACTAAGCTGAGGAACATAAGCTGAGGAACATTCAGTTAGACTCCTGTGAATCTAAGCATTATAAAAGTGAGACATTAACTTCTGTAAAGTGACAGCCTCATGTCTTAAAGGGATTTGTCCAACGGTCGGCCTTTTTAAAACACTGCTGCTGGTGCATATGTGCCTATAAAAAGATAAACATATAGGGGGGATTTATGAAGACTGGTGTACCAGTACGCCAGTCATATATAACGCTCCGCCCCCTTTTCCCCGGCAGGAATCACTAAGAGGCGTACACCTCTTAGTGAATCCGGCCGGCCGGTGTGCCCGAACCTGCGCCCAGCGAGCAGGCGTGAATCACAATAAATGAGGTGCGGGAGGAGGCCACGCCTCCTCCTCACCTTGTAATGCCCCCGAAGCTCCCCCAGCCCCCCCCATTGGGCGAGCGGGGCATATGGCAGGCGTATGCCAGGGAGAAGGGGGAATCTGCACGTCGGGAAGATGTTTCATAAATGCCCCCCGTTATCCTTAGCTGTCCGCACTCCCTTGGTGTCCTCCTTTGGTGTCTCTTGTGTCCCCCGCTGACTGCAGAGCCTTGACTTCCGCGATTACTGGCCGCGGTCCTGTCCTGTGACAGTCAGGGATTGGCTTAGCGGGCCATCACTCCAGAGACGAGTTTGTCTCAGAAATGGAGGCTTTTAAGTTAGCGGGGGACACCAGCAACTCCAGAAGAGGACATTGAGGGAGTGCGGAGAGGATAGCATAAGATGTTTATTGTTTTAAATGCACCAGCAGCAATATACTATAAAAAAAAAAAAAAAAAAAAAAAAAAAAAGGCTGACAGCAGGACAACTTCTTTAAGTTGCAGAGGAGCCATGGTACATGACAGTATAGAAAAAAACAGCAGATATGACAAGTTCATTAAAAATTGGATAATTAGTGGTTAAATCTCCAGCCTGTACAATGCATTTCGCATCCATAAGAAAACACTCTCTTACTGGCAAGGTTCTCTGCATTGTCAGATTTTATGCAAATTATATGTTGAACGTCAGTACCTGGTGAAATGCTGTAGGCCAAGTCATGTGCAGACATGTTCGCTAATCTTTCATGTTTTCTTTTGTCATTATAGATTGTGGTCCTATCACCTGGCCCCATTCTGCTATTAGTTTGTCTTTCAGTGTAGGTTGGGGAGTTTAAGATAAGGTGAGTGTTTCTGTCGCTCACTTGAATATTGTGCAATGGTTTGTGAGCAGGTGGAAACAATAAATCATGATAGCAGAAATTACATAGCTTCAATGCTTCCCTGAATATTTCTAGTCTTGAATTTCTACACAAATGACATTAGGGTTCTAGAGGAAGATCAACTAGTTCTGTCACCAATACCATGCACCCAAAACTGCACAGGTCATACCTTTACATAGATTCTCCAATATGCAATGTAACCAAGTGCAGACCTTATACCTATCACATGGCGATAATAGCCTCTTTGGCAAATAATCTCTTTGTGTAAGATCAGGTATTACACTGTATAGAACAGAAGTCTGGCCAGTTCTTTTTAGATGCAGGAATTATTTTAAAAAATTTATGCCGAAATGGCATCAATTATACAGGTGCTAAAATTGGGTTTCTATTTGTTTTTTTGGTCTGTACTTACAGCTACCAAAAAAATCTGGATTTTCTTATTGTCAGCTACTCTTATATAGTATAGAGTTGTGGTCAGGGCATGAAGTTTAAGTCCTAAATACAGGTCATACTAAATAACCACACAAGTTTCATCCATGTACCTTCAAGTACTTTGTGAAAAATGACTGTAAAACTGAAAGATCAGTAGTGAAGATTAAAGGGAATCACTAGAAAATCATCTCTACAGCTAAAAATACATTGCTATATGGCCCCGAGCATTGTTTCCAGCCATATAAATAATCGCTATGAGTGTTACTTAAATGGCCCGAAAACGCACTCCTACCTATGCTGGGGGCCGAATGCTGGGGACCATATAGCAATATATTTATAGCTGCAGAGGGGATTTTCTGGTTGGTTCAAAACTTTTTTAGCCAAATTTAAAAGTGGATAAAAAATATAAAGGTCCCAGATATAATTGATCCCAGATACCAGTTTTACATCATGGCACCTGGCCGGAAAACTACATTACAAGATAGGAAACAACAGGGTCACCTTTCCCTATACTACTCAGGAGAGGCTGTTGTTTACAGGTTACAGATGAAGTGTTACAGCTTGCCTGGTCATGAGATCATGTGATCTCTGTCTTAGAAGGGAGAGAGAGGGCAGAGGAGTAGAGACAGAGTGGACAAGTCAATGAGGATTTTCAGCAGCTTTAGAGAGTCAGTCAGGATGTGCAGCAAACAAGTTACCCAATACATGTAACAGAAACCTATCACAAACAAGCTTAGATTATGGGTGGGGATTGGATAGGGTTAAATCTTTCTTAGGTTACGTTCACATGCACCGTATCTGCAGTGGATTTTGCGCTGCAAGCTCGCAGCGAAATCCGCTGCAGATACCTCTCCTGTCATTTGCAATGTAATTACATACTGACAGCGGGAGTGCCAGCCCCATTAACCCCTGCTGCTGGGAAGATACTTTACCTGCTCCATGATCAGGCTGCATCTTAGGCTCCCAGTGGTTCTGCGCAGCCAATCAATGCATGGCCCCGCTGCAGTCATTGAATTGCTGTGCAGGACCTCCGTGAGCCGGGAGCCTCAGATGCGGCTGGATCGTGGAGCAGGGGATTAATGGGTCCGGCACTTACATACTCGCAGTGGAATGACAATTGAAATTGACAGGAGAGGTATCCGCAGCAGATTTCGCAGCCTAAAATCTGCTGCGGATACGGTACGTGTGAACGTACCCTTAAAGAGGTTATCCTGCATTAGAAAAACATGGCCACTTTCTTCCAGAGACAGCACCACTCTTGTCTCCAGTTTGGATGTAGGTTTTGCAACTTAGTTCCATTAAAATGAATGAAGCTTAAAGGAGAAGTGCAGCGAAAATTTTTATTAAAGTATTGTATTGCCCCCCAAAAGTAATACAAATTACCAATATTCACTTATTTCGGGAAATGCTTATAAAGTGCCCTTTTCCCTGCACTTACTTCTGCATCAAGGCTTCACTTCCTGGATAATATGGTGATGTCACGACCCAACTCCCAGAGCTGTGTGGGCTGTGGCTGCTGGAAAGAATGATGGCAGGGAGACAGTGAGGGACACAGGGCACTGGAGGGACACTGAGCATCCCCCTGCCATCATCCTCTCCAGCAGCCACAGCCCAAACAGCTCTGCGAGTCGGGTCGTGACATCACCATTATATCCAGGAAGTGAAGCCTTGATGCAGTAGTAAGTGCAGGGGAAAAAGCACTTTAAAAGCATTTCCTGTAATAAGTGCATATTGGTGATTTGAATAACTTTTGGGGGGAAATACAATACCTTAATAAAAAATTTTGCCAGACTTCTTCTTTAAGTGCAAATAACACTGGTCAACAGTCAAAAAGGTTCTAACATGAAAACAGATGAACTTAACTGATGAAAATGATGTTCAAATTGTAAAATTGGCTCTTATTTTCAAGATATAGATGTACTTTCTATACTTCTCACAGCCTGTGATACAATACTAGGAAAAGTTTTCATCATCAGTATTGCATCATCAATGTACAACATGTATATTGCATCATCTTAGAATGACCAATAGTTATGGTATAAGGCTAGGTTCACACTGCAGTTTTGCTATCGGTGTTTTTCATCCGTTTTTTTGCGGAAAAACGGATGAAAAAAAACAGATGCCTTTGTGTGCATCCGTTTTTCATCTGTTTTTTTTTGCAAAAAACGGATGAAAAATACGGATAGCAAAAACACAGTGTGAACCTAGCCTAAGGTATCGGGGTAAATGGAACCCATCAATGCTTGCAGATTACTGTTGGACAGTTATCAGAGACAATCCCATGTATGAATACAAAAGACATGTACAGTAAATGCACCGAGAAGCCATTGAATAAAGACCTACATTCCAGAGTCCAATAAACATAATAAATTTTTTAAAAATTCTTAGATATGCCTGTAAATTGTAGATGATTTCAGATAGAACTAAGTTTCCTATGAATATATTTCAAAAGTTTATGAACAGTAAACTTGCTTCCTTATGATTGCAGAAGTAATAAATATGTAGGCTATTATACTGTATTCTATACAATTCACAAAACAGTAACATGAGAACTCTTCCATATTATAGAAACTAGAGCCAATTAACATTTTTCCTTGTGATATTTGATTCAACACATAAAAATCATTAAGAAATGGATAATTTTATTTCTGAACCAAACAACTTTAGAAAATTTGTTGACCAGTGTAACACCAGAACTGGAGACAAGAGTAGTGCTGTCTCTGGAAGAACGCAGTTATGTTTTTCTAATGCTGGATAATCCCTTTACCTGGAGTGGCATTGGTATATTCTTCTATCCCAGGTAATCTAGAAACAATGTATAATTGATCTATAACGTGTATAGAATTATAGGACTAAACAAAGAACATATGCCCACCTTACTGAGAGCTGCAAAGCCATATTGTGGCCAATGTGTAACTGATTTTCGAAACAAAATGCAGTATGTGGTCAGCACTCTTCAAATATTTGCATGTTCATGAACTAGAGCCACTATAATTATTATAGACCTCCCTTCCCCGATGAAACTTTGAGTTCAAAAGTTTTGAGTGATGCAAATCTCAGTGTTATTAGTTCTTTGCAAGTCTTTTCCAGTTTTTACATTTCTGGAATTTGCATATCTTTAGCTATATGTAAAATAACAGCATACCTAAGATGATAGTATGATATCCTGGCACACATTCTTACTTTTACAGATGTAACTTTACTGACTGCTGTTCAGTCTGAAATATAAAATTATATGAAACAATAATTCAGGGGAAAGATCTGACTTCATGCAAATGTTCAGATGACAGGAGAAATAGTTAATAATTCACTTAAAATATATATATTTTTTCAAGAGTAGATTAGAACAAGATTTGCATAAACCATGTAAGATAGAGAAGTAATATAGCAAGGACCACAGACACAAGGTAACTCCCAACAGTTAGTACTTGGGGTGAGAGAACTTTTGAAAAGTTTGGTTCGGTTTGATCCAGCCAACTTTCCTGAAGTTCGGATTCGTCAAACGAACGAACCTCAAATGAACCTTGCTATAACGGCTGAATAATTGCAGCTACAATAGTGGGAGTGTGATAGGGTATAGTTTCGTTTAGTTGCAGTTGCTATTACAATGAAAAAAATGGAAAAA
Source organism: Dendropsophus ebraccatus (assembly GCF_027789765.1). Taxonomy (NCBI): domain Eukaryota; kingdom Metazoa; phylum Chordata; class Amphibia; order Anura; family Hylidae; genus Dendropsophus; species Dendropsophus ebraccatus. Next base: position 53,333,836 of record NC_091459.1, read on the forward strand.
ATCAAAGTGCAAAAATAGTGAAAAAAAATTGCCAGCAATAATACCGCCCCCTTTAATAGTTAATATTTAATTAATAAAACAAAGTTTGGTTCTAAAAAAGCTATGCTATGCAAAGAATGAATAAAAATGGGTAAGAACAAAAATTGGGATGTAACCTGTCCGATATGGATAAATGTTTGTGGACAGTATGACTTAATTGAATGAAATACACACTAATTAAGTGTAAACGATAATTGAATATTACCGGTTGTTCAGTGTGGAAGCAATTCATAAGCTTACATTCAGCGGAGCACACACCGAAGCAGCGAAGTGATCTTCCATGTACCCGATGTTAGCCCTGCTTCAGTGAGTGCTGCGCTGCACTTAAGTGATTGATACCTGTTTTTAGACATTCCAGCAGCTCCCCCATCAGATCTTATCTACCCCCTGCTGACCGATCACCGATCCAGAGAATCACAGAGCTGCACACCCGACAGCCAGCGATGTCTTCTATGCAGCAGCTGTAATGACTGCTTCACTGAGCTCTGCGCTGTACTTTAGTGATTGATGCCCTTCTTCAGGAGTTCCATCAGCTCTCCCATGGAATTTCATTCATCCCACTGCTGTAGCGGGATGGATAAAATCCCATGGGGGAGCTGATGGAACTTCTGAAGAAGGGCATCAATCACTAAAGTACAGCGCAGAGCTCAGTGAAGCAGTTGATCAGCTGACATGCGTGATATCGGCTGATCGTGGTCTTTGAAACTTGTTGAAACATTGCAATTTGTGCACTGCTGCTGACTTCAATGGGGAGGCCGAACGATCTAAGGATTATTTGGGCAGCCCCTCCTGCTGCTCCCAGTCTGTGCATGTAATAGCATAGGCAGCGATGGCTGAACCAACATTTCAGTGCTCACTTTCCCCATATTATCGGCCTATGGTTTCAGACCTAGTGATTTACTGATTTTATAATAAAGACAGTAGAATAGAAATTTAGAGACATTCCCTTTAACCATTTTACTTAGGCTTCTACTATGGGATGGTTCTTGAAGTCTTGTACTGTATAAACCTCTATATGTTCCTTTAGAAGAGTATGCAGTTAGGAAATGTAGAGCTTGGCACTACTAGGACTCCCGTGCATGTGGCTAGGCTATGTGTCCAAGAATATATACTGTAGGTATTGATCTAGGTGGTGCTCTATATTGGTACAAGTTCAGTGGCATTCAATCATGCAAGTATAGAGAAAAGATATGGCACTCACCACTGGCAATCTTCTAAAAACAAAGGCTTTATTTCGTCCACGCTAGCTCAACAGACAGACATACAGGCGAGAGTACGCTATTAGCTAGTAGCGTCCTCTCACCTGTATGTCTGTTTTTTGACCTAGTGTGGACAAAATAAAGCCTTTGTTTTTAGAAGATTGCCAGTGGTGGGTGCCATATCTTTTCTCTATACTTGCCTCGATAAAAAGCAGTGGCCCATTATTCTCATGATCCAGGGTTTTGCGGAATATACAATAGACAGAGCATACATTACGGACCTTGTACTGAATGAGCATCACTAACTCTTTGCTCCAGTCTCAGGGCTGCTGCATCTGACTTCTTTTTTTTTTTTACACATCTTACAGAGCTGATACTGACACTTACTTGTATAAAGGAAAACTAACAGCAAGTAAAAATTTAACCTGTTTTTATGATCCCATATGACTGGGGACGCTGAGGAGGTAGTTTTCTTAGCTTCAACCTCAGCATTGTTGTCACTAAATCCTGTGTTTTATTAATATGCCAATTACGTGATTCAGTACACTGGGGGCAGAGACGGGCATTTCACTAGTTTTCTTCTGTTCACCTCATGTGGTCTTACCCTCAACTACACCGTTAGCACCGTCCTTAACAGAAAGTGTCTGGTAGGCGTGAACCAGCTTATAGTTTTTGTTTACCAGTTCCACAAGGCACAGAGCATGTCTCACAAGCAAGATGCTTATGGTAGGGCTGCTGTCCTCTCAAATGTACTAGGCTGTACTTATAGAATGATCAAATGCTTAGTGCTAGTGAGCGCCCCCCAAACTGGCTAAGGATTGCATAATCACTTACCAACATATGTCTATGTAAGAAGCAGCTACCGGCACTACCACCTTCATGCGGCTAGGTTCATACTCAGGAGGATAGGAGTCATACTTAGGGTAATCTTGCAGCTCTGGTGGTGCTCTCAGTCCGACTTGCATATAGCGCGTGAATTGTCAACAGAACAAGAAGTATACCAGGGCACTCACCGGTCGATGTGCTGTAATCTTTATTTTGTAAACTATATACAAAGATGGGGGCATGCACTACCAAGTGCCGAAGCAAAGAAAAAGGGTGCTTCCTAACACATACCAAAAGGACTACATCGCACCAAAAAAGAAGAAAGGGGTATGTTATATAAAGGAGCACTCCAAGATGTAGAAAGGTACAAAAATATGTTTATTGATTATCAACCAAAGACAATTTATTAAGCAATGACACAAAGACTGGCGAAGGGATGAAGACCCCTACACATTAAAAACAATAAAAATTCCCACAAGGGAAAACACATGGTGGGACCCACACAATATAGGGGACCCCCGGGTGAGCACACGGTCCTAAAGTCCAGCTCAACTAACCCTCATTGGTGAAAACACAATACAAACAGTGCATAATAGATCAGATATCATAACCAAAAATAAGAAGTATATCTAACTGTGTATGTGTCATGTGGATGGGTGACTGCAAGAAAAAAGTAAATGATGCAGTTGTCTGATTGTTTATGGAATATTTACTACAGGTGCCTCCCCGCTCTATGTTGATACATAAATAGGATCTCTACACAGCATACTCTCTCTCCCTGAAGAAGTTCCAGTGGAACGTAACGCGTAGGAGCATCATGGGCAGCCACGGATCGCTCCTCTCCCTCTACATTTGGTGATATGTTTCTTTGATGGTTTTCATTTCCGTTGTTATTCATGCATCATTTACTTTTTTCTTGCAGTCACCCATCCACATGACACATACACAGTTAGATATACAGTGGTACCTTGGTTTAAGAGTAACTTGGTTTAGGGGGGTTTTGGTTTAAGAGCTCACAGTTTTATTTTTGGTGCGGCTTTATTTTGTAAACTGTATCATCATTACAAGTTAAAAAGCAGGCGGCAGGGGGGATGCCAGGCACCCTCAGCAGGACAGCTGTTTCGTGTTTCCATGCTTCGTCAGTCTACGCCCCTTCCTGCTCGTCATAGGTATATACACCCACTTGCATGACGTGCAGGAAAAGAGGCGTTACAGTGATATAAAAACAATATATATGAAATTAAAAACTTATCACTTCACAATGATTGTCAAAGAAACATGCTTAGGTCTATGCGATCATTAAAGCCTATATTACCTTGTGCACCAGTAATCATAATTAAACGTGCCTCTTTCCGTAGCAACGTCTTATTTACATCTATATTACTTGTGCTGAACACTCGCTTTAGGCCCATAAATCTTAGGACTGTAGTATCGCCTTTATGCACCTCGTTCACATGGTGTATCAACCTTGTTGCGCCATGTCCCGTACGTATAGAGCGTATATGCTCATAAAAACGTCTATTCAGTGCTCTCATGGTTTTTCCTAAATAGAAGTGTCCGCATGGACATGTTATTGCCTAAATCACCTGTTTGGTTTTGCAACATATGAAATCGGTGACTCGGTGTGTATACCCTCCTAATGTTACTACTTGTGTTTCAGAAAGATAATTGCACCAGTTGCAGCTACCACATTTGTGGTTACCTTGCAAGGGATTTTTTGCAAGCCAGTTTTTTTGATTTTCCTGTCTCTATTATCATTTAATTTACTATGTATTAGATGATCTCGGATGTTTTTAGTTCTTGTAAAAGAGACCATAGGTCTTTCTGTATATATTTTAGAGAAGAGGGGATCATGCTGTATGAGATACCAGTTTTCACTAATGGTCTTTTTTATTAGATCAGCTAAAGGACTGAATTTAAATGAAAAAACAAAACGTGTGTTTCGTTTATATTTTTTTCTCCTTTTATTTTTAGTAAGTCCTTGCGATTCAGCTTCATCGCTCTGTCCCTGGACTTTTCTAACTGGGGCCTATTGTACCCCCTGGCTGTTAGTCTAGATGTCAGTTCATCTGCTTGTTTCAGGTAAGTGGAATCTTCACTATTTATCCTACGTGGCCGCAAATATTGTCCGTAAGGAACGGCTTTTTTAACATAGGAGGAATGATAGCTATCATGATGTAGGTAGGCATTAGATGCCGTAGGCTTCCTGTAGCTGGTGGTTGTAATCTGATTATTTTTGTTTTTAATTAGGACGTCTAAAAACTAAATTTTTGTGTTGTTAAAATTATGGGTGAAATTCATATTTAATTGGTTGGTGTTAAGATACTCAACGAACCCTTTGGACTCCTCTGGGCTACCAAACCAAATTATGAACACGTCATCCACATAGCGATGGTAGCATTGTATATGTGGAAGATATGGATTGTTAGCAGAAAAAAACATTTGTTTTTCTAAGAGGGCCAAGTACAGGTTTGCTAGGTTACAAGCGACGGGCGTACCCATCGCTGTACCCTCGCACTGTACATACCAGTCTCTACCAAATAGAAAGTTATTATTTTGTAAGATAAAGTGCAATGAATCGCAAATAAATTCAATAAACTTATCACTTTTTCCCGTTTGTTGCAGTAATGTTTTAATTGCATGCACACCTTTTCCATGTGGAATTCTGGTATAGAGACTTTCCACATCGATTGTTCCCAGGATAGCGCCTTCTACCCACTCTTCTTCAGAGTGGGTAGAAGCATATGTATGATCTGGAATAAGGCAGAGAATGATAGTCATTTGTCATATGGGTTCTGAACTTCTGGAATGTCTCAAGCTTTCAGTAAGTCCCTGGGGCTGGGAGAGCTGTGTAGATGGCCTCCTACACGTGTGTAGGAGTAGGTAGAGAAGTGACTGGAGGCCAGAAGACTGGAGACTACACTGTTCAGTATATTGGGGTATGGCTGCTTTGGGATGTAGGGCACAGGTAAAAGATGATGTGCTAAAGGTTTCTAAGAAGCACTGGGATCTCCCACGCACTAACAAATTCATCTGCAGTGTGGACAAAGCTCATGGGAAGTATTCATCCATTACTCCAGTATAAAGGCTACTGCCAACCACCGGCTTATATCATACTGCAGGAGAAAATGACCGAGCAGGAACTCGCCTGCCATACCTACAAGTTACACTGTAAATGACCCAGGAGCACTCAACTAGGAGGAACTAGTCTACAAAATAACATCCTTTAAACCAGCATATAGTGCATTGAAAACTGTCAGGGTGCATTGGCAACAAACAAAAAGCTGACTTTACATGAAACTTTGCTTTAAGGCCTTGTTTTGCACTTATAATTTTCCTTAAAGATTTCTCTAGCTTTGACCACAGCTTGCAGAACTGCTTTTTTTGGTAGGGCAGCTGCTGTATTGTCTTGCATTACCTTTTTTTCTTATTTGGTGCCACCCCAATAATGAAATAACAAAACCTTCCGTACCTACAACCTGGATGTACAATAAGGTCTCTAAAATGATTTACAGATACTACTAAAACATGTATTTAATGTTCACCAAAGAGAAATGCATTACTACAATACATTTGTTAGTCTTGGAACATTGTCTGTAGTGTAGAATAAAAGCATACCTGGAAATATAATGTATTTTGTTTTTACTATAAAACTCTCCATTTTTAGACGAAAGGAAATAAGAAAAAAAATTCACTCTAAATAAGCTAGATTTTTTAAACATAGTTGGCAAACATCAATGTTCTCCAAACCCAAACGCTCTGCATTTGACTCCCTGCAGCTGCAGAATTTGGATGCTGCCCTAAGGCTGCCAGGAAAACATGGAGACAGCCATAGGCTGTCTCTCCATGTTTTCCAGGACTCACTAAGGCAGTATCCAATTTTTGCAGCCACGGGGAGTTAAATGCAGAGCGTTTGGGTTTGGAAAACTTTGTAATTGGGTTTATTAGGCAAATATGCCATTATCTGCATTCAAAAAGACTTTCCCCTGGTCCCCCCCCCCTCCTCTCTCTCATTCACTGCTCATTATCAGGAAATCTCGACTCTTTTACATCAGTCGAGCCCTGTTTAATCTATGGAGAGGGGGGGGGGGGGGAGAAGGGAGATTAGTCGCCAGCAGAGAACAAAGGATTACACAGAGGGAGCTGTGTGAAAGCCGGTATTCAGAGGTCAGTGCTGACTTCAGAGGAGATAGCCCAGTGATGGATTGCAAATAATGATTAACCCTTTAAGGACAGGGCCAATTTTCGTTTTTGAGTTTTCGTTTTTTCCTCCTTGTGTTTAAAAGGCCATAGCACTTGCATTTTTCCACCTAGAAACCCACATGAGCCTTAATTTTTTGCGTCACTAATTGTACTTTGCAATGACAGGCTGAATTTTTGCATAAAGTACACTGCGAAACCAGGAAAAAATTCAAAGTGTGGTGAAATTGAACAAAAAAAAACGCATTTCTTTTATTTGGGGGGAATTTGTTTTTACGCCATTCGCCCTGGGGTAAAACTGTTGTGCATGTTCCTCAAGACGTTACGATTAGAACGATATATAACATGTATAACTTTTCTTGTATCTGATGACCTGTAAAAAATTCTAACCATTGTTAACAAATATACGTTCCTTAAAATCGCTCTATTCCCAGGCTTATAGCACTTTTATCCTTTGGTCTATGGGGCTGTGTGAGGTGTCATTTTTTGCGCCATGATGTTAACTTTCTATCAGTACCTTGATTGCGCATATACGACTTTTTGATCTCTTTTTATTAAATTTTTTTCTGGATTTGATGCGCAATTTTGCACGTTGGGATTTTTTGGCGCTTACGCCATTTACCGTGCGAGATCAGGAATGTGATTAATTAATAGTTTGGGCTATTACGCATGCGGCGACAGCAAACATGTTTGTTTATTTATTTATTTACTTTTATTCAAAACCTGGGAAAAGGGGGGTGATTCAGACTTTTATTAGGGGAGGGGGCTTTTTACTAATAATACTTTTTTTTTTTTTTTACACATATACTAGAAGCCCACCTGGGGGACTTCTAGTATATACACTTTGATCTCTCATTGAGATCTTTGCTGTATAGTTATACAGCAAAGATCAATGAGATCGGCACTCGTTTGCTTTCGGCTGCTGCAGCCGAAACCAAACGAGTGCCGAGCCGGGGTCGGCGCCATCTTAGAGCGGACCTCGGCCGGCTGCAGACACGGAGACGGGAACGGCTGCCTCCGGTAATCGGAGGCAGCTGTCAACTTTGACAGCTGCCTCCGATTACTTGATTAGCGGGCACGGCGATCAGACCGTGCCCGCTAATAGCCGCGATCCCGGGCTACACGCGGCACCCGGGATCGCGGCGGTTCAGAGCGGGGTCGCCGCGCAGCGCCGCTCTGAACACCTCCTGGGGACATATGACGTACGGGTACGTCATATGTCCTTAAGAGGTTAATGCTATGCCATAGCATAGATCAGTATTATTGATGATCCTCTCCTAAAGCCTGCCTGAGGGCAGACTCTATCAGAAGATCGGTGGTAGGTAAGATCTCCGCTTTTCAGGGAAAGTGATCGAGACCCCCTAAGCTTAGCTTATCAGGAGCCTATCGTGTCACTGACTTAAAGGACAACTCCCGCGCTAAGGAAAAAAAAAAAAAAAACAATCAGAAACATAGCTTTTATACTTATCATCCCTCCTGAGCCGTCACTGTTTGAATTTCCCACCGTCTGTGTACCTTCTGATTTCTAGTCTTGTTCTTAATTTCTTCCTTGCTTCCTGGTTTCGGCTTCCCATGATGCACTTTGGCTGCTGTGACAAGCCAGCCCCCTGCTGTGACACTGCAAGTGCTTGCCCCTCCATTTACTACAACTCCCATCATACACTAAACATGACCCCCTCTCTCGCTCTCTTCAGTCAGGCTGCTATATACACACACTGAAGCTGCACACACATACTTTCACTTCACTGTAGTGTACATTCTGCAGGATGGCCGTCCCTAATTAGGTCAGGGCAGCAGGGGAGAGATAAGACGTCTGTGTAGCTGACATGCTGGGAGTGAGGAGAAAGATAAGCAAGTAACATGACTCACTCACTCACTGAGTCCACTCGGCAGCAGGAGGGAGTATGGGGGAGGGGGTCCTGTAGCTGGTTATGTGCTGGGAGTCAGTCACGAGTCATTATTGAGTTGCAGAATGTCAGATGGCTTACAGTTGCTCAGCCAATGGGAGCTGAGCAAGCTGAGTCACCTGACCAGACAGGGGAGGGGGAGGCTGGTGTAACAGGACCTAGTCCAGCCCTCCTGCTGATGACACATCGTCACTAGAAGGAGCTGATAGAGGAGCTTGGTGACGACAGTAATTAGGTATGCAGGAGTTTCTTACACTTCCTGGTGGGGGGTTGAGGGGGGAAAAGATAGGGAAGGAGGACAGACAGGTGATTGAAGTATATTACAGTGTTATATAACTTTGTAATGTGCTTCAATTACTGGGAAAAAGTTTTTCATGGGAGTTGTTCTTTAAATGCTGCAATCACTATAGATCGTGGTGTTTTAAGGGGATAGTGACAGGCATTTTGTGACCGCTGGCGACAGAGGTTTCAGAGGTGTAAATATTATGCATTTGGACAGGGATTTACTAACTAATGTGCACTAAAATAGTTAACGACACAAAAAATACATCTTGCACAAAGCAGCTGGCCTGATGGACAATCAATGACATGAATGTTATCAGCTTGAATATTAGGGATACAGCTTAGATTTTTTTAAGCATTGAAACATAATTTTTACTAAAACATTTTAGTAAGTAAAATATTTGTGATGCAGTGATTGCTTGAATTTGAGGTGCGACTTGTAAAGTTTAACTTTCTGTTTCTGCGTGACTGTAAGGGAGAGGTGGGAGGTAGGAAGTTACAAGTAATGTCAAGAATTTAGATTGTAAGTTAATGTCATATGACCCTTTTTACAGCCTCTAATGACCCCATAAGGGATAGGCTTTTCTTTATGTTCTCACTCCTTCTAGCAATTGGAGTATGTGCGCTCTTGAATTATCAACATTTAGGGATGGAGTGGTCCAAAGATAAGCAGTTGCAGATATAATTAACCCTTCCTCTAATCAACTTTTTGCTGAAATTTTGACTTTTTTTTAAAATGTTTATTTCTGGTTATGTGCAGGTAAACCTAACCATATTAGGCATTATTGTGTACGCCGATGTGTCCTGAAAGGAGTAGAGTGGGTCACGTTGTGCCTAAAGAAGCCAGTCACCGTAGCTATGCTATTTAACCATTTAGACGCCACTGTCAAAACTCATAGCAGCATTTAAATGGCATTAAAAAAAACTTTCATTGATGGTCGGGTCGGGGGATTAGCTCTCTATGCAATCACGGAAAGCCGATACATTCTACACACAGCTTGGGCATTTTCTATAGCATTTTCTGGAAATTGCTTAAGGCTGCCTTCAGCAACCTTTGGCAATTGGAGGTGATAACATTCATAAATGCAATACAAAGGTACTACATCGATCTCTAAGAGGAATCATAGTTTTGCTCATAAAAAAGTCTACAAAAATAATATAAATCCCATCCCATGGCAAAAATCCCATGGCAAAAAATCCCAATCCCATGGCAAAAAATGTAATCACTCCTATTTCCAATTTTTAAAATAACAAAATAAAAAACATATTTAGTATTGCTGTGTACAGAATTGCCTGAACTTTTAAATAATAACATTCTTGATCTTGCACAGTAAACGACGTAAGCACAAAAACCTCCTAAAACGCAAGATTGCTGTTTTTTGGTCATATCACATGAAGAAAAAATGTAGACTAAAAAATGATAAAAAAAAGTTAGGCAAATGCACGCAAATAGAGGTACCAATAAAAAAGTACAGATCACGGTGCAAAAATATAAACCCTCATATAGCCGCATAGACCCCCCAAAAAATCTAAGCATTATAAGGATCAGAATAGAACAATTTTAAAGATTTTTTTTTTTAAGTTAATTTTTTTACATTTTTCAAATTTTTTTTAAAGTTCATTTTTTTAAATACCTTTTCTTTTAGTTTTACTGCACAAATAAGTTTTTTTTCAGGTTCGCAGCATATTTTATGGAAAAATAAAGTGTGTCATTGCTAAGTACAAGTAGGACTTTATAGGGGTCTGTAGGTGAAAAATTAGGGCGCTTTGGAATTTAAAAAGTTAGTGCAAAAACGAAAAGTGTCCTTAAGGGGTTAAAGAACATAATAGAAGATGGTCTGTATAGAAGATGAGTTACTTAAGTCACAGGATGTGAAAAGCAACTGATGTGGGAAGTCGTGGGCACCCATAGTTACCTGACGTTATCACAATATTAATCCCTTTAATAGTTGTACTCATTTTCATTCGTTTGCACTTTGGCAATAAATAGTATTTTGATGCAGATGAGCTCCAGTGCTATATTTCCAGAAAATTACATTAGATGTGTCATTAAATCTGCATTGTTAATTTCACTAACTACGGTAACCCATGTTTATATACAAAATTTATTCAATCTACAATCTTTTTTACTTTTGTTTTTCCCTTTGTTGAGCAATCATATTTGTTTTGTTCAGATGCAGAACGTAGGAACATGTGCAGGGATTATTGTGGTTTGCGCTTGGGGAATTTTTCACACTTCATGGCCCAAATGCTGCTAGTCTCACTTCTTTCTTTTTATCAATGGGCTTGCGTTTGTCATGTGGCAAATGTAGGATTATCTAATTTTAATTTTGTTGACATCCTCCCTAGAGAATTGTAGGCTAAGTTTTCTATTTTCCACAACAGAATAGGTAAAATGTATAAAGAGTCATTAAGTTCTAGTTCATTTATAGTTAAACATGTTTAATAATCACGGTACAGAATCTGAAAATGTATTTTTTTTGTTATTTAACTTAGTAAAACACTATTTCACAAAAAACATCCCTTCATTAAAAACTATTCTTCATCAAAATGGTATAAATACATAAATTATTTTAAAAATAAAGTGCATATTTGTTAATTTCAGTGAGAAAACATCAACACAAATAACAAGAACTTTTAACACTGAAGTAAATCACAAAATATATTTTTATATATACACACATTAAGTTTTAATATTTTTATGAGCTGATTTGATAACACAGAAATAGCCCTTAGATTCTTAGCGAGTTTTACCACCTAACTGCTAATGTAAAAGTGGGACGTTGGAACAAAAAAATAAAATGAGGTAGCAAGAAAGTGCCTCCCCCCAATTGATCCTTATGGGTCTTGGCCACCATGGACCTCAGGTAGGTAAAAATAAAAGCTGAAACTAAAATACTGCTTTTGCAAGGCACATCTTTCAGTTTCCTGATACTAATAAACAATAGAGTTAAGCGAGAAGTAAAATACTCAACACATTGTTACTTGAGTCGAGCATTTTTTTTTAATGCTTGACTCGAGTAATGAGCCCCACGGAAATCAATGGGAGACACAAGCATTGATTAGTTAAAATGACCTTTGTAAAATTTATTTTTGTATATTTAGTTTCTGAAGGGGATAGTTAAATGAAATAAAACAAAAACTAGAATGAAAAAATTTAACAGCTTAATGCAAAACACATGAGGAAGGGAATACTTGCAATTGCCTCATTTGTATGTGTTTAGCATAACGCTAATACATTTTTTTTCACTAAAATTTTTGTATATTTAGTTTAAACATCCAGTGAAAAAATGAAATGTACATAAAAAAAATAAATAAATAAAAAAAGTGAATTTATTTTTTTACGGAGCTATACCAATAGTTCTGCTGTCATTTATTTTAGCAGCAGCCGAACATGCTCGCTCAACACTAATGAACAACTATATATGGCTTTATTCTTCTTGAATTTGTAAAAAAAAATGTATATACATATTTCACTTCTCATTTGTGAGAGATGAATGTCCCTAGTCATCTTTCAAATATGCAAAATGCATAGTAATTTCAATTATTAGTTCATAGAAACACCTATAATCATCTACCTATAACCTAGATCTATCTCAGAAAACTGTAGAGTCTTAAGGTGCCATAACAAAGTTGTAATTTTAACATATCTGTAACAAAAAAAAATTGACATTTCCTAAGGACTGGTGGTCCTCTAGTATTCTTCTCAATCTGAAGACTTGTTTTGATATGGCATTTACATGTTTCGTGGATGGTCCGTAAATATGAATGCTACGGAATGAAATTCGGAGTTCCCGTTATCATCATTCATAACAATGTCGGGAGCTCAGAAACTGTTTAAATCTTCACACTACTGTACTGACACAGTGTGCACGCACCGTAATTACGTAATGTGTGAATACCCCCTTAATATAGCTGTTAAAGAAAACCGGTCATATTCTTTTGTAAATACTTAAATGCCCATGAAATAACAATGTCAGTTCTTTACCTAGAACTAAGTTGTGCTGTTCCTTTTATTCCTACTAAAATATATGAATAATTCAACATCTTGGTGTTATTATATTTTGTGTATCTACACAACACAGATTGGACAGTGTTACATTATACAGGTACATAATCTCTACTGGTAACCCCAAATAGTCAATTTATCCAGAAATTTCAGGGGAACAGTACAACCTAGAATTTTAGGAAAAGTTGGGACAGTTTTGTAATTCCTCGAAGAGTGCAAGTATTTAAAGGGGTTGTCCGGCGATAAAAAATTATTCACAGAATAACACACATTACAAAGTTATACAACTTTGTAATGTATGTTATGTCTGTGAATGGCCCCCTTCCCCGTGTTTCCCCCCACCCACGCTAGACCCGGAAGTGTGGTGCATTATACTCACCGCATCTCGTGTCGTCCACGGTCTCCGATCCTCAGCAGTGACGTCTTCTTCGGGAGGCCGGCGGATATTCCCGAGTGCCGGCCGCCCTCTGCAGCGTCATCCGAAGCTCAGCCGCGATTGGCTGAGCATAACTGTGCTCAGCCAATCGCGGCTGAGCAGCTGATGACGTGGCCGCGTCATCAGCCGCTCAGCCGTGATTGGCTCAGCACAGTTATGCTCAGCCAATCGCGGCTGAGCTTCGGATGACGCTGCAGAGGGCGGTCGGCACTCGGGAAGATCCGCCGGCCTCCCGAAGAAGACGTCACTGCTGAGGATCGGAGACCGTGGTCAGCACGTGACAGGTAATGTATAGCGCATCACACTTCCGGGTACACGGGTGGGGGTGGTGGGACACGGGGAAGGGGGCCATTCACAGACATAACATACATTACAAAGTTGTATAACTTTGTAATGTGTGTTATTCTGTGAATAATTTTTTATCGCCGGACAACCCCTTTAATAAAACAGACATGTCCAGAAAGCAGATGGATCCTTTATAAACTCTTACATCAGTCAACACTAAATTTGGGTTAACTTCGAGCATGCTCGGGTTCGTCCAAACCTGAGCGTGCAGCATTTTTTTTAGCGATGACTGTTGAAGTTGGATGCAGCCATAGGGAGTCCTGGAAAACATGGATACGGCCTTTCTGAACTCCCTAGGGCTGCAGCCAACTTCAGCCGCCACCATTAATCAAATGCCACGGGCTCAGGTTTGGATGAAACCAAGCATGATAAAAGTTCGCTCAACTCTAGTAAACACTTGCTTTCTAGCAATGTGGAAATGCTTGCTTGTTGCAAACTTCAGTCTCATATGCTAGTCTCAGTCCATGTAATACAGTGAGAACCATGCCTGAAATTATGCTTTCAGGATTGTATTGCTGTATAGGCATTCACAGCTCATTATTATTAATAAAAATCATATCCCACATGATTTTTACTCTAGACTTTACTAGACCAATATTCATAGCCAATGCCTAATAACAACTACTGAGCTTTCTCTAGCTTTAGCTTATTCTGCATCCTGCTCATCTGACTGAAATGCAATGTTTGTTTTTCCAACCGAGGTGATTTGTTTCGGGCTTTTCTTCTTTTTCGGTTTAACACTGCTGTCTTGCCTTGATAGATCACGATCACTGAAGCCAGAAACTACAGATGGGGAGAATGCTGTCAATAGATCCACAGGCTGTGAAGTAAAGTCAGGGGACTGTCTCATCTGCTGCATTTTCTGTCTCTTTCCACTATTAAAAGAAACCAAAAATATATGTCAATTATAAAGCATTTATATTTCCACGCAACAAGCATCAGTAAAAAGTAAAGTTCAATGAGAAAATGTAACCTCCCACTTTAACCCCTGGACAACAGTGACCTAAAAAGGTAGTCCAATCTGCAGGCAACATGTCATAGAGCAGGAGTAGCTGTACAGATTGATATATAGTTTTGTGGGAAAAGATCCAGGATAACAATGTTTTTTAAATGTACAAATCTGCTCATTCTGAGCTAAGTAGTCAAGTGGGTGGTTCTACACAGTGATTGACAGCTCTCTCTATATGCTCGTTTTAACAGCTGTTAATCACAGAGTAAACCACGTATGTGACTAGTCCACAATGAAGACATAGTAACATAGTTAATAAGGTTGAAAGAAGACAAGGGTCCATCAGGTTCAAACTAGGGAAACCCTACTGTGTTGCTCCAGGGGAAGGCAAAAAACCCTATGAGGCAGATGACAATTGCCCCATCACAGGGAGAAAACTCCCTCCCGACTCCAATGGCAACCAGAACAATCCCTGGATCAACGTATCCCCAGAAATCTAATGCCCATAACTTGTAATATTATATTTTTCAAGAAAAGCAGCCAGGCCTCCCTTGAACTTATTTAATGAATCTGCCATGACAACATCATGTGGCAGAGAGTTCCACAGTCTCACTGCTCATACAGTAAAGAACCCGCGTTGATGCTGATGGCGAAATATTCTTTCCTCTAGATGTAGAGGACCCCCCTTGTCATGGTTACAGACCTAGGAGTAAAAAGATCACTACAAAGATCTCTGTACTGTCCATTCATATATTTGTACATTGTGATCAGATTGCGCCTAAGACGTCTTTTTTCTAGCGTAAATAACCCCAAGCTTGATAACCTGTCTTGGTACTGTAACCCACCCATTCCCTTAATGGCCTTTGTTGCCCTCCTCTGCACCCGCTCCAGTTCAGCTGTGTCCTTCTGCCAGTGCCCAAAACTGTACACAGTATTCCATGTGTGGTCTGACCAGTGACCTATAAAGAGGCAAAACTATGTTCTCATCTTTAGCATCTATACCTCTTTTGATGCATCCCATTATTTTATTAGCCTTGGTAGCTGCTGCCTGGCACTGATCACTTAAGTTGAGTTTACTGTCCACCAATACCCCCAGGTCCTTTTCGGAAGTAGTTTTACCCAGTGTTTTATTATTTAGCACTAGAGATGAGTGAACCGGGTTCGGGTCCATCCGAACCCGAACTTTCGGCGTATGATTAGCGGGGGCTGCTGAACTTGGATAAAGCTCTAAGGTTGTCTGGAAAACATGGATACAGCCAATGACTATATCCATGTTTTCCACATAGCCTTAGGGCTTTATCTAACTTCAGCAGCCACCACTAATCAAATGCCGAAAGTTTGGGTTCGGATGGACTCGAGCAAGCTCGAGGTTCGCTCATCTCTATTTAGCACATACCTGTACTTAGATACACAACGTCCACAGCCTCCCCCAGGTCCAGTCTTTAGCTGACCTGCTCATAGATTAGTCTGACAGGACCAATCCCTCATAAATCCATGCTGGTGCTGTGTTATAAGATTATTTTCATTGAGATACTCCAGTATAGCATCTCTTTCAAACCCCTCAAATACTTTACCCACTGTAGATGTTAGACTTACAGGCCTATAGTTTTCAGGATTACTCTTTGACCCCTTCTTGAACATTGGTACCACATTAGTTATGCGCCAGTCCTGTGGAACAATCCCTGTCATTATAGAATCTTTAAATGTTAGGAATAAGGGTCTGTCTAACACAGTATTTAATTCCTGCAAAACTCTAGGATGCATACCTTCTGGGCCAGGTGACTCATGGCTTTTAATGTTTTTAAGGCATCGCCCCACTTCTTGTGTTAAAAGAACAACAAGTTATCCTGAACTTTTCCCACAATACTATACCAAAGGAGAGCTAGTTTTTTTTTTTAGTTGTATTTTGAGGCACCATTTTGGTGATAAAAACAGTACACTTTATCACATTTATGAAAATTTTTAAGGGACATATAAAATAGACAGCTATTCCTCCACTCTTTTTTGGGTTTAGTTTTTACAGTGATCAGCTAGCAATTTACATAACATGATAACTTTATTCTCTGGGTTGATACGGCAATGGTAATATCAAATCTATATTGTGGGTTTTTGTGCTTTTTAATATTTGTCTGAGCGGTTTGCCCAGAAAAAAAAACAATTAATAAGATATTAATAGCCTATCAATGTGCTGACACCTGACTCCCCTGTTAATAAGCTGACAACGCCAACATATTCTGCTCCACTTTTGAGAAACATACATAGACAAAATCAAACATTACAGATTAACCATAAAGTCAAACATGAGTGAGTGCCCTGTTCGCACAAGTTTACAATCTATGAGACATTTTAAGTATTTCTTAATGACTTCCTTGAACTTTTATCTAGAATGACCTGGAAGGACCCTTATTATTATGTCGTAACCTGTATCTCCCTTATCCCCTCAGGACATCCTATGATTTGACTGGTCAAGGGCATCCTAGTCTTTTACTTGCACAATTGTTACTATAAATAAACACAGAAGAAACACGTTCAATACAAAAAAAAAATAGCCACCAGCCGAGACTATAATTTCTTTTGTTTGGCACAGATGACAGAATGTCATTATTATTCCCATATTAGTACAAAAAAGAAATTTGTATACTGGTAAATGTTACCCTAATATAAAGCCAGAAATATGTTGTCAAAAAATATGCACTGTGGCCATCAATGAAGTTAACAATAAGATTACTTCATTGCTCCATTTTTCTGTTCACATCTATGTCAGAGGCTATTTATAAGGGATAAGGGATGAAATCAGGACAGACACCATTCTAAAGTAAATGCTCAGCACAGCCACTTAACTCTTTCTTGGCAGGCTGGGCAGGAGTTATACAATGTATGCCTTCTGCTCAGCCCAGACATTTGAAAGAGCCCGATCAAGAGTAGATGCTTTCTGCTCTTATGTGGGAAACCCTGAACATAGTAGGGATTCTAGGCATTATGAGGGGATTCCTTGCTCTTGTACAGTAAGTAGTGGTGGGCTATGGACTGCTCCTTACTAAATCGCGCCTGGAGGTAAGTGGTGATGCTATTGCATGACAACTTAACCTCTATAACTCTGTGGGCTGGGCTCAACATTAAATGGAATACACCACCTCTTGTGTGGAATCTGTGTGCGGTTATTTTAAATAATCGCACATGATAAATCATGCTTAGCAGGCATGATTGGTGTACCTATAGTGAATATATACTGTATATAGTATAATATATAGTAGTATATTAATATATATATTAAATATAGCTACTTTATATACACCAGCCAGAAAATAGAGCAGAAAGGTGGTCAATACCCTAGACAAGATAGTTAGATAACCTAGTAAGGGAGGCAAGTTTGCTAAATGAATGTATTTGCAAAGATATTTAAAATGGCTCTGTACCCACAATCTGACCCCCCAAACCACTACCTTCGGATAGCTGCTTTTAATCCAAGATCTGTCCTCGGGTCCGTTCGGCAGGTGAAGAAGTAATTGTCCTAAAAAACTACTTTTAAACTGGCAGCCCCGTGCCCAACGGCCGTTTATGCATTAGGCTGGCACAACCTCTCTGTCCCTCCTCCCCACCCTCATCATTAGGAATGCTCGTGGCAGATTGTCTCCTATTCATCAGCTGTGTCAGCACGACACATGGGCTGGATCGTTAAGCACATGTTCAGCATGGAGAAAATGTTCCAGTGGCAATCCTAATGATGAAGCGGGTGGGGAGGAGGGACGGAGGGGTGGTGCAAAGTTAGGGCATAGATACTCCCGTTTGGCACGGGCTGCAAGTTTAAAAGTTGTTTTTTTAGGACAATAACTGCATCACCTGTCAAACGTACCCCAGGACAGATCTTGGATTAAAAGCAGCTATCCGAAGGTACAAGTGGTTTGATGGAGGGGGGGGGGGGGGGAGGTCAGATTGTGGGTACAGAGTCGCTTTAACTTGACATACTCTACAAATGTAACTATGTCAGTTCATATGAGAATTAGCCTTTAACCTAAAAATTAGCCTTTAACCTAATAAATGTAGAATTTTTAAACACTTGGGTCCCTCAACATTCCATCAGATAGTTTACTATACTATAATAGTCTCTACTCTCCTTAGCAGTGGACAACCAAGGTAAAAGTACAGGAGCACAATAATATTAATCTCACACAAGCATCTTTTACAGTAGATAACATCTGTGCAACCATACTAAGTACCATGAAGACTAGTGTTCATGGAAGGTTACCACACAGGAAGCCACTGCTAAAGACCACCTGGGTATCACACACTGCTCACAAAACATTGTTCAGCAGTAGTCAAATAAGCTGCAGTTTTGGAAAAACACAAAGGAATTTATCAAGGTTTGCATGTCAGTTTTCTGGCATTAAAAGTTGCAATTTGTTTTGTGTTTTTGTGCAAAAATGTACAACTTAATTTGCACATATTTTATGGTATAAGCATTAAATCTTATTCCAAAATAACTATGTGTTTTAGAATGGTCTTGTCTGAATTTCTTAAAGTGATATTGGTGACCAGTATTTTTGAGTAATCACATGCCTTAGCTACTGACGGCCTATCCTGTGGACAGGGCATAACTACTTCAGATGATATTGTCACCCTTTTCCATATAAGGAGTTCTCAGCACCTTTTTTAACCCTTTAAGGACATGGCCCATTTTCGTTTTTACGTTTTCGTTTTTTCCTCCTTGTGCATAAAAGGTCATAGCACTTGCATTTTTCCACCTAGAAACCCACATGAGCCCTTATTTTTTGCGTCACTAATTGTACTTTGCAATTACAGGCTGAATTTTTGCATAAAGTACATTGCGAAACCAGAAAAAAATTCAAAGTGTGGTGAAATTGTAAAAAAAAACGCATTTCTTTTATTTGGGGGAAATGTGTTTTTACGCCATTCGCCCTGGGGTAAAACTGACTTGTTATGCATGTTCCTCAAGTTGTTACGATTAAAACGATATATAACATGTATAACTTATATTGTATCTGATGGCCTGTAAAAAATTCAAACCGTTGTTAACCAATATACGTTCCTTAAAATCGCTCCATTACCAGGCTTATAGCGCTTTTATCCTTTGGTCTATGGGGCTGTGCGAGGTGTCATTTTTTGCGCCATGATGTGATCTTTCTATCGGTACCTTGATTGCCCATATACGTCTTTTTGATCGCTTTTTATTACATTTTTTCTGGATTTGATGCGACCAAAAATGCGCAATTTTGCACTTTGGGATTTTTTTGCGCTGACGCCGTTTACCGTACGAGATCAGGAATGTGATTAATTAATAGTTCGGGCGATTACGCACGCGGCGATACCAAACATGTTTATTTATTTATTTGTTTACTTTTATTTAAAACCTGGGAAAAGGGGGGTGATTCAGACTTTTATTAGGGGAGGGGGCTTTTTACTATAAACAACACTTTATTTTTTTTTTTTACACATATACTAGAAGCCCCCCTGTGGGACTTCTAGTATATACACTGTGATCTCTCATTGAGATCTCTGCAGCATAGATATGCTGCAGAGATCCATGAGATCGGCACTCGTTTGCTTTCGGCTGCTGCAGCCGAAAACGACCGAGTGCCGAGCCGAGGACGGCGCCATCTTGGACACGTCCCCGGCCGGCATCAGTAACGGAGATCGCTCCTCCGGGACAAGGTCCCGGAGGAGCGATCTCCCCCACTAGACACCAGGGAAACGTTGCCTCCGGTAATCGGAGGCAGCTGTCAACTTTGACAGCTGCCTCCGATTAGCTAATTAGCGGGCACGGCGATCCGACCGTGCCCGCTAATAGCAGCGGTCCCGGGCTACTCGCGGCACCCGGGATCGCGGCACTTCAAAGCGGGGCCGCCGCGCGGCCCCGCTTTGAAGTGCAAGTGAGGACATATGACGTACCGGTACGTCATATGTCCTTAAGAGGTTAAAGCTTATATTGTGGACATTTCATATCTTATGGTGTAAAGGATTTCTTTGTGGTCTCTCCCCTTAAAAATGTATGTTATTGTTGGTAGACAGTGCCGTGGGAGCGGGGGCAGCTGTGGCACCCCATATCCCATAGTGGATCCTGAAAATTCTCCCTGGGTATAGTCGTCCTATTGTTCTTTAAACCTGTACTCACCCGTAGAAACCATATATGTTTACAGATGGTTTGGAGATCACCCTAAAAATAGCAGTATGGTACAGCAGTTCTGACCTTAAAAACTAACATACTTTACCTTCCTCATCTTGGGATAGAAAATGTTAAAAAAAATAGTTTTTACACTTCAAATGGAGACTAAAACTTTTTATGTTTCCTCAAACATAGCTGGTTTAAAAGCCACTTTCCCAGTGGCTGCTCCTAATGCCATCCTGTATGCTACTGATCACAGTTAACAGTCTGTGCTCTTAAAAAATAATACATTCTTTTACAAGATTACTCCTATCTTCTAAAGTTAAGGCATATTAGTAGAATAAGCCATCACTTTATGACCGGTGGAAGTTTAACATCTGAACCCCCACCAAACTTAAAGAGCCACTGTCGTTACATTTTATTTTTGCAGAAATCAATAGTCCAGGCCATTTAAAGAAACTTTGTAATTGGGTTTATTAGGCAAATATGCCATTATCTGCAGTTAAAAAGCCTTTCCGCAGCAACACCCCCATCCTCCCCCCCCCGCTCCTCTCATCTACTGCTCAGAATCAGGAAATCTCAACTCTTTTACATCAGTGGGATCCTGTCTGTACTATGAAGAGGAGAGGGGAGGTGAGATTAGTCAGCAGCAGAGAACAAAGGATTACACCACAGGGAGCCGCTGAAAACCCCTTTTCAGAGGTCAGTGGTGATGTCAGAGGAGAGAGCCTGGTGATGTAGCTGTAAATTAACTCTTTGTTGTCCTGTTTTGGTGCCTCCTCTCTCCCCTCTGTATAGAAAACATGTTTTCTAATGCTGGATAACCCCTTTAAGTACTTTTATTCTTAGGACTAGAGGAAGTCATAAATGATACCCTAGTGTTATATCATTGCTTTTATATTGGAAAACCCGTTTAAAGGGGTTATCCAGTGCTACAAAATCATGGCCACGTTATTCTAGAGACAGCACCACTCTTGTCACCACTTTGAGTGGGGTTTGTAACTCGGTTTCATTGAAGAGAATGGAGCTTAATCGCAAACCTTAACTGAACTGGAGACAGAGTGGTGCTGTTTCTGAAGAAAGGTGGCCATGTTTTTGTAGTGCTGGGTAACCCCTTCAATGGCGGTGCAGTTTCTTTAAAGTGACACTGTCACCCCCTTTGTGCATTCTGACATCTCTACACAGGTGTAAAGGGTAAATTTAGCGTTTTTCATACCTTATTTCAAATCATACGTCATGGTGTTTGTTCAAAAAGTGTCCTTTTATCAACTGCAGATTGTATTAAGTGGGCGTGTCCTCGCGGCATTAGCGCCACTTAGCTCCACCCACAACGACACCATTGGCCCCGCCCCCTCGCCGGCCATTGGAACAGGTTGGCTGAAAGGTCTAGACCGCACCCCCTTTACGTTGGCCAACCAATGGGCGTCAAGGGGCAGGGCCATCGGTGGCCGTTGTGGGTGGGGCTAAATGGCGCTAAAAGAACACTTTTTACTTGAACAAACACCATGACGTATCATATGAAATAAGGTATGAAAAACACTAAATTTACCCTTTACACCTGTGTCGAGATGTCAGAATGCACAAAGGGGGTGACAGTGTCACTTTAATTAGAACAGGCTGTAGACATGTCATAGCTTCTAGATATTGCTTATATTATAAAGCTACTGATAATATGTGAGTTTAAACCTTGTTCCTAAATGTCCCAAACAAGTTTGTAAACATTAGATCACTAGGACAAATATATTAGTTCTATACATAAGTGGTTTATTAAAGAAAAAAGATAATGATATACAAATAATTAAGAAACATTTCTTAAGAGATTAAATAACTTTTTCATTCAACATTTTATACTGTAAAAAGTAAATATATATTCTAGAGAAAGTTTTTGTTCTGGCATTATGAAATATGAGAAAACCCCCTTAATCGGTGTATCTTACAGTGTCACAGGTGAGCCCACATCTGTGTCATGATGTGACATAAATTTCTGATCCTTTGACTTGCTGGGGACTGCTGACATCTGCAAAGAAAATAGAAAGACACTGTAGAAGTATGAAAGGCAAGGAGGCCATGTCTTACATCTGACAAACCCACCAGCTTCCTGGGGAAAGAGAGATAATACCCCATTTTCAAAACACTGTCTCATTTGAGGTCTCCTTATTGAAATGTGGTAGGAAATAGGTACAGGCCCCACTTTCTCCCAGTATGGCATTTTTTAAGTGAGAAACAAACATAAGAAATTACTCAGAGTAAAATGTTATATGCACCTGGCTGTTTAGAACGCTAACCACATAATCATTGTATAAGTAACACATGAAACACTACTAGCTTGGAAGCCTAAGGGTCCATTAACACTACAGAATCAGTGCCGAAATACCATGGGGAACCCTTCCGCATGGACTTGACGCCAAATTCTACCTTCTGTCTTTTTGAATGGGAGGGCTAGCGTGCCTCCGCTCTCCGCGCCTCTCCACTCAAAGAATTGACATGTCAATTCTTTGAGCGGAGAGGCATGGTAACCATTTAATCACTAGTATAGTACACAGCAGTAGATTTTAATTGTATACTATTCGTGTTAGTGTCTTACTAACAATTACAGCTGTGCCTCACAGGCATCCATATATAGCTTCTTGGTTCTTCTCTTTCTGACCTAAAACCCTATAAGAATGAATTCTGGTATGGTGTGGCAACCTTTTGAGGTTGTAGATCTTCCGTAGCACAAGGCCTATGCCACATTTAGATAAAAACTATTGTTTTGTCTAGGACTGATAACACATTGAAAGCTTTACCACTGATGCAAATTATCTTGCTGTCAAAGTCATATCTTTTACTTATTAGGAAGTAAACATGTGCCGCTTACAGAGATGCACAATTTAGCAATCAGATAAATGCAAGAAAACAAGCATTATACTTTTCTTACATTTAAAGACAAAATCCGGGAAAATAAACGTGTATGGAGATTAATTAAATTCAAAAAGTGCTTTATTCCAATATCAGTGTTACAGTTAGAGAATACAGTGCTGTGTGGTGTTACAGGTAGAGAATTCAGTGTGCTGTGTGGTGTTACAGGTAGAGAATACAGTGTGCTGTGTGGTGTTACAGGTAGAGAATACAGCGTGCTGTGTGGTGTTACAGGTAGAGAATACAGCATGCTGTGTGGTGTTACAGGTAGAGAATACAGCATGCTGTGTGGTGTTACAGGTACAAAATACAGCCGGCTGTGTGGTGTTATAGGTAGAGAATACAGCTTGCTGTGTGGTGTTACAGGTAGAGAATACAGCGGGCTGTGTGGTGTTATAGGTAGAGAATACAGCTTGCTGTGTGGTGTTACAGGTACAGAATACAGTGTGCTGTGTGGTGTTACAGGTACAGAATATAGCGTGCTGTGTGGTGTTACAGGTAGAGAATACAGTGTGCTGTGTGGTTTTACAGGTAGAGAATACAGTGTGCTGTGTGGTGCTACAGATCGAGAATACAGTGTGCTGTTACAGATCGAGAATACAGTGTGCTGCGTGGTTTTACAGGTAGAGAATACAGCGGGCTGTGTGGTGTTACAGGTAGAGAAACAGCGTGCTGTGTGGTGTTACAGGTAGAGAAAACAGCATGCTGTGTGGTGTTACAGGTAGAGAATACAGTGTGCTGTGTGGTGTTACAGGTAGAGAATACAGCGTGCTGTGTGGTGTTACAGGTAGAGAATACAGCGTGCTGTGTGGTGTTACAGGTAGAGAATACAGTGTGCTGTGTGGTGTTACAGGTAGAGAATACAGTGTGCTGTTTGGTTTTACAGGTAGAGAATACAGAGTGCTGTGTGGTGTTACAGGTAGATAATACAGTGTGCTGTGTGGTGTTACAGGTAGAGAATACAGTGCTGTGTGGTGTTACAGGAAGAGAATACAGTGTGCTGTGTGGAGTTACAGGTAGAGAAACAGCGTGCTGTGTGGTGTTACAGGTAGAGAAAACAGCGTGCTGTGTGGTGTTACAGGTAGAGAATACAGCGTGCTGTGTGGTGTTACAGGTAGAGAATACAGCGTGCTGTGTGGTGTTACAGGAAGAGAAAACAGCGTGCTGTGTGGTGTTACAGGTAAAGAATACAGCGTGCTGTGTGGTGTTACAGATCAAGAATACAGCGTGCTGTGTGGTGTTACAGATCAAGAATACAGCGTGCTGCTACAGATCGAGAATACAGCGTGCTGCTTGGTTTTACAGGTAGAGAATACAGCGGGCTGTGTGGTGTTATAGGTACAGAATACAGTGTGCTGTGTGTGTGTGTTTGTGTGGGGGGGGGGGACCACAATGAAATGATAAAGTACAGCAAATAATTCAGTAACACAATAAAACTGCAATGAGTGAACACAACCTAGATGTTCTTCAACAGCTTTGGGCGGGAATTGGGCAGGTTGGAGGACTGTGATGAACAGCTTAGGGAAAGCAATGCATTCTGGAACCTGTAGTACTGTGTACATCTGCTAAACCAGGAAGTACAACCACAAAATACAGAACAAAGACCCCCAAAACAAATGGATTTTTGGTAGTTACAAAACTGGGTCAGACAGGTAAGCAATGCTATATGTTTCTGCATAAGGTTTATTTAATTTTTTTTACCTCTACCTTGAGTTCCCCTTTAATGAACACTATCAAGCAACATGAAGTTTCTTTACTATTGCAAAGCCATTGCCTTGGGTGGATTGGATATCAACCAAACTATAGCCAAAAGCTATGTACAGTGATTTACAGCATCCAATTGGCCTCCTAGTGATGCAATCACTCCTAGTGATGTAACCAGGGTTTTCTGGAGGTCTCTGTGGCTGCCATGATAGCCCTCCTATTGCACCCTGCCTAAAGATTGTGGAAATGGCAGGTTATGTACTGTACAATTGAATGAATGTGAAGGTTTTCTGGGGAGACTGACTTTTTTATTTAATGTTTTTAAAATATATATATAAAAAATTAGTTTGTTCACTTTTGCAAAGCGAGTGCCTTGGGTGTATTGGATATTTACCAAACTATGGGACATGTCACATAAAATATGAAGGAGTATTGTTTGAAGTTGCCTGTCATGAAGGAGGAAGTCTCCTTTTTTCCAAAATAAACACTCATATGACTTATATTGTAATATGTATTCACACATCCAGGAAATGGGAAAAACTTTTTTATAGACTGAGCAAATATTAAAATAAACCTTATAGACAAAAGTTACCTACATATTATAAAAAAGAAATACAGAAGAGGAGCCAAAGAACTTTCCAAGTTGCAGAATACGTGTTGTGCCTCTGTGCTGGGAATCATCTAAACATTACTAAAGACTAAATATGGCTTTGAAAAACATTATTGGGGCAATATAAACATATTCCTATACTTTAATAAACTATGTTCTCCCTGCAGGCTCCTTCTCTTATATTTACTCATAATCCTACTATTTGTTG
The DNA here is from genome assembly GCF_027789765.1 of Dendropsophus ebraccatus. Lineage (NCBI taxonomy): Eukaryota > Metazoa > Chordata > Amphibia > Anura > Hylidae > Dendropsophus > Dendropsophus ebraccatus. Next base: position 53,359,568 of record NC_091459.1, read on the forward strand.
TTGGAGCATTGAGAAAAATAGTAGAGCTCATATTAGATACTTGATTGTTAAACCAGTTGCATTTAGGCTAACCAAAAATGCAGCATAAAGGTGTGATAGGCTCCAAATGTTCTTTATCCTTGGACTAAGTATATAGGAATACTAAAATGATGCACTTCCCCCTTTTGCCAGCAGGAGGAGAAGAGTAAGCTCAAAGTATAAGAACAGTGCATAATTGTTCTTAACTGCCATTCCTGACTTTTCTGCAGTGCTGGAGAAGTAGATAATAGCAAATAACTTCTCGCTTAAAGCAAATGTAGTTATTAACATACAAGTTTCTATTCAGCAAGCTGGGATGTTGGCTTGTTAATGTTGGGATGTTGATTTGATAAAGCATGACCAAAGTAGTGATGCAAAGATGAAGATAGAGAACAGTGGCACTCACCCTTAGGCTGGGTTCACTCTAGGTATATTTCAGTCAGTATTGTGGTCCTCATATTACAACCAAAACCAGGAGTGGATTAAAAACACAGAAAGGCTCTGTTCACACAATGGTGAAATTGAGTGGATGGCCGCCATATAACAGTAAATAACGGCCATTATTTCAATACAACAGCCGTTGTTTTAAAATAACAGCAAATATTTGCCATTAAATGGCGGCCATCCACTCAATTTCAACATTGTGTGAACAGAGCCTTTCTGTGTTTTCAATTTACTTTTGGTTTTGGTTGCAATATGAGGACCACAATACTGACTGAAATATACGTAGTGTGAACCAAGCCTTAGAATGTAGACCTACTTGTGAAATGTCTTGAGCGCTGTTCTTTTTACCTCTGCTGTCATATGCTTGTGTTGACAAATAAAGTCTAATTTCATGTACATCCTGGAGGGTGAGTGCCACTGTTTTTTTTAAATCTACATCTTTGCATCAGTATGAGGATGACCACCTGTCGAACACTACCTCGAAATAAGATTCAATCAAGGGAAAGTGCCCAGGTAAGCACAGAGAGGAGCATCACTCTTGAGGTAGTGGCAGTAATAAATCTCTACCACATTACTAATGACCAAAGTAAATTTACACTATAATTTACTTTTACAGCAATAAAAACAAAATACTACGGATGCACCATTGCCAAATGTTGCATACTGTTTACAGTAGAGAGAAAAAGAAGATGATAGTTTTAAAACAGCGATAATCTTATCAAACATCAAATGTGTATCAGGAAGATGAAAGGAAATACAGCTTTATTTAAATAGGCAATGCAACCCTATTTATTTGTATAAGTATTGTGTGAGATAATGTGCTGCCAGATTCCCACATTCTCTTTTTGGTCCGTGTCTTGTGACATACTTGCAAGGTAATGTAACCACACACAGTGGATGGATGTCATGCATGGTATATTGCCAAAGTAGCTGCAAATGTTTGTAATCTGGCAATTTAGAATAAGAGGTTAGCATTAGGCAATGGGAATTTAAGTAGCTTGGCATGCTGGAAAAAGCATTCACCGGCTGGGATATAAAACATTCAGCTAGAGATATGGCAATATAGTAGAAGTGGTATTCTGTTGGGGTACGTATGCTTCCTCCTTATTAATGCTCGGCCAGGCCTTTACTGCAGTGGTTTTCAATTGCTGCTTGTTTGTGGCCTCGCTGTCTGAAGTTTAGTCTTTAACACGTGAAATGCTGCTCAACTAGGTGACTAACTTGGCCATTTAAGAATATTCAACTTCTTTGCTTTTATAAACCCCTGGCTTGCTTTCGTGCTTTGAATAGCTCAGAATTCATCTGGTTGCTTCTGCCCTGTGTCACATCATCAATAAACACTAGTGACCCAGTGCCACTGGCAGCTATAGATGCCCATGCCATTATACTGCCTCTGCCATGTGTTACATAAGATGTGCCATGCTGTTAGAGGTTGATCTTGGTTTAAACTGTCCAAAAAAAAGTCCAATCCAGCTGCCTTATTTTTGAGGCTTAAGAGTGGCTCACACTGTGCGGGTAACCCTCTGTGACTGCTTACATGCAGTCTTCACTTTATGGTAGCTTTATATATTGATACGCCTACATCCTGGAGAGTGTTGGTCACTTGGTTGGCTGTTATGAAGAAGTTTCTCTTCAACATGGAAAATATTCTGCAATCATCCACCAGTGTTGTCTGTTGTGGGCATCAAAGTCTTTTTGCATTGATGAGTTCAGCAATGCTTTCTATCTTTCTGAGGATCTACCAAACTGAAGATTTTGCCAAACTGTAGATTTGGCCTGTTTCATCTGCATGGATAGCTCCTTTCACCGCACGTTTTATTCAAAGCAAAATCTTCCAAATGCAAGAACCATATCTCAGATCAACTCCAGGCCTGCTTAATTGAGAATGACATAAGGACAATTCTGGCCACAGAGCTGGAACACTGCTCCAGGACCCCCCCAGGTCAGAGATATCCAGCAGAGCTGACATCATGTCCACGCGGATGGACTAGTCACTCAGCCAGTGACTGTGGCGGGACGACGCTGCAGTCACTGATTGGCTGAGCGTGCCGTCCAAAAGCCAAGATGGGTATTTTCATCACAACTCAAGGATAAATGCCTCTCGGCAGACTGTGGGCACAGGAAAGACAGAACCCTGTCAGTAAGAGCTAAAATCTGACTACAGTCTGTCCATAAGATGGGCGACATGGAGGAGCTTGTTACCATGCACTGTCACATGCTTGTCCATGTCGGCTATCTTATGGACAGACTCACTACAGAACAGGGCAGCCCCGCCTGGAGGAGGGGAGTCTGATTTAAGCCCTATGAAGTACACATGGAGCGGCTGTCAGTAAGTGCAGAGAGTACACTTACCAACACTGTACACTAAGCAAATTTTACTATAAAGTGGCCAACCCCTTTAAGGAGCTGAAGTCCTAAACCCTTCATTCAATTTTAATGTGATACCGTCAAATGAAAAATGAAAGTCTGGAGGCTATGTCTATGACCATTATAGGGAACTCCGTCATTCTCTATGAGCTTTGGACTCCTCTCTCAGCGCGCGCGCCGGGTTGCAGCGGCTGGTATCTCCGTTACCCAACCGGATCCAGAAGCAGGACCCGGCAGGATCAGGTGAGTATAGGGGGCTGTAGCGGGGGGTCAGGAGCCTGTCACCCCTGCACGGGGGTGACAGGTTTCCTTTATATAACTATAACATGCAATGTTTCAATTACCTAGTAGTTTTGGAAACAGCATAGCTGAAAGTGCTACAGAGCTTTTAGAGCTGTCAAAAAGAGGAGTGGGCATATCAGGAGAAGGAGGCGGGTTTGATGTATATATAACTTGTTTTACCTACTGTATAAGTACAACTGTATTTGTGTGTTTGCAACTTCAGCCATAGCAACGTGCTCCTGCCTGATGTGAATAGTGTTCTAGGAGAGCTGACCAAATTTGTCTTTTTCTTTTTTTCTGTGTTCCAGATGGCGGAGTGGCTGCCTCTACTTGGTCGTGCACTCCACCTGTCCCACCCAGGTGGTGTAATTACTCTTGCTGGTATTAGACAGATCTTGCATGCCCAGAGCATAGGCGTATTTTATGCCATGGAGAGGCCATAGTACAGTGTAGGACTGTCCCGAGCATGAGGCCACAGTAACGTGGTTGGGCAGTTTATACCATTTTCAAGTGGTAACTAAGAGCCTCATTATTTTATGGAAGTTTCTTTTTGGGCAGTTGGGGGGCTGCTTTTAACTATTTTCATGTCTGTAGTGGGTCTGTATCTTGCCATTGCGGTGAGCTGTTGCATTTTTCTGTGTATATTAGCTGAGTATGGATAAGGCTCAGGAGCTAAGCATGATCTATGCCCTGCGGATGGCGGTTGCTGTCAGCAGCTGACAGCCACAAGTCGAGATTAACATCAGAACTAATTAAATTATGTTATACTTACCCACATGATAGATCCCTTAAACATTAAAAAAAAATAAAAAATCTAGTAAAAGAACTGCCATTGCCATTTTTGTAATTGTACTGTCCTGCATTATAAAATTAACGTGTCAATTTTACTGTAAGGTTAACATTGTAACAATTACGCTGCCACCCTCTCCACAAAAAAAAGTTACAAAATTGCACTTCTTAATTTTACTATAAAAGTATATAAATATTTTTGTTCCATATTACATTTTATTATAAAATGAAAAGATGAGAAAGTGAAGCCAAAAAGCAAGAATGCAAACACAAAAACTAACTACACCCTTAAAATGTCAAAGTTTTTGGCATATCATAGAGACATGGCAATTGTCTGATTCCTAGAATGAGCTCTTGGCTGAGCACATGTCTCCCTGGCTTTCTGCAGGAGAGGGACTCCATAAACTTACAACAGAATCCACCTCCTGAAGCAAGATGGGGAAATCAAATAGTTCTAAAGGTTGCGATTGGTGGGGATCACAATGCCTATGACTTGTCAAAATTTTTGTTAAATGACTGTAACGTAGACCTGTATTCAAACCCCTCCCTCAAAAATGTTGAGATAATCAATGGAGTGGGCACGGCAGATGACGCTGTGGGGCTGTGCTCCTAACAGTGACCCGGGTGCTATAGGAAGCTATCAGCACTTACATTTTTTTGTTAACATGAGAGCAAAAGAGGCCTTCAGAATGCCAACGGCTGCCATGTTCAGCACCCCACAACTGCTTTGTGGGGGTGGCGATGAGAGGTGGCGATGAGAGGTCTGACAAGGTGTGCACCTGTCAGACTGTCACCTAAACGCCACAATCACTGTTGATTACAGCATTTCTGAGGTTAAATGACTGACATCAACTGGATCGCTGATTTCGGTCATCAGTGGCAGATGTCTACTGCAGATAGCAGCAGCTACCCGTGGTGTATGGAGCAGGCTTGGCTCCTGAGCCTGCTACATACCCCCCATTCCATCATGTTAATTTACATTGAGGAGTGGGGTTAAAGATTTTGTGAAATGCTCTAATGTTAATATAATGTTAATATACAATATTGTAATATCCTCTTATTTTTTTATAATAATGAAATTACTAAATACCTTTTAACATAAATGTCACATACTTCAGGTTCATATTAAGTGTAACACAAAGGATGACCCCTTACTAGAATGTGTAACCGAGTATTAAGATTACACCTTCACAGGCAAAGGCATGCCTCTGTTTGCTCAAGATAATATTATTTTTAATTGATTATGTCTTTCCCTTCAAAGCCAATGTCAATATGTAATTCTTGGGTAATTTCATTTGACAACTATGAAAGGACAGCTCAAAGGATTAAGGCTCCTCCTACAGGATAATAAACACCTCGTCAGAGCTCATCAACTTCGTCGGTCCAGCCTAACAGGTTCCTGAAGGCAGTGAGGAAAAAAAATGACGACATTCACAAACACTTAAACAGGTTTTGTATATGTGAACTCTCTTGAGGAGTATTTGGGGGGGGGGGGGGGATTTCGATCAGGAGTGGTCACATTTTTACAGTATAGGATATACTTTTTGTGAAGCACCTTTATTTTAATTGTCCAACTATCCCTGTAATGGTTATGGTACCACAGTATTGCATTTGTTCCACAGAGGCATGCCTTCCTGATACATGTCCACACTATTCCTCCCCATCAACTACTACTATAGGAATATGTATAGTTATTATACTGTGTGTGTGTTAGACCCACACATTCTGCTACTTGTTAAAATAAATTCTTATGAGGGTACTATGTGCATTCCACCTGAAAAGCAAGCTGACAAATGCAGTACTAGGCTATGTTCACACTCTGTAAGAGACCGGCCGTACCATGACCCAGGCCGGGTCACGGAACGGCCGGTCTCTGCACAGATCATCCCTACAGATTTTTATGGCCGTAGTGTTCTGATGCGGGCGTATCAGCGCACTGGCCGGAGCCGCTCGCTTCATTGTGTAAACTAACAGAGCTTTCTGCGGCCGCAATTCACTGAATATGAACATGTTATTTGCGGGTCCGCATGGGATCCCGGCCGGAGCGTATATGATGTGCATACGCTCCGGCCTGGATCCCATAGCAGATAGGGCAGTGTTCACAGTACGGCCATTTGTTTACGTAGTGTGAACATAGCCCTATAAAAACTCATGGGGAGGGTGTTTCCTCCACTTTAGTGTAGTGAAGAGCCTGCTGACCTAACCAAAGGATCTAATGGTCCTCTAAGCAAGGTCATCCGGAGCAAGATTGCAAGCTTCTATTTGGTCACTATTAGTTTGAATAATGTGTAGGAATGGTCCATGCATGCAATAATATTGGTGTTGCAATACACTTTCTGTTATTTCTATGTTTCCTCACTAAGCGCAGTGTAACGCTAATAAGGAGGCAGAGTTACACGTTTGTCACATGCTCCTCCACACCACACCATCTCCATAGGGGAATTGACATCGGATAAAGCTACACGAGGACAGAAAAACAGGCAGCATACAGCATAATGTGTGAGTGCCTTATTTTCTTGTTTAAAAAACTCTACCAGATGAATTGGTTACTAGTGTCTATGCTGATTCCCCTGCAGAATCCATCAAAAGGGGTTGTCCAAGCTTAAGCCGAGTACCTCTTGACTTGCTCTAGTGATCAGTGGGGGGGCAGGGGGAGGGGGCTAGCATCCAGACCAAAAACAAAAATGGGCAGCACCACCAGGATATATGTGCTGGTGCTGACCAGGTGTTGTAAACAAAATGTAGGTAGTGAAGTGGTACAATTGCTTTAATGAAATCAGAAAAATCTGATCTTCTACAGCCAGTACTGTATGATACTATATAACTAAGATTCTCTGCTAGGAAGGATATTTACCATGGAAGCGGTAGGCTCAGGATGACCTGCTTCTAAATGTTCCTGGGAAACTGAATGTGATTTGGATGCTGTAGGCTGGTCATACTCATGCTGGACTACAACACAGAAAACAAGGCAATGGTAAGTTCACACAAATCATTTCAGACTCAAAACAATCAGTTAAACCAACATTAACTTTTACTGCATGAACTTACTTTCAGCAGCCACATAGTTTGCTGGAAAGTAACCCTGTTGTCCATTCTGTAGACTGCCAAACCACCAATTGTCATTATCTTTGTACAACACATGGATAATGTCACTACGATGGATGCTTAGCTCATCTGATCGATGTGCACTGTAGTCATATAGAGCCACCACCTAGAAGAGAGATAAGACCACCACAACGTTATCACATTCATGCCACAAAGACACCCTTTACCATTTACTTCCTCTCTCAGTAAAACAGCTGAAACCAATGCACTACCTTGGTAAAAAGCTGAGGCTTTGTAAACTTTTGCTAAAGGAATCAAGGTGGTGGGAACACAGCAGGAGACATATGATAATGGACTGTGGGAAATGTGAGAAATGGTTTAGCACACTAACCATACCAACTACTGTACCAATTTCCAAACAGCTGCTTCTTTATTGATTTATGAACATGACATGAACTCATTTCTTAGAGTGCAAAAACACCACAGTGTGACACTTGGAAAACTTGTTGAAGTGACAAAGCATATGACATTTTCATTTCTTTGTTATGCCCAGCTGCTGTGTAATATGTATCAAAATTATTATACACATAATTATTGGTAACTTCTTTTAATTTTAGACAAAAGTCTCTTCCATATGTTTAGATTATACATCCTCAGTTGTGCGTCCATCGTTACACGCTAACTCATCACTGCTGTTACTTGGTCACTAAGATCAATTATCTATTAAAATCTGTGGTCCCTAAGGCAGGCATAAGAGGGGGAGATCTTAGTGAGGCTAGGAGGAGGGAGTCAAGGAGTGTCTATCTGCTGGCCCACATAATATTAAATCTGCGTAGAGCTTCTTGTTTTTTTATAAGCATGTTTCTTGAAAGTAATTAGCCAATGGACATTTGCAATAAAGGTCTTCACATCCAGGGGGTTCTATATTAGTCAGAATTTACCAATTTTTTTCCTGGTTATAAATAGAAGGCAAGCCACTGCCAAATTTTTAGACTGCCTGAAGACTAAGTCCTCTACATGTCCAAGAATATACACCAGGGCAGTGTTCTCCAACTGTGTGGACAACACTTTGAGGATTGTAGAGGTGACTCGCTGTCGCTATTAGATCAATTTAGGGCCACGCCAGAACAGGTGTAGCAGGTCACCTTCTTCTACCTGACATCTAGGTCCGAGTGCCTCTTTCTAAACCCGATTTGGAATAAAAAGTAAAGAGGTGCGATACACTAGGTGAAGCAAATATAATTGGGAAAGGCGGTGTTGTTCTCCAAAAGACAACTGAGGGATCATTTCCTTAATGTCCTTCCAGTTGCCATCCTAAATGAGCCCTATGCAGTACGTGCCCCCCATTTGTTCTTAATAATGAGTGGGTCTTTGTAAAAAAAAAATATTAGGCGTGCAACTGCAGGTACAAACAGAAATTAGCCCCTTGGTAGTTTACAAAGCCCAGAAAATTCCAATAAGAGGTATTTGAGTGCATTTGTGGGTGAGCAACTCCTCCCCATTTGCCCCACATACATGGCAAAATTGTAGATACTTATAGAAATGGGAACTGGGTATAGAGTATTCTAATTACAACTGATGAAAGCTTTTCAATTGACCATAGCGGAACAAAAAAAAAGACCCAACTCTTTCTAAATCCAGGAAGTGTCCCAGATGGCTGTATATGGAGAACATCCCATCAGGCTGCACAAATCTCTCACCTTCAACCATACTTTATGGTAGAACTGCAGAGAAGGCAGGCCAGAAGCTAAGGTATGGAATCTTTGTGTGTCTAATGCCTCAAATAAAAGGGGAGTATGAAAATAATGTTGTAGGGCAAGGCTAGTGGGATCTATAGTATGCTGCCAGGTGAGATACTACAACTGAGCAGCTAAAAAAATATATCATATAATTTGGTACCATTAAGAATCCATCTGATAGTGTCTCCAAATGTATACGGAGGTGTTGTGATCCCCCAAATAAGGTCTAGAAAAAGACAATGGATTTTATGGAAGAAGTAAAGAGGCATTTATACTGGAGAATAATGTAAAATATTCAGAAGCTGGGGCATCCACAACATGTTTAGTAAGTTGGGCCTACCCAGCACCCACAGGGAAAGCTTAGGCCTTAACAAAAGCTTGACCTGAAAGTGAGAAAGGAGTGGAGTAAAATTCAGGCGTTCATAGTGATCCCAAGATATTTAAATTAGTAAATTCCTGTGAGAAAAATAGACAAATCTAGGTGGGAAGGTGCCACAGCATCAACTTGCATTACTTTTGATTTTTCCTAGCTAACAGGGAAACTGGCATTATCTACTGTATGGCTGTCATGTCTGTACATAGTGAGGCATCATTAAGGTATAACAAAATCATCAGTCATCACATGGACCCCTTCTGACAACGCCTAAATGGGAAAGATGCAAGGATACCAATAACTCTATGGCAAGGGCAAAGAACAATGAAGAAATGGGATAACAATGCTGTGTTCCACTATACAGAGGAAAGAAGAATGGCAAGCCAGCATTCATTTTTACCCTGGTCGTAGGAGAGTAGTACAGCAGTTCGAATCAAGAAATAAGATGCCCGACTGTCAGTTGGGATTTGAAGATTTAGTGCCCAGTCACACTACGGAAAACAGGCGGAAATTCTGAGCAGAACCCCCGCCTGCGGACTCTGCTCAGAAACCCACCTGCTATCTGTTTCAATAGGATGCCTCGTGCCCCTCCGCTCAAAGAATTGACATGTCAACCCATTGAAACACATAGCAGGTGGGATTCCGAGTGAAGTCCATGGGCTGGGTTTTCGTTCGGAATTTCTGCCTGTTTTCCGTAGTGTGAACTGGCTCTAAGGTGCCAAATGTTGCCATGCATCAAGTGGGTATAACACCCATCTGATCTGGATGGACCTGGGATGTGTGTTAGCCAGCGTCTTTTATTAAGGAAACAGGTTGTGATACAGAGAGGGTGACAGTCTGATTCGCGTGCATTCATGCACTCTGTATCGCAACCAATTTCTTTAATAAAAGAAGATTGTAATCAGTGGTGAGTGCCACTCGTATTTCTTTTTTAAACAACTTTGTGTGAATTATCAGCAGTTCGCTGTCATTGCCTGTGATTTATATAAAGCTGAAATATACACATGCATTTGGCATTGACTCAGTTATCTATATATCTATTCAGTCCCTAAGTAATCTACAATAATCAAAACCAAAAGTCTGAATGTAGGATACTCACTGTCTCTTGGATTGGTAGAATACTGTCAGTTTCTATTTTAATTGAAGAAACCTTTGCTTCAGAATTACTCTAAAATATAAAAATGTATGTGAATTAATGCAGTGCAGAACCCCCATTGTGAGAACATTCAATAATTTGCCCTAATCTGTGAAAATGGATGTTTGAACTCAACAACGTCATGTAAATAAGGTCAACAATAATTGTACATGGTAAGGCTATGTTCCAACACAGTATTTTGTTCAGGATTTTGCAACCAAAACCAGGAGTGGATTGGAAACACAGAAAGGCTATGTTCATGCACTGTTGAAATTGAGTGGATGGCCGCCATTTAATAGCAAATAATTGCTGTTATTTTAAAACAACAGCAATACATTCTCTATCAAACGGATTTAAGAATTACCTTTATTTTCATAATTGTCCCCTCTAGCACAGCAATTTATTAATATGCATCTTACCTGCAGATATCTCCCTACAGCACACGGGGCTGAAGATGAAAGCAACCTTTCCGCACTAATCTGCCCCCCCCCCCAATCTGTATATTTCACTGTAACATCTCGAGGACCTATTTTTTTCATATGGGAAACATTTGTGAGCATACTCTATAGGCTCATTGCACAGGAGAGAAGAGCAGAGCTTGTGAGCAACAGCGATTGTGTGTTCCTCTGTTATCTATATACTGGTGTCACTTTTCCCTGTACTCCTGCCTGTGTTGATAAGCAAGGCACTGCTGGGAAAAGAACTGGAAGTCTGAGATTAGTTTTAAGTGTAATGTCCAAAATAAAAACTGCATGATTTCTGGATTATTTTATACTATAGATAGAAAAATGTTAGATATACTATAGAAAGATAATTATAGATCGGTAGAAAAAAAAATGCTAAACCTTGCTGACAGACCAGCTTGTTATGCTTTTACGCTTCCTAAAAATGTGCCAGCTGGAGAAGTGCATGTACAAATGTGCAAACTACTATAATAGTACAAATCTCTCATAGTCCAGCACTGCTTTCAAATTCACCAAAACAAATTTACAAGTAACTATATTTTCTTGTGTGGATGTCTGCAGTCCATAATCAGCACTGGAGAAGACAAGCCGGCCAGTATTCATCGCATCTGTATTGCATTCCTGGACAGTCAATAAGACCTAGACACTTGCTTGGCAAGGTGGGCAAGCAAGTGTCTAGGAGGCGTGTAAGCTGCATGTGGTTCATGATACATACAGCTATATTACTGTCAAACCTAGGCATGGTTTACTGTTGACATAAGCAATAAGTGTGTACACATTTAAGGGGTACTCTGGTGAAAAATCAACTAGTGTCAGAAAGTCACATAGATTTGTATCTATGTTTAAAAATCTCAAGTCTTCTAGGATTTATCAGCTGCTGTATGTCCTGCAGAGCTGTCCAGAGCTGGAACAAATCCCCATAGAAAATCTCTCCTGCTCTGGACAGTTTCTCACATGGACAAAGGTGGCAGCAGAGAGCACTAACTCACGCTGGTAAGTACTGGAAGATAGAGATTTTTAAACAGAAGTAAATTACAAATCTATATAAGTTTCTGACACCAGTGGATTTGAAAGAAAACATTTTTTGATTGAGTACCCCTTTAACTTTTTTTTTTTTTTTTTTTTACACGATTCAATGTTTCTCCGGAGCAAGAACTAAGTAAAGTTTTTTTTTCTTCTCTTAACTAGTGGGTGTCTACAACTATAGTGATATCAAATTCATCAATATGGGTAAAGTTACTGGATAAGACTTCATAAGTTTAAGTGACAGTACTGTTTTAACTTAAATATGTGAGAATGTAAGCTTTCTGAACATCACTTCTAGTCCCTAAACAGGTGTTTTAACAAAACAAGTTTTACTTCTATAATTCCTTTCTGCCCACATATTTACCGATAGCCAAATTAATAAAGTTGTGTTTGTTTTGTAAAATTACGGCATTTTTTAGGCAGGGTGTGTCTGTGTGTCTAATTGGCACAGAAGCCCCTGAGGTCTGTTTACAGTGACTCAGACAGTGCAGCCATATCCTGTACAGAAACCTGTAGAAATGAGATCAGTATTTTCAGAGGTGTCTTCTAAAGTTTCATACAATCCTAACAAACAAATTGTTCATAAACAGACACAACCCTATTAGTCTATTATTTAGATCTGCAAGACAAAAGCAGGGCAAAATATTGTGCTGACTTGTATGTTATTACTAGTTTCCGATGGCCAGGCAATGTGTGTGATTGTTGGTTATACCCTTAACTAATAAATATGTATAAAGCATATTGTTAAAGACGTAATTTGGCAAAAAAAATACTTTCCCATCAACTGCTGTATGTCCTGCAGGAAGTGATGCATTATTTCAGGTCTGACACAGTGCTCTCTGCTGCCTCCTCTGTCCATGTCAGGAACTGCCTGGAGCAGGAAGGGTTTTTTATGGCGATTTGCTACGGCTGATTTTCTATTTGCAGTAGCAAATCCCCATAGAAAACCTTTCCTAAACCTTTTCTAAGCAGTTTCTGACATATACAGAGGTGGCAAAAAACAGCACTGTGTCAGAATGGAGATAAAATATGGGCTTATCATCAGCAAGGAGTGCTGCTAGAAATGCTCCTTTGGCTGATAACCGGTGTAAATCAGCCGATGATCGGAAAAACGCCCACTTGTCGGCTGGTCACGGGTGGTAACATTTATTGCTATAAGTCGCACATCTCCCTGTGTAAACCTGGGAAGTGCGGCCGATAGCAATACATTTAAATGGTTGCAAGAATGATACAGGGATTATTTGTGTGGCCGGGCCATGCAATTAATTGTGCATTCTAATGGACTGCCAATGAGCGCCGATCTTTATCAAAACAAATTTGATGTTTGATGTGAATACTGCATATTACAGGAAATAAAAAAGCTGTCTTACCATTTGCAGCTTGATTGATGGTGTCCTATGTAGCGACTGGCCAACTGGGCTAAAACCACCTGTGAAGAAACAACACAATAAGCATGCATTTAGGACATAATTTATATATGTTGTGAAAACAATGCAATCTCTGGGAAGACTCAGTGGAGCCCTCATGGATAAGAATTGGAAGAAGCATCAATCAACACCGTTAAGTACTGAACTAGAATGAATACTACAATCTTGTCCATTTTTTTCGGTGAGTGTGGGGGAATTCTACTGGAATGGTTGTGGATAGTATTGTGCTGCAAATTTTCATATACAGTGGTACCTTGATTTAAGAGTAACTTGGTTTAAGAGCTCACAGTTTTTCAAAATTGTGACTTGGTTTAAGTGGGAGCGTGGGAGCGTGAGTGGGGGAGGGGCATGGTCTGCATAACGGGGTCTGAAGCCCTGTACTCTGACCCCGAAAGTCTCCCTCACCTTCCATATCATGGCAGATCCACCTCAGGCTGGGGCTTGCATCAGGGGACAGGACTGTGGAGGTAATCTCTCCATAGCTATAACCCCTCTCTAGCCAGACAGAGTGCTGCTATACTGTGCCCACATCTGCCCTGCTCATTCTTTTATGCTCTTTGCAGTCTCTGTCCGCCCTATTGTTTCCCATTCTCTCCATTACTGTACAGTAACTTATAATATCACATATTCTGCTGTTTCTGAATGATTGTTTAATTTGTTTTACATGTTTTTCAGAATAATAAATCATTATTTTTGGGGTGTGGAACCAATTGTCTGCATATCAGTGATTTCTTATTGGAAAATTTGCTTTGGTTAAAGAGTAGATTTGGATTACAAGCACAGTCCCGGTACGAATTATGCTCATAATCCAAGGCACCACTGTATATATATATATATATATATATATATATATATATATATATATATATATTTATATATATATACACACACTATTAATCTTTGTGATGTCTATTATTCACAGTTGAAGCGCATAATGCGTTCCATTACGGCGCTCCGGAAGTACGATGTCCGGGTGCGCTCGGACACTAAGTTATAAACATTCACCGGCCTATACATGGAACGCATGATGCGTCCCACTGCTAGGGCCCAGAAGCATCCCATTAACTCCGGAAGAGCTCCGGCGACACCGCACCTGATCTCAAACATCCGCCGCCATTATATTAGTCCATCAGAACATTACCCGAGCATACAACACGGGACCATTAGGCAGTGAAGAGGCGTGCCGCCACATCCCCTATCCACACATACAGGGGCAGCCATGTATGAGAACATACACGAGAGCATCCGTCGCCAGGAGGGATAAGTATATGCAAACACATGTATCCACTGTTTGCTAAGCAATGTATCTTTGAATGGTTTATAAGAGGAGTAGTTGCAGTGATCATTTTAGTTGACTACTCTTGCTAATTATGAATTTTTAGGGCACATATTGTTGTGGTTCATAGCTAGTTAGCTCATACCTCCTGTGCTTAGACTGTCTATTCACATACAAGCCTGTAGTGATTCTACATCTGATCATCTTATTTATATTTCTAACGGTGTGGTAAATATTAAATCATCTAATCATAGTACATTTGGGTATACTGCGTGTTGTGCTAACTAAGTTATGCTGATCATCCACCATTATGATATATGACTTACATAATTGATCATCAATATCCTTTGTAAGTTGGCGGTTTAACAATTGGGGCATACATAGTCCATTGTCCAATAAATAGAGGCAAATATGATATATTATATGGACTCAAATCACCTTTTATTATAATCTGTTGGTCTGATACAGTTACCGCGATTGGGCGTCACTGTATATAAGTACGTTCCCTGATGACGCTGTAGTTACAATCCAGCAGCAGAAACATGTTGGAGCAGACACACCTAGGTCCACCAGATTGGTGGTGGTAGGTGTTAATCTATTCAAATGTTTTACTAACTAAACATACAGACCCATTAGGCTGGTATTCATCCAACAGTCCCAGTGTATATAGTGTATATAATTTTTTGTTTGTGCACTTTTGTCTCACAGTTGTTTATTATTTTGTCCTGAGCACTTAGTGTGAGAGGAGGGACTGACACCGTGGTTAGGGCCACCCTATTAAAGAGGTGGACAACCCCAAAAGGCAGAGTCAAAAATATCAGAAATATCAAAAATACCCCGAACCTCCATCCCTTTCTCTCATTTTAGACTAAATTCTTGAATGACATTCTCACATGGTTATTACTGCACTTTCACATATTGGGGTGACACTGGATGTTAGTATGTCATAAGCAAATATCTTTTTAACTTTGTGTAATAAAAGTTAAGTTTTAACATTTGTAAGTCTAACAGTGGCATCCCCATGTCTCTCCTATAATTTAAAATTAATATATTGCCACTGGGACTCAGTCTAGCAATGGGTTGGGACCCCTTATTAGTCCCATTGTAACGTCGAATACTCATATAAAGACTGATATGCTGGATTTTATGTAACAAAGTTTCCATGTCAGAACAGTGATTGAGACTTTAAGGAAATGGTTGTCACCTTTCATTACATTACTAATGAGCTCTGCAGCTTGCCTTTATCAGAGGAGCCAGTGTACCTTAGCAATCACAATACTCCAACATATCATCCTATCACGAAGAGTAAGTACAACGAGCTAGACCTGTTACACTGGTTCTCCACCAGTTCAAGTTGCATGGCATTAGAAATATGATGCAGGGTATGTCACAAGTGCTGCCATTTCTGGTGGCACTGCCATGGAAACAAAAGCAACATGACCCATACTATGTCCTACTGGCGCACCTTAATATCTTAAAGCTAAAATTGATAAACTGCTTTTCCTTTTTTTCTCTCTGCATATATAATGAGGTTCTAAAACGAAGTTAAAGTGTCGCTGTCATTATAACATTCAGAATCTATACCAACAGGGGATGTTTTATGAAGGAATTTACATGCAATTTACATGAATTTTTTTTTAAGTTCTCATGCTATAAAACAAAGCTGTACTTACTTGTATCCAGCTTTTTAGTCTTGTGCTGGTTGGAAAAAACAGACTAAACACAGGAAGTCCCGGTCAGTACAAAGAGTCACAGCTCAATGTGTCCATCAGTCACATGACTGCCTTCTCTGTGAGCACATGTGACTGAGACTTCTTGCATTTAGTCTCTTTTTACAACCAGAACAAGACAAAAATGCTTCAGGAGACTGAACCTGAAAATGTATAATGATTATATATTGACTGAACCTGAAAATTTATAATGATTATATATTGCTAACATCCCCTGCTGATTTAGACTGTAAAAATATTGATGACAGGGAATTCATACATTTTTATCTGAAGAAGTACATTTTTATATACACTCCTTTGAAGTCAATGGGAAATTTGATGTCTCCCATGCTAAACAAACATTCTTAAAAGGTGTAGAAAAAAAAAAGTTTTGCAGTTAAAAAAATATTTAAATGTTAAAAAAGCAATAAAACATGCAAATCGCTTATAGACTTATAGAAAAAAACATACCATATCAGTTTTACTGTAAATTGTGTTTTACTGTACATTATGTAGACACGTAAACCCCCCCAAAATTATGAAATAGCATTTTTTTTTCAATTGCACCCCATAAATAATGTTTGGGGTTCTATCATGCATTTTGTGGTGGATTAAATGTTGCCATTACAAAGAATACTTGTGCCTAAAAAAATCAGCCCTTACTTGGCCCTGTAGATGAAAAAATAAAAGCACTATAGCTCTTAGAAGGCAAGGAGAAATAAACAAAAAAATTGGCACGGTCATTGAGGCCATTTTGGGCTGGGTCATAAAAGGGTTAAATAATGCATCTTTTATAAGATCTACAATAAGCCTTTACTATCTAGATATAATGGGCAATAAGTATTTTACTTTTATAAGACAGAAGCCCAAAACAAAGAAAGGTCTGCCACAAAACAATGCGTTTGCAATTCAAATTATAAACACTAACCAAAGAAAAAATTGCCAAACTAGTAAGTAAATAAAGCATACAATTCTTTATTTAAATCAATAATTTATTAAATGATAAAACATGGGATAAAAAAATACACAGAGGTACAAAACTGGAGAGAGGGATAGATGTCAGCAAGGTATATGTGACTGAGAATGTGAATACAAGTGCTTAAATTAGCATTCTAAAAAGGACCCCCCCCCTGTGTAAGGCAAGGACTATGAATGTATATTGGGTGACCTCCTATGCGTGCTGGGCCAATAATAATAATAATCTGTGTAATGGAAAGAAAATGCTGACCACTAGGATGCCCAAAAAATCATAATAAGTAGAAGCCCAAAAATAAAAAAAGGAGGAACAAAGGAGCAACTAAACACAAAAAGGAGGGGGAGAACACCACCTACCACACTGACATCTTACCGCTCTCCAGCACAGACAGCCCAACATACGTTTCACTCACTTCATCAGGAGATGGATAAATTATGAAGTGAAACGTACGTCAGGCTGTCTGTGCTGGAGAGCGGTAAGATGTCAGTGTGGTAGGTGGTGTTCACCCCTCTTTATTGTGTTTGGTTGCTCCTTTGTTACTCTTTTTTTATTATTTTTGGGCTTCTCCCCATTATGATTTTTTGGGCATCCTAGTGGTCAGCATTTTCTTTCCATTACACACATATGTGATTATTGCCCAGTGTGTTGGCCCAGCACGCATAGTCACCAATATACATTCATAGTCCTTGCCTTACACGGGGTGTTCCTTTTTAGAATGCTAATTTAAGCACTTGTATTCACATTCTCAGTAACATGACATCTATCCCTCTCTCCAGCTTTGTACCTCTGCGTATTTTTTATCCCATGTTTGTATCATGTAATAAATTATTGGTTTGAATAAAGAATTAAATGCCTTATTTACTTACTAGTTTGGCAATTTTTTCTTTGGTTAGTATTTTTCTTTTATGTAGCAACAACATATTCTATTGTGCTGAACTGAGA
Source organism: Dendropsophus ebraccatus (assembly GCF_027789765.1). Taxonomy (NCBI): domain Eukaryota; kingdom Metazoa; phylum Chordata; class Amphibia; order Anura; family Hylidae; genus Dendropsophus; species Dendropsophus ebraccatus. Next base: position 53,377,580 of record NC_091459.1, read on the forward strand.
CCATTACATCGGTTCGTGGTCTCAGTGTCTCCAAAGCAAACATGGGCCACTTTCACAGGATGTCAAAAAATCCCTTAACATGTTTGAAGTGTGGGAGGAACCCCATTGGAAGAACAAACAAGTTTCATGCAGATGTTCCAAATGTTCATATACCAGCCCAGCACCCAACTGTTGCAAGGGAACTGTGGAAGCCAATGAGCCCGTATTCTGTCCTAATATGGTGCCCTTAAAAAAATAAAGCATCAACCAAATTATTAACCCCTTGAGGACCAAGCCCAAAATGACCCAGTGGACTGCGCAAATTTTCATTTGAGTGTTTTTGTTATTTTCTCCTCCCATTCTAAGAGCTCTAGCACTTTCATTTTTCTATCTACAGGGCCATGTGAGGGCTTGTTTTAAAAAAAAATTGATGAAATCATAAAAAAGAATGCAATATGGTAACTTTTGGGGGGTTCCTGTGTCTACGTATTGCACTATATGGTAAAAGCCACATGATACCAATATTCTATATGTCAGCCCCGACACAACCATATGCAGGTTTAGACACATTCTCTAATGTTATATGTGTTTTTTTTAAATCCTTTTTCTTTTGCTATTAATTATTAATAAAATGGCCCTATTGTGACACTTATAATGGTTTTAGTTTTTCATCTACAGGGCTTTTTAATACTTTTTTTTAATATATAATGTAACAAAAAAAAATAGGTAATCCTGGTGCTATTTTCTTTTTTTTGGTTTACGCTGCTCGGACAATTATGCACGCTACGGTATATAATATGTTTATTTATTTTTATATTTTTATGTATATTTATTTTTATATTTTTTATTTATATAATGTTAAAGGGGGGTGATTTAAACTTTTATTGGGGGAAGTACTTTGGGGTACTTATAAAAACTTTTTTACTTTTTATTTTTATTTTAACACATTTTAGGTCCCCCTGGGGGACTTTTACATGCAATCCCCAGATTGCATACACTGTACAATGCTATGCCATAGGCATAGCAATGGTCAGTGTTATAGGCATTCTCCTCAATGAGCCTGCCTGTGGGAGTCCCGATCGGTAAGTGACAGGGGACTGCCCCGTCACACTTAAACGCCACGGTCACGACGTTTAGGGGTTAATGACACGCTGCAGCACGATCGTCTCACTGCAGCCGGCCCCCGCCTCATTTGGAGCGTGCTCCACTCTGGAGCGCGCTTCATAGCTCAGGACGTACCCAAGGCGTACTGGTACGTCCTTGGTCACCTAGGGGTTAAAGGAAAAGTCTGGTGAAAATTTATATTTAAGTATTGTATTGCCCCCCAAAAGTTATACAAATCACCAATATACCCTTATTATGATGGCAGAAGGATGCTCAGTGTCCCTCAGTGCCCTGTGTCCCCCTGCCATCATCCTCTCCAGCAGCGACAGCCCGCACAGCTCTGGGAGTCGGGTCGTGACATCACCATTTTATTCAGGAAGTGAAGCCTTGATGCAGTAGTAGTGCAGGGAAAAAAAGCACTTATAAGCAACGCATTTCCCATGATAAGTGTATATTGGTGATTTGTATAACTGTATAATGTTGCTGCACTTAATAGCAATTCACCCACTTTTCTTTTGTACTCATTTTTTTTTAAATTTGACAAATATATCTATAAATTAGTACCTACAATTGAAGATAGAATTCATCTGAAAAACTAAATTAAGTGGAAGCATTTAGTGTTATGTTGAATGTAACATTCCATGTACAGTACATTATATGGACACAATGGTGTCATTAAATGAAGAAAGAGCAAGGTAAAGAAGCTTTATTACAAATCTGAATAAGTCATGAAAGGACAGAGCAGCCTTCAGGCGGCAAAACAGGACCTGTGTGTTTAATGCTGACCACAAAACCAGCTCCAAAAGCCCTCAGGTTTCAGTAAAAGTATTATAGGGAAGACCAAACAGTAATTTGCATTGTATACTGAGCATCACGCAATGGGCTTGGAGGGTTTAAGAAAGAAATACAAAAACATGCACATGAGTTTTAGTAGACTACTAAAGTTCAGACAAATGTATGATAAAAACATATAGAACTGAACAGACTATATCGAATTGGCAGTGCATGATCTATCCTGCAAGCTGCTTCTGATTAGACAGACTCAATGTGTACTACATTGCTGCAGTTTCCTCAGTTAGTAAATCTGAGCCAAGGAGGCTTTTCTGGGCTCTTGAAGTTCAGCTAGCTGTACCACCCCCTTATTCCCTCATACCTGAACCTGCTTGGGACTCAACTTTCAGGTGTTAATCAAGAAGGGAGGGGGGGGGGAGCTTCCAGATTTTTGGGAGCTTGGAAAAGCCTTTGACTTTTTGCACCTGAGATTAAAAGCATTTCTCTACATCCTGGAAACACAGCTGGATAAATGAAAGGTGCACGCCAGCACTGATTGGCCGATGGGGAGCAGGGGTGGATCCGGGAGCCTCACACACAGCCGCGGCGCCAAGCAGGTAATGTATGCTCCGGACTGAGGCTGTGGGCGGTGGGGGGCTAAAGGGGCCGGGTCACATATCCACAGCGGAGTGAAAATTCCGCTGCAGGTATGTGACCCCATAGAACTTCACTATACCAGGATCCTCTGCGGATTTCACTGCAAACTCGCAGAGTGAAATCCACTGTGGATCTGGTACGTGTGAAGGCACCCTAAAGGACAACTCCAGTGAAAAGCTTTTTCCCAGTAATTGAAACACATTACAAAGTTATGTAACTTTGTAATATGCTTCAATCGCCCTTTGTGCCCCTCTTTCCTATCGCCCCCCCCCCCAACCCCCCCACCAGGAAGTGAAGTAAATTCATTCTTACCTAATGACTGTTGACCCTAGGTTTTTCTGTGGCAGCCATTTTGTGAGAATGACATTATCAAGAGGGAGGCGGGTCTAAGATCTGTTAGGCCAGCCTCTCTTTGTCAGATGACTCAGGTTGCTCAACTGATTGGCTGATCAAGATGTAAACCATCTAACAGTTCTACAGTCAGTTAGACATCACAGGAGACAAAGCGCATAATGGGAAAGCTCAAACGAGGAAGTGAAAAAATGAAGACACCAACTGGAGCTTCAGTTCAGTTCAGTGCTGGAGTTGTCCTTTAATTCCAGTGAGTTGAAGTCCTTTTATTAATTACCGTATTTTTCGCTTTATAAGACACGCTTTTTTTCCTCCCAAACTGGGAGGAAAAACTAAGTGCGTCTTATAAAGCTAAGACGGCTTCAAGCAGTGCTGAGGACCACCACGTCCCGCCCACTATGCTGTGCAAAGAAGATGTCCCGCCCGCCCCCTCCATTGCCGCTCACTATGCTTATGCATAGTGGGCAGCTCTGAGCAACCCCCTCTGCCCGCCCCCTCCACTGCCGCTCACTCCCGGCACCCGACGCTTTGAATCAGATGACACCCGACTCCAGCGTCACTGGCCCACCGGCTTCCCACTGCGGAAATGGCATCTTGCTCAGATTCCTCCTCGTGATTCCCGGATATCTCTCAGGGTTGCTTGAGTCCCCAGCCCACGGAATCCCATAGCAGTATAGCAGTAAGAGGCCAGCCGCCGTCCCGGCTTCTACCACGGCATCACCCGGCGTTCACGAACATGTGGTGGTGGGGGCTATGAGCGCTCACGCCTCACACATCCGCTCCCATGGCTCCCTGCAAATCACCTGCCGCTCACTATGCTTACGCATAGTGGGCGGCCCTGAGCGACCCCCTCCGCCCGTCCAGCCCACCTCATCCATCACCGCTTAGCTGACATCTGATCAGGAGCCCAGGAAAGTGCCGCTCATTGTCACAGTTTGGAGATAGCAGCAGTGTGATAGGCGCTGGGAGCCTGGGCTGAGCTTTACCATCCACCCCAGCCCAGGCTCCCAGCGCCGATCACACTGCTGCTATCTCCAAACTGTGACCATGAGCAGCACTCTCCTGGGCTCCTGATCGGCTGTCAGCTGAGCAGCGATGGAAGGGGCGGGCAGAGGGGGTTGCTCAGGGCCACCCACTATGCATAAGCATAAACAAACATTTTTTGGTTCAAAATATTTTTTTTCTATTTTTCTCCTCTAAAATCAGGGGTACATCTTATCAAAAGGTGTGTATTATAAAGCAAAAAATACGGTACACAGTAAAACCTCGGTTCCCGAACACCTCGGTGTTCGAACAATTCGGTATTCAAACTAAATTTCCCCCTGATGTTTTTCTTGGAACTCAAACATTGATGTTTAGCTGACAGTTAGAGGTGTTCAGGAACAGTGAGAGGCAGGAGCGGGGGGCTATTTAAACTTGCCGCTGTGCTCCTGCTCCTCTCAGCTGCGGGGGACACCCCGTAAAGAAGTGGAGATTACCCTCATTATAATGGAATTCCCCACTTCTTTACAGGGTGTCCCCCGCAGCTGAGAGGAGCAGGAGCTTGGCGGCAAGTTTAAATAGCCGCCCGCTCCTGCCTCTCACTGCTCCCTGTCCCCTCTGACCTGCTCTTAGCATCTCCCCGCTGGCCTGGAGCACTTCTTGTGTGCTTCTTCAGCTCGCCATACATCTGTACTGTTGCGCCCGCAGCCCCGCTCATCAGCTCCTTAGCCGCTTGCTCCCGCTGCTCCCCACTGCGTCTGCAGGGTGAAGGAGAGTCTGCAAACATTCCCCACTTCTTTACAAGGTGTCCCCCGCAGCTGAGAGGAGCAGGAGCTTGGCGGCAAGTTTAAATAGCCGCCCGCTCCTACCTCTCACTGTTGCGGGGGATATGGAGTGTTCTGCACCTGACCCACTGAGTGTAAGAACCAATTAATTAGCTTTACATTGTTCCCAATGAGAACAGACAGCTCGGTTCTTGAACTGCTCGGTTCTGGAACAGCCTTCCAGAACCAATTATGTTCGAGACCCATCCACCCATTCCTTTGCAGAATTTAGTGTAGAGGAACAGGACTTTAACAAAACATCATCTATTCAACAGGCCCTCACATCCAACGCCAGTTGTTCTTTAACATTCAGTAATGACACAATTACTTTTAATAAGAAATAAGCGCTTTGAAAAAGTGTGAGTGCATGTGATCTCATTGGTGCTGTATTTTTATAGATGCAATCAGAATGAAAGCATAAGGCAATTGGTCAGTGTCATAAATGCATTTGATTATTTAAATATTACACCCAAGTATTTGCTTGAAAAGAACCGTGTCATTGTTATATGATGCCATCATAACCAGTAGAATTACATGACAACCTCTAGACTAAAATCCAGTAATAATGAAGCTGACTGAGCCAATGACTAAATTTACTATATAAGTTTTTTCCTTAAAGATTTACTTTCAAGGTTGACTGAATACTCTCTTTTGACACTTACACAAACCCTGTCACACAGCTCAGACATTCCTGTAAGAACGTTCAGCAACAGTCAGCAGCTTATGGTAACACTTGGTAAGGGTGATAAATTCCCACAATTAACTTTTCTCACCTATCATCTTTACAAAATTGGTGACAAATGGGTCTAGGGCCCCCAATCCTCCTCAATGCACAATGCAAAGGAATTTTAAATGGAACTGCAGTAATGCAAGGAACCTTTCAAAAATTAAAATGTAAATGTGTTTTTATACAGGTACATTATCAATAAACCAGTAGATTTCCTGAACCATTAATATAAAACAAAACTAGGTCAAATACGAAAAAATACATAGTTTATTAAAGTGTTTCTTAATAATATTTTTTTTCTTTATCACACTCTCTGCAAGTGGAAACCAACTTTTATGAGAAAACCAATAAACAAACAGGGTAGAAAACAACCAACTAGGAGAAGAAGGGGGGGGGGGGGACACACTGGGTTAAGGGAAGGGCATATACATGAGTAAAGGCAGTCAGATTTAGATTTGTTATCATCATTATTTATTTTTGAAGCACCCTTGATTCCAGAGCACTGTACAAATGAAAGGGGGTGGCAAACAGAACATTACAAGATCAAAACAGATTACATGAATAAGGTAAGTGGCAGACTGGTACATAGGGATAGAGGTTCTTGCTTGCAAGGGCTTACAATCTACAAGGTTTTAGTTTAGTGCAGTTATTGTAGGTTGTAGCCTAACCTCAAGAGATGAGTTTTCAGTTTGCTTTTTTAGGATCTTGATGGTGGGTGAGAGTCGCATGTGTCGGAGTAGCGAGTTCCAGAGTATGGGGGCTGCTCAGACAAAACTTGGACGCAGTTGTATGAGGTACGAGGGTCATAGGTTGTTGATGGCCTGATACATCATGGTCAAAGATTTTAAATGAATTTGTTGAGCAATGGGGAGCCAGTGAAAAGATTGGCTGGGAGAGGCAGGGAGACAGACAGCAGAGTTAAAGGGGACCTCCGGATAAGGAAAACTTGTTTTCTAAAAGTACATTAAAAGTTATATAGATGTGTCTATACAATGTATTACCGTATCAGTACGGTTCTGTCACCCTGATAGCTAATAGAAATCCAGGAAGTGAAGAAAAAAAATGGCCTCTGTACCAATCCACATTGTCTCCTGTTCCCACTGCTCTCTCACCTTAGGAGACAAATCTTCCATGCCTGTGTCTCACATTGTGTCTGTCTGCTAGACACAGGCTGATGATGGGGAGAGGGGGCAGGGCGTGATTTACCATCTCTGACCGGCCAGAAGCAGGTGTTTCAACTTCGCTAATTGTGCAAAAGTCTACAAAGAAATTAGGGCTGTGTTCACACATGTTGGAGTGTCATTGCAGTACTGCAGCATCTGCACAAAAATGATGCAAACAAAAGAATGCCCAAATAGTTCAGTCCTGAACGCACATAGAAATATATATTACACCAAAACAAAGATCCACAAGGGATCAAAAAAGTGCAGGACAATCACAAATAAATATAATTGTATTCTTTATTTAGGTAATTTTAATTTAAAATACATACAAAAATGAATAAAAAAGATGAAAAGATGGAATGAAACAGAACCAAATACATAAATTGGTGAGGGGACATAGAAAAATGTTTTTATGAGATCATATATTGCACATGCATGGAAGATAATAAAGACTAAAATAACTGTGGCAATACAGGCACCCTTCACTGGGTACTTTGTCATATCCCTTGACAAAGCGAGCCACGCGAAACGTGCGTAGGGTGAGTAGGTGTGTGGGACTTGTTGCAATACAAGCATCCTTCTAGTTTGTATTTGTATATATTTTTTTTGGTGATTTCACCTCAGTGTGTTGCTCATTCAGCAACTGCAGCTTTAAATAGGTTTTTTACCTTGTATACTTTATCTTTCGCTGCTAATCACTACTGCTTACATCACTCATTACCCAGTGAAGGGTGCCTGTATTGCCACAGTTATTTTAGTCTTTATTATCTTCCATGCATGTGCAATATATGATCTCATAAAAACATTTTTCTATGTCCCCTCACCAATTTATGTATTTGGTTCTGTTTCATTCCATCTTTTTTATTCATTTTTGTATGTATTTTAAATTAAAATTATGGGACCACAATGAAATGATAAAGTACTGCAAATAATTCAGTAACACAATGAAATGTGTGAATACAGCCTAGATGTTCTGCAACAGATTTGGGCGGGAAATAGGCAGGGTGAGGGACTGTAATGGAACAGCTGAGAGAAAGCATTGCATTCTGGAACCTGTAGTATTGAGTACATCTGCTCAACCAGGAAATACGAAACACAAAACAGAACAAACCCCCCCCCCCCCCCCCAAAACAAATGGATTTTTGGTAGTTTCAAAACTGGGATAGATGGGTTAGGAATGCTATATGCTTCTGCAGAAGTTTCATTTTTTTACCTCTACCCGGAGTTCCCCTTTAAGGATGGACTTGAGGTGGGCAAGGGTGTAAGATAAAAGGTCAAAGAGGAGGATGTTATAGTAGTTCAAGAGGGTTGAGAAAAAATGGATTCAGAAAATACTTTTGAGGTGAAGGCGGCAGGAGATGGTCAGGGTCTAAATGTGCAGTTTAAAAGATGTAGTGAAGTTAAAGGGTTGTAATCAGTTCCTTAGCTTGAGGGCAAATATTCCAAAGTTCTCTAAGTAACAAAGAGGCAAAGGAGCTGGACTGAGCTGTCTGGCAGTTCCTACAGTAAGAATCTCCACACATAGCGATTTTGTAGTAAAGAGTACAGCCAAGGTTAGCATATTGTGTAGTCATGGGGTCAGAGGGTAGAGTAAAGGTGACGGTGGCCAGTCAAACAACTAGGCTGTTGCCAGCTAAGGATTGCTCAAGAAGCCAAGAAAATATTGCTTGACAGGTAATTTAAAGTTGCATTATAAGGGATTAAAAATAAAACCAGCCCATCTAACCAGCCCACTGGTTTTATGATTTTGATGATTACTCAGATCATGTATGATGCCAGTATTAACCCTCCCCCAACCCACATAAAATAAACACCTCCCCTGAATCTCACTCGTTTTCATGCTAGAATTTGGCAAACTGAAAAACATGGGTTTTCAATGTACCCTATTTATTACTGTGTCACAGCAATCTGCAAAAGGGTCACCCATAGCAATTAGTAGTATATATTTTAATGCTGCATGATCCATGACACTTTTTGGTCCTAAGATTGGAGACATAGTGACAAACTTATTAGGATTGTCTGGAAAAATGCATCATTAGCCATGCTAATGGGACCACGGGGGACATGCCAGTGATGTATACTTACCTGTCCCAGGCTGTTTGCTCTGTGCCTCTATCAGTATTTTGAAAACATCTGATGTTGTGCCACTTAAAGTGGAAAACACTGCTTAGCATAATGTCTATGCTGAGCAGCCATTTCCTATGGGAACAGGACATCATCACATTTTTTAAACACAACTGCCGTGCCCTTTCACTTAATTGGGGGCAGGAAGCAATCTGGAAGCCACATAAGGGCTCTAAAACAGTTACCATTCTTAGATAAAGGAGAAGTCCAGTAAAAATTTTCATTAAAGTATTGTATTGCCCCCCAAAAGTTATACAAATCACCAGCATACACTTATTACAGGAAATGCTTATAAAGTGCTTTTTTCCCTGCACTTACTACTGCATCAAGGCTTCACTTCCTGGATATAATGGTGATGTCACGACCCGACTCCCAGAGCTGTGCGCGCTGTGGCTGCTGGAGAGGATGATGGCAGAGGGATGCTCAGTTGGTGATGCTCTTTTGGGGGGCAATACAATACTTTTTTGTCGGACTTCTCCTTTAACCATGAAAATGATAACCTGTGGTGCATTTGTGGTGCAGGCTGTGCACTGCACATGTCGAATTTTGATGGAATACCTCTTTAAATATCTAAACCTAATCAACTGGTGTCTGGGGTTACAAACCCTATAGATCATTTTCAGTAAACTGTTTGCAAAAATAACATAGCAACATTATGCACTAGGTTTTGAAAAAGTGTTTGCAATGTAAAATCCCCCTCCTATTACAAGAATAATGGCCAGCTGTTGCAACTCTAGAAGTTTCTAAATGTCTCATCTCCTTAGCTTTGGTGAGGCTTGTTGAGTGAAATCAAACAAATAAAACAAGCATCCCAGCATTTACAAGAAGACTGAAAGTTCACACTGGAAGACATTTTCCAGCAAACTGACGTTCAGCCATACTATGGAAAATATAGATCATGTTATATCATTTGCATCTGAGGTGTAGCCACAACTGACAATGTGTAAATCATGCCCCAATTCCCAGTACAAGAGAATATAAGAAACTTTGTAATTTATGTTATTGGACAAAAATGCCCTTTTCTCCCATCAGCTCCTTTCAATTTCCCCCTCTGTCTTAAAATCACTCTATGAGCTAATGAATCTTGAGAGATGAGACAGACTATTGACTGAGGTATCAAGGTTACATAATGCCTATAAAAGTCTAAGGAGAGGGCAGGAGAAGATAGCTGCAGAGTGAGATATGGATAAAAGATCTAGTAAGTGCTCACCCTACATCATTCAACTGTTTTCCATGCTGCTGCAGATTTTGAGGGTGTGCTATGGAGAAACTGAGGAGCAGTATGGAAGATATGATACAGTCTCTACACACTAGCTTATGGACAGCCGAAAATAGTTAGAAACTTTAAAGTGTCATTTTAACTTTTAAAGCCTAAAACAACAGTAGATGTGATATAAAGCAAGTTTGCAATTTAAATTCATTATTTTTTTAAGTTATCATGGAAAACATGGCACTTCCCGTTTTCTGACTTTTTTCTCAAAAAACAGGAAACAGTCAGAAAACAGGAAGTCCTGTGTATCCCAGTTCATCTGAGCACTCACAGAGAGAAGGCAGTCATGTGACTGATAGACACATTGAGCCGTGACTCTCTGTACTGGCCAGAATTCCTGTGTTTTGCCTCTTTTTTTCAACCAGCAAAAGACAGAAAATCTGCCTTCCGGAGACTGGACCTGGCTTTCTGGTAAGTTCAGCTTTGTTTTACAGCATGACAACAACAACAACAACAACAAATAAAAAAATGTAAATGGCAAACTTGCTTTATTTCACATTTACTGTTGATTTCCATTTTAAATGTTATAACAACAGGGACACTTTAAGGGGCATTTACAGTTTCCACACGACTGTCAGTGCAGTACCGCAAGGATTTAAACTGATTTGGTTTGATAATCCGTTCCACATCATCTGTATAAAAGGACTGTGAACGGAATGTATACAAGTTATATAATGGCAAATGCATCTTCCACCACATTTCATGTACTAAAATGCAAACAGATCTTTATTGTATAAAATAAAAAAATAAAAAAACAAGCAACTCTTCAGATTAGAAGAAAGGAAACGATTTGACTTCCAAGTGTCTACAGACCGGCAGAACCAGTTTTGAAACCTGAAACATCTGGAAAAAATCCAAGCTTTCCAGTGAAAATTAAATTACAACTTAAACAATCCACACTTTGTTTACCAGTGCTGTATGAAATTCAGAATGAAAAATATCTACATAACAGAACTTAGCTGTTCACCAAAGTGGTAACTAAGCTATTCACTGAAGCACAACTAGTTTATGAAGCTGCTTAAAGGGAACCAATCACCGGAAAAACGCATATAGAGCTTTTGAAATGTGCTGTTAGAGCACACAGCACACTTGCCACACGTGTTTCCATAGCCTCCGTGCCTTCCCCGTCTAAGCCGCAAAGTAACTTTATAAAACTGGCGCCCTGTATGCTAATTACCTGAGGTAGTCACCTGGGCGGTGTTCGGCTAGCAGGTAGTCACGGTCCCCTGGGCGTTCTTCCGCTGTAATCAAATGTAATTCAAATGGCCGAGTAGCTGTGACATTCTGATGCCGGACGCCGCCGCACATGCGCAGTGCAGCCGCTTTCATTCCGGCGGTACTGCGCCTGTGCAGAATAGCCTTGAATAGCATGTTAGCCGGAGTTCGAGGCTATTCTGCACAGGCGCAGTGCAACTGGAATGGAAGCGGCTGCACTGCGCATGTGCGGCGGCGTCCGGCATCAGTATCTAAGCGCGCCGACGTTGGGCACGGCGCGCTCCCGAGTGACGCCACAGCCACTCTGCCATTTGAATCACGCCCAGAGGGGCGTGATTACAGCGGAAGAACGCCCAGGGGACCGTGACTACCTGCTAGCCGAACACCGCCCAGGTGACTACCTCAGGTAATTAGAATACAGGGCGCCAGTTTTATAAAGTTACTTTGCGGCTTGCATGGGGAAGGCACGGAGGCTATGGAAACACGTGTGGCAAGTGTGCTGTGTGCTCTAACAGCACATTTCAAAAGCTCTATATGCTTTTTTCCAGTGATTGGTTCCCTTTAAGAGGCTAAATTAATTCATCGCTCTCCCAGATAAACATATAAAACTGTAACATACAGTAGATTCATGTGAACAAATTTTTGATCATGTCTCCCCTTTGTCTTATTTGCTCCAGACTAGACAGATTTAGATCCTTAAAGGGGTATTCCAGGGAAAATCAATAATTTAGCAATGGAAAGGGTTAACCAAGGTTAACCCTTTCCTAATATACTTACCTGTCCGTTATTGGCCCCCCAAGGAGATCTCCGGTCCGGTCACGTGAGCGTCCAGCTTGCCACTCCTGGATCCTCTGACCTTCCGGATCGGAGACGTCACCACCCGGCCGGTGTCTGCTGTCTTTCTTATTAGCAGCAGAGCACTGGAAGCCAATCAGGGTTCAGTGCTCTGCGTCCCCTGCTGTAAGTTATCAGGGTTTGGGGGGGCTCAGTGCCGGTGTCAGAACTACATTAGGGCAATGTGAGACTCAGGGTCAGTATCGCTGACACCCGGGGGGGGGGGGGGGGGGGGGAGTCCTGTAAAGTAATGCTGTTCGGCTGCTGCTGATCCCCCCAGCCCCCCTCCCTGTGTCCCTGTCAGATCTCTCACCCCCAGAGCGCGCTGCCGCACTGGCCCGATCTCTGCACCTCTGATCTCCTGCATCAAGCAGCCGGCGGTACTCAGCTGACAAGCGCTGTGTGACTGAGGCAGGAGAGATTTCTTCCTTGCTCCGTACACAGCGCCTGTCAGCTTAGTTTTATCGGGGTGATTGACAGGCGCTGTGTTCAGAGCAAGGAAGAGATCTCTCCTGCCTCAGTCACACAGCGCCTGTCAGCTGAGTACAGGTGCAGAGATCAGTGCCGAGATCGGGGCCAGCGCGCTCCGGGGGTGGGTGTGAGATCAGCAGCCGATACACATTACTTTGCAGGACTCCCCCCCTCCCTGTGTCCCTGTCAGAGATCTCTCACCCCCACCCCCGAAGCGCGCTGGCCCCGATCTAGGCACTGATCTCTGCACCTGTACTCAGCTGACAGGCGCTGTGTGACTGAGGCAGGAGAGATCTCTTCCTTGCTCCGTACACAGCGCCTGTCAATCACCCCGATAAAACTAAGCTGACAGGCGCTGTGTACGGAGCAAGAAAGAGATCTCTCCTGCCTCAGTCACACAGCGCTTGTCAGCTGAGTACCGCCGGCTGCTTGATGCAGGAGATCAGAGGTGCAGAGATCGGGCCAGTGCGGCAGCGCGCTCTGGGGGGTGGGGGTGAGAGATCTGACAGGGACACAGGGAGGGGGGCCGGGGGGATCAGCAGCAGCCGATCAGCATTACTTTACAGGACTTCCCCCCCGGGTGTCAGCAATACTGACCCTGAGTCCTGGGAGGGGAAGGGATGCGGTGGGCGGCATTACTTCATTCATAGCTCCGCTCCGCTCCGGGTGTCTGATGGCTATGAATGAAGTAATGCCGCAGGGACCCCTCACATTGCCCTAATGTAGTTCTGACACCGGCACTGAGCCCCCCCAAACCCTAATAACTTACAGCAGGGGACGCAGAGCACTGAACCCTGATTGGCTGCACGCTACCACGCCAGTCAGGGTTCAGTGCTCTGCTGCTAATAAGAAAGACAGCAGACGCCGGCCGGGTGGTGACGTCACCGAATCGGAAGGACAGAGGATCCGGGAGTGGCATGCTGGACGCTCACGTGACCGGACCGGAGATCTCCTTGGGGGGCCAATAACGGACAGGCAAGTATATTAGGAAAGGGTTAACCTTGGTTAATCCTTTTCATTGCTAAATTATTGATTTTCCCTAGAATACCCCTTTAACTTTCCTAATATGTTTTATGCATCACACCCTCCACCATTTTTGTAGCCTGTCTCTGGACCTGTTCTATTTTAGGAACATCTTTTTTTAGGTGCGGTCTCCAGAACTGGACACAGTATTCCAGATGTGTCTCACTAGAGCTCTATACAGCGGGAACACAATCTAAACATACAATTAGCTTCAATTCCCCTTAGTATTTATTAAGAGTATATTTGATGGTTTGTTTGTTGCTAAAATATTTCAGAGTACAGTCCCTTCGGAAAGTGATCCTATGTTTATGGAGTATGTTTTTTAGTAGATCGATTCATATGATATTCCAAAAGTTGTTTAGAACGGATCTAATAATATGGTATTTACTAGTGAAAGTAGTGATGAAGTTACAGGAGAAATCAGTTTGTAAGCTGTTCTTCGGTTTCATGATGGGTAGAACACACTGAGGTGGGTTAGTGTATTTTATCTATTTTGAATAAAGATTTTAGCAAAGGCACATTTTTAATTATTTACAGATGATCCAATATCTCAATATATTATATCTAGAAACTAAGTCCGTCTCTGTATTGTTACTCAGCTGTACATTTGTAGTTGATGACTAGCATGCAGCAATTCGGTGAGAAGTCTCACGTCTTTCAACAGATCTTTGCTATTAGCAAAACTATACATGGAAGATCTATGAAGCATATCATTAGTCAAGGCAATGTGCAAACTTTGTGTTCTACAATCCAGGACACATACATTGCTCGGCCTGGGAAAAGTCTACCCCTCATTGCACAAAGTTTGACTGAAAAATGAATTAGGATGACAAGACCTATCATGTTAAACGGCTCCCTAATAATCTCATACTTTCCTTCGCAAAAAGACTTACAGGTGCTGTGGACTAATCAGCATCTAGCAAATATCCATGTTTGACCACTGTTAAAATGAGCTCAAGTAAACTTCTACTAAGAGACATCGGGTATTAAAAGATTTATTCTAAGAAAATACCTGGTGTATATTATCAAGTACATAAGGATAAATAAGAGAAGTTAGCACTTAGCAATGTTTCTACTAATATGCAGAATATATGTTGCCAAAAAGTCATGCAACGCTATAAAGCGAGCTACGGAGCTCCCATCATAGAGGGTGAGGGCCGGCTGCTATCAGACAGCAGCAATCGCACTGTCACCCATCATAAACCCCTTAAATGCCACTGATTGCAACATTTAAGTGCCCAATCCTTTTTCCTAAGGGGAACTTCAAAAGTGTAAAAAAAAAAAAAAATTACGCTTTTTAGAACAATTATACCATTTTGTCTCAACCCCCCCCCCCCCCCCCCCCCCCCCCTGATAGTCTGTAAGCTCATGCATGCGAGCAGGGCCCTCACTCCTCATGTATGGATAATTATATGTATATCTCTGTAATGTCTATGTATGGACCCCCAGAATTGTAAAGTGCTGCGGAATCTGTTGGCGCTATATAAATAAGAATTATTATTATTAAAAAATATGACAAAGCCCCTCCCCCAATAAAAGTTTAAATCACCTCCAATTTCCCATTATACACATAGAACATGTAAAAATAAACATATTTGAGATCATAGCTCATGCAATTGTCCATCTAGTGAAATATAACAATACTGTTCCTGCATAGTGAACAAAAAGAGGTCCAGGATTGCTGATTTTTTTTGTAATATTATCTAGCAAAAAAAAAAAAAAAAAAGTAAAAAAAAGCTATTAAAATTTCCCAACGCCATCGACACAGATATGATAAATATAAAATAATAAATATAAAAAGGGCTATGGCTCTTGGAGGGCGGGGCAGAAAAAAAAGGAAAATGCAAAAATGAAAATTGGCTGGTCATTAAGGCGAAAATCGACTCTAATAGGCCATGTTCACACACAGTATTTTGCTCAGTATTTTTTCAACCAAAATCAGGAGTGGATTGAAAACACCTAAACTGTGCAAATCTTTCCATTGTAGTGTTCTCTGTCAGCTCCATGCCTGATTTTGATTTGATACTGACAGAAACAGTGGCCAAAATACTTTGTGTCAACATAACCTTAACCTCTTAAGGACGGAGTCAATTTTCGTTTTTGCGTTTTCGTTTTTTCCTCCTTGTGTTTAAAAAGGCCATAGCACTTGCATTTTCCACCTAGAAACCCACATGAGACCTTATTTTTTGCATCACTAATTGTACTTTGCAATGACAGACTGAATTTTTGCATAAAGTACACTGCGAAACCAGAAAAAAATTCAATGTGTGGTGAAATTGAACAAAAAAACGCATTTCTTTTATTTGGGGTGTATTTGTTTTTACGCCATTCGCCCTGGCGTAAAACTGACTTGTTATGCATGTTCCTCAAGTTGTTACGATTACAACGATATATAACATGTATAACTTTTATATTACGAGATGGCCTGTAAAAAATTCAAACCACTGTTAACAAATATATGTTCCTTAAAAATGCTCCATTCCCAGGCTTATAGCGCTTTTATCCGTTGGTCTATGGGGCTGTGTTAGGTGTCATTTTTTGCGCCATAATGTTTACTTTCTATCGGTACCTAGATTGTGCATATACGACTTTTTGTTCACTTTTTATTACAATTTTTCTGGATTTTATGCGACCAAAAATGCGCAAATTTTGCACTTTGAGATTTTTTTGCGTTTACACCGTTTACCGTGCGAGATCAGGAATGTGATTAATTATTAGTTCGGGCGATTACGCACGCGGCGATACCAAACATGTTTATTTATTTACTTTTATTTAAAACATGGGAAAAGGGGGGTGATTCAAACTTTTATTAGGGGAGGGGGCTTTTTACTAATAATAACACTTTTTTTATTTACACTTATACTAGAAGCCCCCCTGGGGGACTTCTAGTATAAGTGCACTGATCTCTCATTGAGATCTTTGCTGTATACTTATACAGCAAAGATGAATGAGATCGGCACTCGTTTGTGAATTTTGGCGAAGACCCCGGCAGGAGTAGGATGTGTGGATCGCTCCTCCGGGACAACATCTCGGAGGAGCGATTCACCCCACTAGACACCAGGGAAGTGCTGCATACAGTATTCGATTGCCCGATTACTGAATTAGCGGGCACGGCGATCAGACCATGCCCGCTAATAGTCGAGCGTTGACAACGCTCTGAACACCTCTTGCGGACACATGACGTACTGGTACGTCATGCGTCCATAAGAAGTTAAAGGAGAAGTTGGGCAGGAATTTTTATTGAGGTATTGTATTGCCCTCCAAGTTAAACAAATCACTAGAGATGAGCGAATACGATTCGATCAAGGAGGTAGTCGATCAAATATTGTGGTATTTGAAAGATTCGAATCAAATCGAGTAGTGAGGCGAATAAGCAGGAAACATTCGAAAGCCCTCCCATCGCAGTTGGCGCTTTTTTTTTATCCAATGACCATGCAGGGAGGCCATGAGGGACCCTGGGAGTACGCACGCAGCGCGAAAACTGCGTCTACCCTCATTGGATAGCTGAACCACATGACCTCGAATCTTAAATACTTGGCTCCCGCCTCTCGACCGCAGATGAGCTTTCAACCTAGCAAGGGAAAGATCTTGCAGCAGGGAGAGATAGGTTTTAGTAGCGTTTTGGTTAGGCAGGTTTACTACAGAACCCAAAAGGCCTTTTCAGGGTTAAGATCAAGCGAAAAAGTCATCTTTGAATCAAAAGCACATCTCAGTGCTAAGAAATAGATTGTATAACAGCATCAGCATCAGCAGGTGTATTCATTCCAGTACCCTGTGTGTACAAGTGACTTATAGCGTCCCTGTTTAACACCACTAAGGGCACGTTATACATATTGTTCAAGTAGCCTACTAAGGGCACCTGATATATACTGTTTCAGTAGCCCAGTAAAAGGCACGTGATACATATTGTTCCAGTAACCCAGAAAAAGGCACGTCATACATACTGTTCCAGTAACGTTCATACAGCTTTACACGCGATAGGCGCGAATACCATGACGCTCTGCGGACACACATTGGAATCATGTATGTAACATTGCGCAAGAAATACGAACGAAATGTGTGAACATTGACATAAATGTTCGTAAAACGTTTGCAAATATTTTTCCTTCGCAACTGCAGAGAGTTGCATTATACTGCGATTTTGGGGTGTTAGGTGCACCCAGGCATGCTCCCCCTAATGTCCCAGTGTCATTCTGGAGGTGTTTGCATCATTTAGGGAGGTTTTATGAGGGACTTGGTGACCTCCAAGTGATCGAATTTTGATTTCCAAGTGCCACAAATCTTTTTCCCATAGACTATAATGGGATCGAATACTCGTTTGAATAGTCGAATATCAGTGCCTATTCGATTCGAATTCTCGAATATTTCACTACTCGCTCATCTCTACAAATCACCAATATACACTTATTATGGGAAATGCTTATAAAGTTCTTTTTCCCTCCACTTACTACTGCATCAAGGCTCCACTTCCTGGATAACATGGTGATGTCACAACCCGACTCCCAGAGCTGTGTGGGCTGTGGCTGCTGGAGAGGATGATGGCAGGGGGACACTGAGAGACACAGGGCACTGGAGGGACACTGAACATCCCCCTGCCATCATCCTCTCCAGCAGCCATAGCCCGCACAGCTCTGGGAGTCAGGTCGTGACATCACCATTTTATCCAGGAAGTGAAGCCTTGATGCAGTAGTAAGTGCAGAGAAAAAAGCCCGTCATAAGCATTTCCCGTAATAAGTGTATATTGGTGATTTGTATAACTTTTGAAGGGCAATACTTGATAAAAATTTTCGACTGACTTCTCCTTTAATGTGTCCTTAAGAAGTTAAAGGGATTGGCAACTTTGTACTAAAAATATTCCATGTATTTTGATAGTAAAGTAATTGGAGAGCTTGAAAAAGCACTACTGTATATTGTAATCCCTTTCCTTTCGTTTTCTTTTTCTTGTTCTTCTCCAAAGTCGCTCCTAAAGAACCAGCAAAAAGGTTAAAGTTTCTGTTAAAGGGGCGCTCTGGAAGTCATTGTTAAAGGGGCGCTCGTTTCAAGCACTATTTCCTCCTGGAAACGCACACCTAGTTTCAGCTGCTTTTCCCTATTGGCCCAGAGACACTAAATCATCTATGTACAAAGTGAGACAGTCTTCAAATGCGTCAGATTTATTTACGTACCATGTCCCATTTTGTGGAAAAAATTCTGGGGCATTTGTACATCTGGCCCAATGTGTAAATAGAGGAATAAAACAAAGACCGTTTTTATGATTTCCTAGTTCTCTGAATACAACCAGTATAAGGTCAATGCTTGCTATCAGGTAGCTATTTAAGTGTGTTGGCTGATGTATACATGCAAACAGAATTTCTCTTTTAGCCAACTTGATATCATAATATACAAATGCATACACACACACACACACAAACCATGTTCAGTAGTCTCACGTATATATTCTTTGTTTTATGACTAAATAGCATTGTATATACAAACCACGGAACCCTTTTAATTGGACTGAACACATTTTAAAATAACAAACCTGAAAAACAGAGCAGGTGAGCAGGCATGCCATATGCAATGTATCACTACAGAGGACATGCCACTTCAGTGCTCACATTATATCCCTCTGGATAATATGTCATCATGCCCGCTAGTAAACAAGTTACACTGGGGATCCTAAGGGTAATTAAAGGGGTAGTGCGGCGCTAAACAATTATTCACAAAATAACACACATTACAAAGTTATACAACTTTGTAATGTATGTTATGTCTGTGAATGGCCCCCTTCCCCGTGTTTGCCCCCACCCACGCTAGACCCGGAAGTGTGGTGCATTATACTCACCGCATCTTGTGTCGACCCCCGTCCGCCATCTTGGGACAATGACGCAATCTTCGGAAGGCCGGCCGAACCGCTCCATCCGTCCCTCATACCGCCCCCCCTCTGCCGCGTCATAACTGTGCTCAGCCGCGATTGGCTGAGCACAGTTATTCTCAGCCAATCGCGGCTGAGCTGCTGATGACGCGGCAGAGGGGGGCCGGCATGAGGGACGGATGGAGCGGTTCAACCGGCCTCCAGATGATGACGTCATTGTCCCAAGATGGCGGACAGGGGGTCGACACAAGATGCGGTGAGTATAATCCACCACACTTCTGGGTCTAGCGTGGGTGGGGGCAAACACGGGGAAGGGGGCCATTCACAGACATAACATACATTACAAAGTTGTATAACTTTGTAATGTGTGTTATTTTGTGAATAATTGTTTAGCGCCACAACCAACCATCTTGCGCTAACCACTGGCATCTTTCATACACCATTTATAGCAAATATGTCACCCCTCCAACCAACACCAATCTACTGTCAGTGTTGCATATGCCTAAACAAATGCTGTGCAGAAGTTCACTCTGTGTCTTTATTATCTGGAAAATGACTTATTTCGGTGCTGATGTTGTCAAAGAGGTAGGACCTAGGGCTCCCAGGTCTGCTACTCCTCAATGATCAACTCGCCTACTCATCTAAAGCTTAGTAACGACCACCCTCCACCTTGATTCTTTGATGCCTGCTTCTCCAAATCCCATGCCAATGCTGTGGATGAGTAAAATCACACAGTCATACTGGCACATCTGAAGTCCTTGCTCCCTGCTTCTGTCAGTGCACCTGCCCCATCTTTTTTTTTTGAGTTCAGAGCTGTCATTGCTGCAGCATAGGCTCAGTGAGAGGTACAAGGCTGTGGATGTCAGCCATTCAGGACTGAAAACTTTCCTTCCAGTATCAATCTCTATCTGGAAGGAGTGTTTCCTTACACCACAGCTACAGTGCACATGCAGGGAGAATGGTTGACATACCCACTCGTCCACAGCGTGGGATTTGGTGAAAAGAATGTCAGGAATCAAGGCAGGGTGACGATACTATGCTTAAAAGAAGTGGGCGACATGACGAGTGAGGCATCGCAGGCTTAGGGCAAAGGAGCTCGAAGTCCCCCTCTGACTCTGTAAGGACCGAAATGAAGGTCATTTTTACAGATAATAAAGACACAGACAACTTTAGAGATTCGCTTTAAGGCAGCATTCACACACTGTATTTGGCTGTGCAACAACAGCAGTTGTTGCACAACAATGCTCCATTGCATAGCAGTGTATAGAACAATGGTCGTAGGGGGAGATTTATCAAACATGGTGTAAATTGAAACAGGCTCAGTTGCCCCTAGCAACCAATCAGATTCCACCTTTCATTTTCCAAACAGTCCGTGAGGAATGAAAAGTGGAATCTGATTGGTTGCCGGGGGCAACTGAGCCAGTTTCACTTTACACCATGTTTCATAAATCTCCCCCATAGTGTATACGCCCTGTGTACACTATGGCTGATGTTCTCTGCAGTCCCACAAAATATTTGACAGGTCTATTTTGTAGAGCTGCAGTTCAGTGAACAGCAGCTGTACAAAATAGCCTCTACTCACAGTGTAAAGTATGGCTCCTGGCTGTACTTTCAGACCATTAGCACTTCCAACCACCTCATCATCTCCCGCTTGGACTACTGCATCTTTTTCTGTGGTCTTCTATCTAACACCTTTGTGTTGCTCTAGTCCTACCTTAATCCTACTACTCAACTAAGGGTTCTATTAAACGGGCTGTCAATTCTTTGAGCGGAGAGAGGAGGCGAGCAAGCCCTTCCATTCAAAGACAAAGCAGGAGGGATTTGGCGCGGAGTCCGCAGATGGAGGTTCCTAAAAGAATCTCCGCGCTGAATCCGTAGTGTGATGCATGAGCGGCGGCCAATGATTTTAGGTCTGGACCCAAAGACGCAATCAGCCAATGATCATTATCATTGGCTGATCATTGTCTCTATTACACAGAGCGATAATCGGCCAAATCAGCCTGATTCGGGCGATTATTACTATGTGTAAAGGGGCCCTAATTCACCTCTTCCCGCCTGAATAAAGTTAAAATGTTAGTTAGTTAGTTTAAAATGTTAACAACGACTTACAAGACTGCAACCTGTCTATAACATCTTTGATCTGATCTCCCAATACTGCCCCTCTGATGTTCATAAGACCGCCACCTGTGCTCTCCCCTTGTCTGCTCCTGACATAACCATCTCCAAGAATTCTTTCAAGCTTCCCCATATCTGGAACTACCTTGACAAATCTGACTTTTATCCACCTTTACAACCTTCGGCTATGCTCCCACTTCGAGAACATATTGGGTAAAGGCAAATGTCTTGTAATATAGACGGCTGCTAATAATGATCATTAACATCCGCCTTCCTCCGCTATGTTCCCTACAATCTGCAATAAGTCTGCTACCACTGCATTGCTGCTTTTCTTACCTTCATAGGCACGGTCTTCTCTCTCTCTCTAAAGCAGCCCGTAATTTACTTTATACATGTTTATTGTCCTTTATTTCGTTTCAATATGTATTTTTACCCCTTATATATAAAGTGCCCTAGAACTATGGGTGCTCTTTAATATACAGTATAATAATATTAATGACAAACCCTGTTAATATAGTTGTTGATTTTGTAGCATAACCATTTAATTTCACCCTGGAATTAGCACCTACAACCTATTTTGGACAGAAATATAGCCTTTATCCTACGCCCATGTATGACTTGGCAGCAGTTACTTCCCTTAAGCCCAAAGGCAAGAAAGTTATTATACTATCATCGGGGGGGAGGGGGGGGGGGGGTGTTGGGGGCGAAAAAAACAAAGCTGGTCATTTTGAAAAAAAAAAATAAAATAAAATATATAATATATAGTAATTTTTTTAATAATTATTGAAAAGCATGTAGTGATATCAAACAAAGAATAATATGAACTTAAAGGACAAGTGCCATGAAAAACTTTTTCCCAGTAATTGAAGCACATTACAAAGTTATATAACTCTGTAATATGCTTCAATCACCTATCTGCCTCCCTTCCCTGTCTTTCCCCCCTCCACCCCCCACCAGGAAGTGTCCTAACTCACACAGACCTAAATACTGTCCTCACCGTCACCAAGCTCTTCTCTCAGCTCCTTCTCCTGTTACACCAGCCTCCCCCCTCCCCTGCCTTGTCAGGTGACAGGCTTGCTCAGCTCCCATTGGCTGAACAACTGCAAGCCATCACTTGTCACATCTCACTTGCTTATCTTCCCTCAGACTGACTCGGGCACATAGGCAGCTCCCCCTCCCCTCATACCCTCTCTCCTGCTGCCATGGACTCAGTGAAGGAGTCATGTCACTAGAGAAGATAAGCTGAGCAAGCAGAGTCACCTGACAAGGAGGGGGAGGGACGGGGCTGCTGTAACAGGACCTAGAGCAGCCCTCCTGCTGATGACTCATCCTCACAAGAAGGAGCTGCCTGGTGACGGTGACGACAGTAATCAGGTCTGTGTGAGTCAGGACACTTTCTGGTGGGGGTGGAGGGGGGAAAAGACAGGGAAGGGAGGCAGATAGGTGATTGAAGCATATTACAGAGTTATATAACTTTGTAATGTGCTTCAATTACTGGGAAAAAGTTTTTCATGGCACTTGTCCTTTAATTGTTTCTATTATGGATTCAATTGCTTACTAAATGGAAAACAATTACTATTATGATTGAACTGGTTATCTGGGTGGTGACTTGTCATGGCTCTCTGCCAGTCAGCATGCTCTGCAGGGATAATTGACAGGCTAGTAGCAGATCAAGGAAACGGATTGGAGCCGCAGCTGTCAGTAGCACCTATGCAATGGCATAGCATTGCACAGTGTAAGCAATCTAAAGATTGCAGGTAATAGTACTTTAGGGGGACTTAAAAAATGTTGAAAATGCTTTTAAAAATATGACAAAGCCCCTTTACAATAAAAGTTTAAATCACCTTCTTTCCCATTTTGCAAATAAAATATGTACTATGGTACTAATAAAAATTATAGATCATGGTGAATAAAATGAGCCACCAAACAACCCTGAAGGTGGAAAAATAAAAGCGTTACAGCTCTTAGAAGGCGAGGAAATAACAAAAATGCTAAAATGAAAAGTGGCATGGTCTTTAAAGCCAAAATCCACTCTTAATGGTCCTTAAGAGGTAAAAGGGTAGTGCGGCATTTAAAAATTATTCACTAAATAACACACATTACAAAGTTATACAACTTTGTAATGTGTGTTATGTAAGTGAATGCCCCCTTCCCCATGTCCTCCCACCCCCGGAAGTGTGGTGCAGTATACTTAGTTATGCTCAGCCATTCGCGGCTGAGCAGCTGATGACGCGGCAGAGGGGGGCCGGCATGAGGGACAGCTGGAGCGGTCTGGGCGGCCTCCCGAAGATGAAGTCGTTCAACCCAAGATGGTGGCCGGGGTCGACAGTAATCTGCTGAGTATACTGCACCACACTTCCAGGGGTGGAGGGGGCCATTCACTTACATACATGTCTTATTTAGTGAATAATTTTTAAACGCAGCACTACCTCTTTAATGAACAAATGTCTTAACATTTTGTAGTAGATTATTTTTTACAACAATTTCCACTCTTTATTCTATACTTGGACAAGATCTGACAAATCTGACAGATACTCTTATACCCCTTTAAAAAAATACCTTTTAAACGGGGCACTCGAGTGTCAGAAAATTATATTTAAATAAAACCTCAATATATTATATATATATTATATATATATATATATATATACACATACATACATACATACATACACACTACTATACTGATATAGTATTAATAGTACTGGCTTCAGTATGCTTTAGGCTGCGTTCACACTACGTATATTTCAGTCAGTATATTTCAAGTCAGTATTGCAACCAAAACCAGGAGTGGATTAAAAACACAGAAAGGATCTGTTCACACAATGTTGAAATTGAGTGGATGGCCGCCATATAACAGCCGTTGTTCTAATATAACAGCAAATATTTGCCATTAAATGGCGGCTATCCACTCAATTTCAACATTGTGTGAACAGATCCTTTCTGTGTTTTTAATCCACTCCTGGTTTTGGTTGCAATACTGACTGAAATATACTGACTGAAATATACATATACTGACTGAAATATACGTAGTGTGAACGCAGCCTTAGCGCGATTCACCATGTAACATTATGGCATGGTATTTTTCATTAAATGTGTGGTGTAAACAATATGCAAACATTTTGGTTGATTCCTGGCTCCTCCTGGCTCAATGTGGAAGCTCTGGGGTCACTTCCTGACCTCCCGCCACTCGGTGTGTGGAGAACTTCTCAACTTACTCACTACTTATGGTCCCTCCCCCCACTGTCTCAATTTTCCACTTCTAAGACTTACTTTGAGGCCCTCTGTGACGGTTCTGACACCCTACGTCACTGTTTGTCTCTGGTTTACTTTAATCTGGTGTCTCCGCCTGACCAGTATCCCCCCCCCGTTCCTGGTGAAATGGGAGGAAGACCTGCAATTGGACTTGACTCTGGTCCAAAGGACCAATATCCTGACTCTTGCACACAAAAGCTCAGTCAGTTCACGCTTACGGGAGGCAGGGTATAAACTCTTATCACGCTGGTACCAGGTTCCTGTGAAGTTACACACAATCTGGTCTGAGTCTGACCCGATGTGCTGGAGATGTGGGGACTCTCAGGACACGTTCCTACATATCTTTTGGTCCTGTCCCCTGCCTTCTGGGATCAAGTTATGGAGGTCTCACGACGTGTTACGGGGCTCTCCATAGAGTTTCCCCCGCTCTTTTTCTTCTTCATCATAGCGAAATGGCAGTGAAGAAATACAGGCGCTTGTATTGGAAACGCACGCCCCCCCCTCTGTCGCTATGGGTAAGCAAAGTCAACGACCTGTTGGGAATGGAAGACCTGACGTCCTCAATGCAAAACTCTAATGTTCGTTTTACGCAAACATGGATCGCCTTGATGGAGTTCCAGGATACCCCCGAATATGCCGGCCATCTGGCTGGGAATGCTGCTACCCAACCAGTGTAGATGTTCGCCTTCTGGCGATTTGCTGGCTGCACTCTGGGCACCCACCCTTCCCCTCCCTCATCCTCCCTTTTTCCCTCCCCCCCCCCTATGGCCTTTTCCTCTTCCCTTCCTTCCTTCTCTTTCGCCTTCTTCCCGTTCCCTTTTTCTTCCCCTTCCTTTTCTCTCCATCTTGTTCTCCTCTTTCAGGGTTTACCTAGTGGGCATCTCCTGCCCCTGGGTGTCAATCCTCTATGTACCTGGAAAAGCAGTGGAACCGGGTGGGCTCTAACTTCCTGGTCTGAATTTTTAATATGCGGTATCTGTATTGCGATCGACATATTATAAGTACCCTAATGACCTCTTTGAGTTTCATCATCGCGACATGGTACTGTTTACACGCTGTTTCTTTTGTTCACCTTATGACGTTGATCTATTTCATGGCTGGGGGTGCGTCACCGCTTTTGGTCTTTGTCTGCAGAAAATGTGGTTTGGTTTATTAAAGAAAGAATTTATAAAAAAAGAATAAAGCTGCGGGTACAATACGTGACCAGAGGCTCAATGCATTATAATGAAGTGGCCGCTGTAATGAGCGCAGTGCTGTACTTGGCTCCCTTCATTCTCCATGGAGCGGCTGGAGATAGTCGAGTACAGCATAGTGTAATACTATCCTAAGTGCCCTATTACATATATTTTATATAAAGCAAGGGCTACATGGACATCACTAAGGATATACATACAATTTTGCTGCACGATCATCGAGCCGTATAATAGGCTCTGTAAGCGAGCGCCAATCTAGCAGTTCTGCCCTTCCTTACAATAATCATCAGGTCATATATTATATATATATATAATATATATATATATATATATATATATATATATATATAAAAAATGGAGGCGAAGTAATCAGTAAATAAAAAATGCTTGTGAAAACCAACTTAGCAATATTTCACACAGCCTGGTGGAATACATGCAAGAAACAGCGTGCCGCTAAGGCAGATACTTTTGTCATCCACTGAAATGGCGCCATCTTGTGGGTGGCTTGTTGTAAACACCCAACTGCTTTTTGTTTGTTGTACGGTCAGTAGGCTACCACATTTTATTATTATTCAGATTACGCAGATGAGATGAGATAAATTATTTGTAGTTTTTGTGTGTCTTACTGGTTTATGCAGGGCTATATAGATCTTATGGTATTAATCACCTTACGGCTATGTTCACACTACGTATATGTCCGGCCGGATATTTTTCGCGTCCGGACATATACGTGTAAAACTCCGGCCGGGATTTACGCAAGTAGCGATCTGACAGCGGTCTTTTACTTGGATATCTTCGGCTAGCCCCGGACACACCCCACAGAACCTTTTGGATCGGCAAATCAAAGTGTAAAAATGAAGAAATCACCACTCCGTACGGGACCGCATGTTACGCTACGGGCGTAAGTTACAGCATTTCCGTCCCGAAACAATGGTCTGGTTCATTTTTTACGGCGCCGCATACGATCCGGGCGTAAGTTCTTACATAGTGTGAACTGTGCAGCCGTAGATCCTATACTTTCCATTGTACGCAAACTACGTAAATCTCTGGCCGCTTATTCAAGGAGCGTGCTACGGCCGGAAACTTACGTAGTGTGAACATAGCCTTAAGCTAGGGTCACACTGCATTTATACCACAGCTCTGTAAGTAAGACACCTCACTCCAGGGTATGTTGGGTATACTTTAAAACTACTGAACCTTAACTTTAAAACCAGGCCAGGATGGCACCTGCAACCTAGCCAGGGATAGTCACACTGAAAGTGAAGGTACATTTTACTTCCATTGTAACCTCCAGTGACAATGATTATTTCTAGAGGAATTGATGAAACGTTTCTGGAAAGACTGAACTGTTTCCTATTAGTCACCCAAAGACTGTTGCACAGACTTCATACTTGGTCACTATTAGATGGGCATAAAAGGCATAATAATTTTTTGCACCAAGACATAATAAGCAGACTCTCGTGGTTCATCAGAACTGAAGTTATGGTGCTCTAACTCTGGTACTGATGTGGTTTAGCTATTGCGCCCATTTTTGTCATCAATTAGCATTTTTTTTAAATCTTTACCTATAATCTCTATTTGCAAAGTTGCATGAAGGTGCTTTCCTATGTTAATATTAAGGCTGGGTTCACACTACGTATATTTCAGTCAGTATTGTGGTCCTCATATTGCAACCAAAACCAGGAGTGGATTAAAAACACAGAAAGGCTCTGTCCACACAATGTTGAAATTGAGTGGATGGCCGCCATATAACGGTAAATAACTGCCATTATTTCAATATAACAGCCGTTGTTTTAAAATAACAGCAAATATTTGCCATTAAATGGCGGCGGTCCACTCAATTACAACATTGTGTGAACAGATCCTTTCTGTGTTTTTAATCCACTCCTGGTTTTGGTTGCAATATGAGGACCACAATACTGACTGAAATATACGTAGTGTGAACCCAGCCTTAGGCTATGTTCACACTGCGTATGAATCCGTCCGTAGATCGTACGCCGCCGTACATGTGCGGCTGAAACCACGGGCATGGGAAAAATAGACATGCGGCCGGATGTGTACGAACCGCGAACATACGCCCGTAGTACAGTTATGCTTCCCTAGCTTGTTTCGAAGCGATCTGAGGCAGGTCATTTACTTGGAAATCTTCGCCCAGCCCCGTAAACCACACAGAACCTTTTGGATCGAAAAATCAAGTTCAATTTGGCTGAAATAAGTACTCCGTACGGGACCGCATGGAAATCCACGGCCATGAGTTTCAACATTTCCATCCTCAAACAATGGTCTTGTTCATTTTTCACAGCGCCGTATACGATCCGGCCGTCAGCTCATACGTAGTGTGCACTGTGCAGGCGTATATTGTATACTTTCAAGTGAACGCATCAACCTCAAAACTACGTGCGTATATTCACGGTTCGCACTATGGACGGATTCATACGCAGTGTAAACATAGCCTTAAATTGTATTTTTATATATGGTAAGAGCTAATTTGTATATCACTTTTTCCCAAAATGCCAAGTGAATGTTATTACACAAGCAATGTTAGACAAAATCCTAATATACACAAATTATGGGAAATGCACATATAGTGCTATTTCCTTCAATTTAGTAGATTTGCGAATATTTTCTTTGCATTTTGCCCATCTGCGCCTTCTGCACTAGTGGGGTGGGGAGGGGGCGTTACGAGGGGTGCGGCAGCACTTAGAGGGGGCGCGGCCTCTGCGTGCGCCGCATTTACCATTTTTCTAGCGGAAAAAAGATAGGGAAATCTACGCCAGCTCTGAGTGGGCTCCGTGCACATGGGATTTATGTAGAGGCAATGCGCCTCTACATAAATCCTCTGAGCTCCGGAGCTGCGGGGACATTAGTAAGCCCGGCGAAAATAACGCCGGACTTAATAAATGTCCCCCTATATGTGCATTTCCCATAATTTGTGTATATTAGGATTTTGTCTAACTTTGCTTATGTAATAACATAAAAATTATATTTTGGCCGGAGTTCTCCTTTAAGTCTCCACCTTTACAATTAGTAACTCTTTGGTACTATGCATTTTGAACCAATGTAGATTTTAATATCATAGTAGTTGTTTCTGCTGTCCTGTACAATACATGTTTTTACCACATTTGTGGCTGACAGCTAAATAACGTGTGGTCTTTGTTTCTGCATTTTTGAGAGCGCAGTGAGGGTACATTCACACTGAGCAAATGTGGTGGAATCCCACCTGGCTCAGTGTGACACTGCTTCTCTATGGGAGAGCTAGTGCATCTCCACTCCCGCTGCTCTTTGTGCAAAGAATTGACATGACATGTCAATTCTTTGAGCGGAGAGCAATGCACACAGAGGAATGCAAGCAGTGCATGCATGCAAACATTGTCACACTGAGGCAGGCGGGATTCCACATATGCTTAGTGTGAACATACCCTGACTCATGCTGCAGTCCGCCATTAACCCATTAAACGCATCAACCTAAAGCAATTACTGCATTTACATGTGTCAGTGACAGTGGTGGTTTCCAATAGTTTATTTACCAGCCAGAGGTCTCATACTTTCCTCTGTCCTATCCAATGGGTGAGCTGCATGTAGAGTTTGCCTTGGGCATGACTGTGAAACTATGCCCAGACACAATGTCTAATAGCCGCAGGATGTCACCACAAAATTCTAATCACTTATGGTGCAATTACACGTAGTAATAATTCGCCCAATCGAACAATTAACGATTTCAAAGTAACAATGTGTTTTTTATAACGATCAGCGTTTAGACAGAACGATATATGGTTTGGAAAATTTGTTATTGCGATCGTTTTAAGATCACTTAAGCCTATGTCACACATAGGGTAAATCGGTGAAAGACTGTTTACACGAAGCGATCTGCGAATTTTCAGTGAATGACCAACGATGATTTGAGAGCTTGTTAAAAGATCACAATGAATGATTTATCGTTCGTCGCTTGATTGTTCGCTATGTTTAAACAAGCCGATTATAATCGGTCAACTGTGATCTGAATCGCGAAAATTCTAATGATAATCGTTCTGTGTAAACGCACCATTAGCTATAGGTCATCATGTGTTGGCGAGGTTCCGACTGCAAGTAATGATCGTGAGGAATATCTGTATCCTATCTTCTTAGAAAGTACTTTTAACGGTCAACTGGCACCAGAAATTGACAGAGATTTGTAATTTACTTCTAATGGGAAAAAAATCTCAAGTCTTCCCGTACTTATCAGCTGCTGTATGTTCTGCAGGAAGTGGTGTATTCTTTCTAGTCTGGAGGGCAGGAAAGGTTTTCTATGGGGATTCGCTACTGCTCTGTCCATTTCCTGCCACATAGAGAGGAGGCAGCAGACAGCACTGTGTAGGACTGGAAATAATACACACCTTCCTGCAGGAAATACAGCAGTACTGAAAAACTTGAGATTTTTTAATAGAAGTAAATTACAAATCTATATAACTTTCTGCCACCAGTTGATTTGAGAGTTGAGGGGACTCGTGGAATACATTGAGGTGATGTGATGGACATCAGCGAAAAACACAGACATGGATGTAAAAACGTATGCAATCAAGAATGGTTTTCCATGGATCGCTCATCTAGTTGGTGGGTCTAAATCACAATCCTTAAAAATCACTGAACGTGTGAATGAAGCCTTAGTGAATAATTTTTTTTAATCTACCTGATTGGCACCACCACACAGATTCTGATTGATCTTTTTCTTGATCTCCGTTGTTTTCTCTATACGCAAATGAGGTTGCTTGGTGCACTAGAGGCGGGCTCAGCGTTTCCAATGCACCGATATCTCAATCTCCTCCTCTAGGGCCAGGGCCTGGCTCTGCCTCCAGTGCACCAAGCAAACTCATTTGCATATAGAGAAAACGGCACAGATCAGGTCTTCTATAAATATTTATTAAACTGAAGTGGTGCTTCAAAAATGCTTCTGTCTATACTGTACCATACATTTGTGTGCTTTTTGGTAGCAGCAGTTGTAAGGTTCCAATAGCTTCATAAACACTCCAGGTAGAGGAGAAAACCCCAATAAAACCTCAAATCGAAATATTTTACCGTAAAAAATAAAGGCATGAAATTTTGAGTTCATAAGCACTGTCTGTAAGCCATTGGACAAAAAAAAATACTATTGTTTTATAGTGTTCCTGAATGACGATATCTTTATCTCAAAAACTAGATGTCACCATGTGGTCTGATATACACAGGGGATTTGTTTTGTGGAAAAAGTGTTGGAATCTTGTAATCTCTCATGTAGTAACAGAGTGGGCACATACTCAAAGCAAAAAGCTCTATCTAATTATAACTGGAAATCCCCCATACACTATCATCTGAGGTAATTACAGTGATAAATGTAATTATTCTGCAGTCCTGCCAATTCTATTTAGGCACATGCTCATTCTTGCTGATCGTGACTATGCAGATCATCCCTCTTAGACACGCATTAGGAATTTCCAATATTAATACTGAACTTAAATGATCTGCAGCACATGGGTAAATGGACTATGGTAATCGACAGTATTCATAGTCTGCAATAGCTGGGAATGGCTTTCCTTTATAATATGCAACCACTGTAGAGACATTTTACACACTCCAATGGTAATGGGGACAGGTATGAAAGAGCAGAGGTGGCATGATCAACTGGCTGTAGAGCTAAAGTCCTGTTTGCTCCATGCTAAAGTCACCAGTATGAAAATGGTACACTGTAGGTGTCGGGCCCTGTTACCGATTCGCCACTTGGGTCCAGGAGCTTCTGAATAACAAATGGCTAATATGCTCCTCAGCTCAACAAGAACGGAGGCACAAAACTGCATTACATCTTAAGGCTATGTTCACACTACGTATATTTGCGGCTGTATATTTGAGGCTGTATAGCAACCAAAACAGGGAGTGGATTGAAAACACAGAAAGGCTCTGTTCACATAATGTTGAAATTGAGTGGATGGCCGCCATTTAATGGCAAATATTTGCTGTTATTTTAAAACAACGGCTGTTATATTGAAATAATGGAAGTTATTTACTGTTATATGGCGGCCATCCACTCAATTTCAACATTATGTCAACAGATCCTTTCTGTGTTTTCAATCCACTCCTGGTTTTGGTTGCTATGAGGACCTGACATGAGGACCTGACATGAGGACCAAATACAGCCTCAAATATACATAGTGTGAACCCAGCCTAAGACAGTAACAAAACTTTAGTAAGGATTGCAATTTCTCAGTATTAAAGGGGTACTCTAGTGAAAAGTTTTTTTTTTCTTTAAAATCAACTGGTATCAAAAAGTTACATAGATTTATATTTTACTTCTATTTAAAAATCTCCAGTCTTCCAGTACTTATCAGCTGCTGCATGTCCTGCAGGAAGTGCTGTATTCTTTTCAGTCTGACACAGTGCTCTCTGCTGTCATCTCTGTCCATGTCAGGAACTGTACAGAGCAGTAGCAAATCCCCATAAACACCTCTCCTGTTCTCGACAGTTCCTGACATGGACAGAGAGGGCAGTAGAGAGCAGTGTGTCAGACGGGAAAGAATACACCGTTCCTGCAGGACATACAGCATCTGATAAGTACCTTAAGACTTGAAAATTTTAAATAGCAGTAAATTCCCTTTTAAGACTTTGATCATGTTCCCATGTTTTTGTTTTTTTTTACCATTAAGTTCTTATTATTCACTTTATTTTACAACCTTAGGCTATGTTCACACAACATGAGACACCGGCCGTTCGGTGTCAGAAAAGATCATCCCAGCCGGTACTGCCGTACCGGTCAGATGATCTTTACCACCGCTGAATTCTGATGCAGGCGCATGTGTGCCCGCATCAGAATTTCCCACTGCTCACAATGAAGCTCCTTTGTGTGAACTGACAGGGTTTTCTGCGGCTGCTATTCAATGAATAGCAGCCGTACAAAACTGACGGTGTCGCTAGGGATCCCGTCCGGAGTGTATACTATGTGTGCATGTGTATGTGTATGTACTCCGTCCGGGATTCCCTCAGCCTTCAGCACAAGATAAGTTCCGTACTAATCATGGACGTTGCAACAACGGCCGTGATTACAACGGAACGTACGTTGTGTGAACATAGCCTTACCTTAGCTGTTCACTGCTAAACAGAGTCAGTCTTTTTTGGTCTTTATTTTAGGATATTCCAAGTTAAAAGAGCCATTATTTTGAGGGTAAAGCTAAAAAAGAAAAAAAGAACTAATTTTTCTTCTGCCACGTGAGGCGGGGGGGGGGGGGGCGCGTTTGTGGAGGCACAGACAAATATATAAAAGGTCCCATGTGTCTCTTCCTCCTAACCGCTATCTAGTGTCAATATTTCAGGACCTGAATTGCATTTGACAGATTCACTTAAAGGGGTTAAGCGTCTTAATGTGTTTTTCCAATAACTTACTGAATATTTTCAATTGTGAATTTATTAGACCTTCAGGTCAAACATTGTGTAGATATTTCACATGGGAAAATATTGGTTTAATTTTTTTATGCCACATCCTTTTGCCGAAAATCCTGATTTTCAGGTTGCATGACTTATTTTTTTGAATTATATTGAAGGGCAGGAGAGTGTACAGGTTTTACAAAATTGTTTACATTTCCTAAGCTTGAGTGACAGTAAAAAGCTAGATGGACAAGTCAACAGACATAGCAGAGTTTGTTTTGCATAGAGGGAAATGTTACATAAAAGGTGGCTTAGTAATACTCTACATAAATCCAAGCGCTGTGAAGGAATCACTGATCATTAATGACTTTTATGTAAAACGATTTCTTTTATTAAAGAAAAAAAATGTAATATAGTCGCTACACTAAATTCTCTTTTCATCTGCCTGATCTTTATAATTTTCAACATAGTGGACTTAAGAGGCAGATCGAGGAATGAAACACCTACCTGTATATGGACGTATCACAATCATTTTAGACTTTCCTTAACATTACCATCAGAATAGAAGAAACACTAAACCTAAATAAACGGTAAACTATAAAAACTATTTTCTGCATAAGCCTGACACAGTCTAGTAGAAATCCTACAAATAATAGGGGTCGAATTTCCTGCTGATGTGTTCCATTTTTAGTTATTAAACCACTAAGAAGGTGAGGATTAGCTAAGGGAATAGTTTTACCCTCTGGGGCAGATACATGAAGGTTTGCGCCTAGCACAAAATGGCAAGAAGGATCCCCCTTGTGTAAGAATTGTGCAATGTTTTTTTGTTTTGCGGACTTTTCGCCAAAAAAGAGCCAGTGATCACTCAAAACACAGGACTAGCCAGATATCCCTCCGGTAAGGACCCAGCCAGGGAGTGGCTCCTGTAAGGAAACCACCATATTAAGTGGCCCTATAAGTCAGTGTAACAAAAAGGGAAGAACCAAGGCCAGGTATACATCTTCATACAGCTGCTTCGGGGTGTTGCCCCTCATCAGTGTAGAACAGGATTCTGGCTAGGTGGGAGCAATGCCTAGTAGAGCCATAAAAGAAACAGATTGCCAATCTCAGGAAGATCAGCCAAACGATAACACTGCCGACTGCTGGTTAAAGCGCTCAATGCAGTGAAACCCTAGGTGGGAAATACAAATATGCAAAAAAAAGCCCATGGAGCCTCATTTAACAGTCTCAAAACACAGGACTAGACAAAGCCCTCCGGGAAGGACCCAGCCAAGGGGTGGCTCCTGAAGGGAAACCAAGAGAAAAACCAGGGCCAGGTATCCATCCATAGACAGCTTCACTGGCTCTTTTTTGCATATTCGTATTTCCCAGAGAGCAATACACCTAGGATTTCACTGTACTGAGTGATTTAACCAGCAGCCAACAGTGTTATCTTTGGCTGGTCTCCCTGACATCAGTGATCAGTTTCCCGTATGAGTCCACTAGGCTTTACTCGAACCTAGCTGATAGGCATTTAGATGACAAGATAAAACGCTACAAAAAGTTGTTAATACGATCGTAATTTCGTAATTACATTCATATATATTCTGTGAATGATCACAATTGTGTTTGTATCTATATACTGTGAACGATGAGTGTTTACACTGCAAGGCTTGATGACTATTAACAATTATTTTTTCTTTTAAACGATAGGCATTTAGAGGGGAAGATAAATTGATATGAAATGGCACTAATGTGATTGTAATTTATACCTTGAATGATCGTAATTGCGTTCGTATCTATCTACTGTGTAGGATGAGAGTTTACACTGAAAGACTTGAGAAGGAGTAACAATGATTTTGAGGTCAGCTCAAAAGATGTGATGGACATACAAACAAATTTTCGTTTGTAGTTTGATCATAGCCGCGTTTACACCTGAAGATTATCCCTTAGATTCAAACAATTCCCCAACCCCCCCCCCCCCATCCAATTTAAACGCTCAGTGTAAAAGGCCCTTAAAGTTGTTCTAATTCTAGTTAAAATGATCAACCTTCTTTAATTTTTTTAAGCATAGGCTGATGTACATTGTCATTGAGACTAGTATTAGAAGGACACAATGAATTACACTGAAAACACATATTTGCCAAGACAGCTGACAGAAACTTTTTGCGACTTGGTGGTATAAGTTATTTGATATAAAGAGAACCAAGTAAACCAGTGATTGCCAAACCAGTGTTATGATGTGTCTGCCATCTAGTGACAAATATTAAACTTGTTGTCCACAAGAAGCACATTCCCATTCCCATGGGTATACATTACGCTGCCTATTTTTATGATTTCCTATATATATTTAATTATTAATATTTTATAGTTCCTATATATAACTGAATACTTTTAATAAAGCAAAACAAAGCAATGTTCTAGAATAAAATGTTCTTACCAAAAGTATTCGTACCAAGGGGCTGCAACTGGGAGCTGGAGGTCCCTGTAAACTTCAATTTAGAATGGGGAGACAACAAAGACGGGGCTGGTAGAAAGCTGCTGGATCCACTCTGTAAAGAATAAAAAAAGAATTTGTCATTTCTACATTGTAGTTTAACCTCTTTTTTTTTTTTTTTTTTTTTTTACACAGCGGGGCTAGAATAAGTAGGTGTGGGGGTCTCGTGCCGGGATGGCAAGGAGCTCGGATGTCAGTATGACAGCCAGGCTCCTGCTGTGTCTCCATTCCTGAAATTGCTGTGCCGTACTCTTGTGAGAGTACCGCACAGCACTGTCTGAAGACAAGGGCGGCACATCCCGAAGCAAGAGATGCAGCTGACGTTCCGTGACCTCACACTTCCAGCAGCTGATCTGCTTTCAAGCTAAGTTTCGCCAGAATACCTCTTTAAGATGCAGCGATTAGGCTCTATACCATAATGACAAAAGAGACATTTCACATATAATCAATGCCACTGCAAGGGAAAAACGGGGCCTCTGCATGGAACATGTTTTAATGTAACAGGCATCTGAAGTTTTTGCATATGTATGCTGCTATAGAAAATGCTAACTTTTCTCTGATACTTCCACAATAACTGCAGAATGGAAACACCTTCTAATGTAAATACAGGGCTTTCACTTCAAAGTAGCGATACTCATTCAAAACACATACTTATAATTATATTTACATATCTATAACAAAGGTACAAATCTACAAACTTATAAAAAAGTACAGAAGCTTGAAATGTTTAACCTCCTAAAGGGCCAACAGGTTCTTGCCTCCTCTTAAGTTTAAATGCTTACATAGTTGTTTAGAGCCTTATTATTAACAGGACAAGTCAGATTTCTTCAAGTAAATGTATGGTAGCATTTAATTCACATGTATAAAAAAGAAATTTTTACAGTTTTTCCACCTTTCCTTATGCCATTTACTGTTATAATTAACCCCAAAGTGGAAAGAAAATTGATTTAATAAGTAAGTATAATAAGGTAAGGTAAGCACACAGCTATTACACCTATCAATGAGCGGCTGGTGGACGATGATTTTTAAACCGATGATCGTTTCTTCGACTGATCGTAGTCTTTATTACACATAGTGTAATAGGGCCCTAAAGCCACAGATTTTATGGGAAATGTAGGCAGCATTAATAAATCACTTAACTTTATTTGCTAATACATTTCTTTAATAAAGTTAAATTACATTATACCATAACTTCATTAAAATAAATATACAGTATACCTTTTCTCTCCTACTTAAAGGACAACTTCAGCGGGACCCCCCCCCCCAAAAAAAAAAAAAACACAGACACGCACAGACACCATACTCACCATCCCTCCGGTGACGATCGCCACTCGATTCGCCCGCCTCTCCGTCACCGTCGTCCAGCGATGTCTTTCACTTCCGGGTCCAGGGGATGAAAAAGGCTGCCAGTGCGCTTGCGCACCGGCAGCCTTTTCATTGGCTGGAGCGAATCACATGGCTTCCAGCAAGCTCAGCCAATCAGGGCTGAGCAAGCTGGAAGCCATGTGATGCGCTCCAGCCAATGAAAAGGCTGCTGGTGCGCATGTGCACCAGCAGCCTTTTCTATCCCATTCACTTTCCATGAAGACGCCGAGGAAGAAGAAGACCCGGACCGCCCCCCCGGCTCTGACGTCGTCATCTCAAGATGGCGCCCGGGAGAAGAGGACAGTGACGACCGTAATAGGTAATGTATAATTTCTTTAACTTCCGGGTGAGGGGGGCTGGGGGGGGGTCCGAAAGTGGGGGAAGGGGGCCAGACCGGGTATTTAACCACATTACAAAGTTATATAACTTTGTAATGTGTGTTAAATAAGCAAAAAAAAATTTCGTGGGAGTTGTCCTTTCATGAAGTACTCTGGCGACATTTCTTTTCTTTCACTGCTGTCAGAAAGTTATACAGATTTTTTATTTACTTCTATTTAACCCCTTAACGACATCGGGCGTAAACTTACGCCCTCGCGCCCTGGTACTTGGCGCATCAGGGCGTAAGTTTACGCCCGATGTTTCCCCAATCGCTGCGTGTTCACACACAGCGGTCGGGGAAGATGGCCTGCTATAAATCATAGCAGGCCATCGTAGCTTCACGGCACGGGGGGTGGTTAACACCCCCCGTGCTTACGATCGCCGCTATAGGCTGATCAATTCAGATCAGCCAATAGCGGCGATCGGAACCTTTCCGGGTCATCGGCGACCCGATGACCCGGAAAAAAATGGCGGTCGGTGCTGTCCGAGGACGGCACCGACCGCCATTACTGTAAAAAGTAATGGTGATCGCCGTGCCACCGGCCCGATCGCCGTGAACGGCCGGCCGGCCGTTCACGGCGATCGGGCCGGTGGCACGGCGATCAGAGTCCCACAAAATAGTAAATACCTGCCCTGGACCCCTCAGCTAGGTAGCCGAGGGGTCCAGAGCAGGTATTTGTACATTACTCACCTGTCCCGGGCTCCTGATCGGCGTCTTCCGGGTTCGCGGCGTCCTCGTCTTCGTTCGGGTCTTCGGCTTCTTCCGTGACGTCACGTTCGGCTTCTCTCGGCTATTTTCGGCTCCAGCGTCGGCTTTTTCCGTATTTTGCGCTCTGCTGCCCTCTAGCGGCTGATATGTGTAATACACTTATCAGCAGCTACAGGGATGTTCAGAATGTAGAAATTTTTTTTTTTTTTTTTTTTCAATTTTTTTTTTCTTCTATTTTCCGCACCCTATCGCCGCTGAGTGTTGATCAGCATCGCACGAAAGTGCGCTGCTAATCAGCAACTCCTCCTTTTTGGCGTAGGGTGTTTTTTTTCTATATTCTACTGCCACGGTCTGCTGATTTTTTATACTTACTGTAAAAAAACACGTAAAAAACACTACATTACACCACACTACATTGAATAAAGTTTGACACTACACCACTACATACCCCATATACCAATCCCCGTATAAAGATGGCCCCCAGGGTGTTTTCGGCGTCAGAGGAATACGTTATTATTGCCTCTGACACCAAAACAGCCAGTGAGGATGAATGGGGGATCCTTCTTTCCTCCATTCATCCTCATCCTCCTCATCATCCAGTGACATGTCTGAGGGGTAGCGTAGCGTACGCTGCCCCCCAGACACGTCTTTTCCGCCAGTACCGTCGCAATAAGAGATGACGGTATGGCGTGAAATTCTACAAACTCTGTGAGAGTACCTCAGGGTACACTTACAGATTTAGGGTACGTGCACACTGCGGAATGGATAAGGATAACCCTTTGTGCATTCCACAGCTGGCACCCGCCGGCGGACTGATGCGGGCGCGCGTCTCCGTCCGTGTCATAGACTCCATTCTATGCACGGGCGGATTCCGTCGTCCATCCAAAGAATGAACACGTTGGACGGAGAGCGGAATCCACCCGTGCATAGAATGGAGTCTATGACACGTGTGGAGACGTGCGCCTGCATCAGTCCGCCGGCGGGTGCCAACTGCGGAATGCACGAAGGGTTATCTGTCGCGATTCCGCAGTGTGCATGTACCCTTAGAATGTATGAAGGAAGGGACACCCGAATGTAG
Organism: Dendropsophus ebraccatus; assembly: GCF_027789765.1. Taxonomy (NCBI): domain Eukaryota; kingdom Metazoa; phylum Chordata; class Amphibia; order Anura; family Hylidae; genus Dendropsophus; species Dendropsophus ebraccatus. Next base: position 53,416,862 of record NC_091459.1, read on the forward strand.
CCCCCAGATGCCCCCTCCCCCCCCATCCTCGGAGTTAGTGGGAAGATCGTCCGGGAACTGATATTCCCACTGCTGGATAAAGGTTACCACCCGTACGGGGATAACTTTTATACCAGCACCCCCCCTCTTCCGGTCCCTCGCTGCCCGAGCTACTGTAGCTTGCGGCACGATCCGAACATATCAGAAGTAGTAATAGCGCCCTAATATTTAGCAGCCATAGAGCGGACCCAGCACTTCTGGATATGAAGGACCCCGTATCGCACCAGGGCAACATTTTCCAGGTGACGTCCCCCACACTGGAGAAAGGGAGACCCCAGAAGAAGTGCAGAGTGTGGCGTAACAGGGGGATCAGGAAGGACGCCATTTTCCAGTGTGACACCTGTCCTGATCACCCCGGCCTCTGCATACTGGATCGCTCCAAGGCGCACCACACGTCATTGGGGTTCTACATTATCTAAATTCTGTCCCTTATTCCTATTTCAGGGGTCACGTTGATCCGGGGATTATTCTGATCGCCATTATGGAGTCGGGAAGGAATTTTTTCCCAGTGATGAGGCTACTGTCGTCTGCCTCACGAGGGGTTTTTGCCTTCCTCTGGATCAACACAGGTTGAGTTTGATGGACACCTGTCATTTTCAACCTTATAAACTAATAATTGGCCCAATACCCCCAAATAAATTAGAATGGTCCCTTTTCCCCAGCTAAGTAGGTATGGCCGCCATTCCCATTAGAGGATACCATGATGCAATTACAAAGCCTCTGTGCGGCCAGGACAGTAGAAACCCCCCACAAGTGACCCCATTCTGGAAACTACACCCCATAAGGAATCTAACAAGTGGGGCAGCGGGGATATGGCCCCCTGGTGACGGCCACATTTGGGACGTGAAAATGAAAAAAATTGTATTTTTTATTTTCTCGGCACATGTTCTACGTAAGTGCCCGTCACCAGTGGGGTCCATATGCTCACTGCACCCCTTGTTAGATTCCTTATGGGGTGTAGTTTCCAGAATGGGGTCAATTTTCGGGGGTTTCTACTGTCCTGGCAGCACAGGAGCTTTGTAATTGCGACGTGGCCTCCATCCTCCATTCCAGCCTCTAAATGGCGCTCTGTCCCTTTGGTGACTTGCCCTGTGCCCATATGGCACATTAAGTCCACATGTGGGGTATTTTCGTACTCAGGGGAAATTACCCTACACGTTTTGTGTTCATTTTCTTTTTTAACCCCTTGTCGAAATGGAAAAAAATCAAGGCTAGACCAACATTTAGTGTAATTTTTGTAAAATTTTTACTCTAAATCATTAATCTTGTCATGATTTTTTCATTTTCACAAGGGGTTAAAAGATAAAAAAAAACATTTAATGTGTAGAGCAATTTCCCCTGAGTACGGAAATACCCCACATGTGGACATAAAGCGCCATGCGGGTGCAGGGTAAGCCTCCGAAGGGAAGGAGCGCCATTTGGTTTTTGAAGGCTGGATTTGGATGGAATGGATTTCGAGGGGCCATGTTGCATTCAAAAGGCCCCTGTGTTGCCAAGACAGTTGAAACCCCCCACAAGTGACCCCATTATGGAAACTGCACCCCTCAAGGAATGTAACAAGGGGTGTAGTGAGCATATGGACCCCACTGGTGACGGACACAAATGTGGAACAATGTGGCGTGAAAATGAAATATTACATTTTTTACACTATAATGTTGGTTTAGCCTTGAATTTATCATTTTCACAAGGGGTTAAAAGAGGGAAAAAAAACAAAATGTGTAGAGCAATTTCCCCCGAGTCCGTAAATACCCCACATGTGGACATAAAGCGCCGTGCGGGTGCAGGGCAAGCCTCCGAAGGGAAGGAGCGCCATTTCGTTTTTGAAGGCTGGATTTGGATGGAATGGATTTTGAGGGGCCATGTTGCATTCAAAAGGCCTCTGTGTTGCCAAGACAGTTGAAACCCCCCACAAGTGACCCCATTATGGAAACTACAGCCCTCAAGGAATGTAACAAGGGGTGTAGTGAGCATATGGACCCCACTGGTGACGGGCACAAATGTGGAACAATGTGGCGTGAAAATGAAATATTACATTTTTTACACTATAATGTTGGTTTAGCCTTGAATTTATCATTTTCACAAGGGGTTAAAAGAGAAAAAAACACACAATATGTGTAGAGCAATTTCCCCCGAGTCCGTAAATACCCCACATGTGGACATAAAGCGCCATGTGGATGCAGGGCAAGCCTCCGAAGGGAAGGAGCGCCATTTGGATTTTGGAGGTTGGATTTGGCTAGAATGGATGATGAACGCCATGTCGCATTTACAGAGCCCTCGTGCTGCCAAAACACTGGAAACCCCCCACAAGTGACCCCATTCTGGAAACTGCACCCCTCAAGGAATCTAACAAGGGGTGCAGTGAGGATATGGACCCCTTGATGACGGGCACATTTGTGCCGTGAAAGTGAAAAAATGAAAATTTTCCCTTTCACGTCACATTGTTCCACATTTGTGCCCGTCACCAGTGGGGTCCATATGCTCACTGAACCCCTTGTTAGATTCCTTGAGGGGTGTAGTTTCCAGAATGGAGTCACTTGTGGGGGGTTTCCAGTGTCTTGGCAGCACGAGGGCTCTGTAAATGCGACATGGCCCTTGAAATCCTTTTCAGTGAAATTCAGCTTCCAAAAGCCAATTGGCGCTCCTTCCCTTTGGAGGCTCGTCCTGCGCCCCCTTGGCACTCTATCGCCACATGTGGGGTATTTCCGTACTCGGGAGAAACTGCGCTACACATTTTTTGTCTTTTTTTGCCTCTTATCCCTTTAAGAAAATAAAAAATTGAAGGCTAGAACAACGTTTTAGTGTAAAAAATAAATTTTTCTTTTTTCACGCCATATTGTTCGGAAAATCTGTGAAGCACCTGTGGGGTCCAGATGCTCACCGCACCCCTTGTTACATTCCTTGAGGGGTGTAGTTTTCTAAATGGTGTCCCTTTAGGGGTGTTTTTTAGGTTTTGGCACCCCAGAGCCTCTGCCAACCTGAAGTGGTACAGTCAGAAACGACCAAATATAACGGAGGCGTTGAAATTCACTAGGCGCTCCTTTATATCTGAGGCTTGTGGTTGCGTCAAATAGCGCAATAGGGTCACATATGGGGTATTTCTATAAACTGCAGAAACGGGACAATAATTATTGGGGTGCATTTCTCTGGTAATAGGTTTATAATTATGAAAAATATTGGATTACAATAAAATCTCTGCACAGAAAATTAAAATTTTCAAATTCCTTACACACTTAGCTTTTATTTCTGTGACTCCCCTAAAGGGTTAAAACACTTTCTGGATATGCTTTTGCAGAGTTTGGGGGGTGCAGTTTCTGAAATGGGGTGCTTTGTGGGGCTTTCTAACATACAGGCCCCTCAAATACACTTTAAACCTGAACAGGTCCCTAAAAATATCTGATTTTGAAATTTTACTAAAAATTTGGAAATTTGCTGCTAATGTTTTAAGCTTCCTATTGTCTAAAAAAAATGAAAGATAGTTTAATAAATGCCGCCAACATAAAGTAGACATGTTGCTAATGCTATTTAATATATAATTTATGTGGTATAACCACTTTCTGTATACGCAAAAAAGTTTCAAAGTTGGAAAAATGCATTTTTTCACATTATTTGGGTTTTTTTCATAAAGATTTGTTATGAGTATCGACTCCAATTTACCAGAAATGTAAAGTACAATATGTCACGAGAAAACAATCTCAGAATCAGCCGGATAGGTAAAAGCTTCCCGAAGTTATTAATGAATAAAGTGACACTGGTCATATTCATAAAATTTGTCTCTGTCATTAAGGCCATTTCAGGCTCTGTCCTTAAGGGGTTAAAGGTCATCCAATACTTATAAAATGCTATATGCCCTGCAGGAAGTGGTGCGTTCTTTAACCCCATAAGGACCGGGCCAATTTTGTTTTTTGCGTTTTCGTTTTTTCCTCCTTGTGCTTCAAAGGCCATAGAACTTGCAATTTTTCACCTAGAAACCCACATAAGCCCTTATTTTTTGCACCACTAATTGTACTTCGCAATGACAGGCTGAATTCTTTCATAAAGTACACTGCAAAACCAGACAAAAAATAAATGTGTGGTCAAATTGAAAAAAAAACAACAAAAACGCATTTTGTTTATTTGGAGGGTATTTGTTTTTACGCCGTTCGCCCTGGGGTAAAACTGACTTGTTATATATATCCGTCAAGTCGTTACGATTACAACGATATGTAACACGTAAAACTTTTCTTTTATGTGATGGCTTGTAAAAAAAGTCCATTGTTAACAAAAATATATTCCTTAAAGTGGTAGTGCTTTAACTGTAGCATAACTGTGCTCAGCCAATTGCGGCTGAGTAGCTGATGACACGGCAGAGGGCGGCCGGAAGCAATCGAGTGCCGAGCCGGGATCAGCACCATTATGGCGCAGACACCCGGGCAGTACGGACATGTGGATCACTCCTCCGGGGGGGGGGGGGGGGGGCTGTGTTTTTAGGCAAGACTGTGAGAGCCGATTCCCTTGGCTGAGAGACAAACCCACACATGAATGGTTTCAGGGTGCTCTACAGTTGGCATGAGACAAGACTGGTGGTAGTGCTCACCTCGTCTTCTCCGAATAAGCTGTTTTCCAGATGTCCCAACCAATTGGAAAGGGGATTCATCAGAGAAAATGACTTTACCCCAGTCCTCAGCAGTCCACTCCGTGTACCTTTTGCAGAATATCAGTCTGTCCCTGATGTTTTTTCTGGAGAGAAGTGGCTTCTTTGCTGCCCTCCTTGAGACCAGGCCTTGTTCCAAGAGTCTCCGCCTCACAGTGCATGCAGATGCACTCACACCTGCCTGCTGCTATTCCTGAGCAAGCTCTGCACTGCTGGTAGCCCGATCCCGCGGCTGAAACACTTTTAAGAGACGGTCCTGGCGCTTGCTGGTCTTTCTTGGGCGCCCTGGAGCCTTTTTGGCAGCAATGGAACCTCTCTCCTTGAAGTTCTTGATGATGCAATAGATTGTTGACTGAGGTGCAATCTTTCTAGCTGCGATACTCTTCCCTGTTAGGCCATTTTTGTGCAGTGCAATGATGACTGCACATGTTTCTTTAGAGATAACCATGGTTAACAGAAGAGAAACAATGATGCCAAGCACCAGCCTGCTTTTAAAGTGTCCAGTGGTGTCCTTCTTACTTAATCATGACAGATTGATCTCCAGCCCCGTCCTCATCAACACCCACACCTGTGTTAATGGAGCAATCACTGAAACAATGTTAGCTGGTCCTTTTAAGGCAGAGCTGCAATAATGTTGACATGCGTTTTGGGGGATAAAGTTCATTTTCTAGGCAAATATTGACTTTGCAAGTAATTGTTGTTAAGTTGATCACTCTTTATAACATTCTGGAGTATATGCAAATTGCCATTTTAAAAACTGAAGCAGTAGACTTTGTAAAAATTAATATTTGTATCATTCTCAAAACTTTTGGCCATGACTGTACAGCAGCTGATAAGTACTGGAAAGCTAAATAGAAGTGAATTTAAAATCTATATAAAACTTTCTGAAACCAGTTGATTTTTTAAGAACATTTTTTTTTTGCCGGCATACTCCTTTAATTTCTGGTTGGAGAACCTCATGTTGGAAAAAAAAAAAATGCCATCTCCAAAAGATAAGAGTACTATATACACTCAATAGTCACTTTACTAGAAACACCCATCTAAACTCCCTCAGAACATCAGCAATACATTGTGGAATGGATTCCATTATGTGCTGAAATTCTTGATGGTGTTGCAAGAGAAAAGCCCACAAGATAGGTCTTTTTTTTTTAAATATAGTCATAGGCTAGTTTAGGATCCTTGTTTCCCATGCAGTCCTCAGGCTGCATCTACCTTCTCCAAGCTGGGGGATTAAAATGCAGATCACTCAGGTTTGTGCATCTCTAACAATAACTCATTTTAATGGTGCGTTTACACGTAACGATTATCGTGCAAATTTGCGCGATAACGATCGATTTCAAACGATAATCGTACGTGTAAACGCAGCGAACGATCAAACGACGAACGAGAAATCGTTCATTTTGATCTTTCAACATGTTATCAAATCGTTGTTCGCAAAAAATTCGCATATCGTTCCGTGTGAAGTCGTTCGCCGATTTAACCAATGTGTGAGATAGGCTTAAGGATCGCAAAGCGATCGCAAAACGAATTTTCCGTACGATATATCGTACCGTATAAACGCTGATCGTTATGAAAAAAGAATCGTTACTCCGACATCATTAATTGTACGATCAGGCCAATTATCGTTTCGTGTAAATGCACCATAAATCACTCTGATTACTTAATTTTCACATTACAACTTATCCACAGAAAACCTGCAGCACTTCCAGATCATGTGTCTAATTTTGTTGGCAACAACAGAAAGTTGCAACAACTGGGATCACCTTACCTGTGCACAACTATTTGACATGTTTAATGTTGTCCATAGTGCTGACGAGCTGAAGGGGTTATCCAGGGAAAATCTTTTTCTTTAAGCTCAATTGGTTTCAAAAAGTTATATAGATCTGTAATTGACTTTGTAATTTAAAAATCTTAAGTCTTCCAGTATTTATCAGCTACTGTATGTCCTGCAGGAAATGGTAACCCCATAGAAAACCTCTTTTGCTCTGGACAGTTCCTATCTCAGACAGGGGTGGCAGCAGACAGCACTGTGTCAGACTGGAAAGAAAACACAATTTCCTGCAGGACATACTGGATAACATGAGAAGTCTTGAGATTTTCAAATAGAAGTAAATTACAAATCTATATAACTTACTAAAACCAGCTGAGTTGAAGGAAAAAGATTTTCGTACCCCTTGAAGCTCAACACATAACTTTTTAACCACAAGAGATATTGCAAATCTGATTGTGACAATAGATTTCCCGTTCTAAATGGGTGTCAGTGACAGGATAAGCACCTGTGGCTTTGGGGGTCCCAATGACTTTTCAACAGGCAGGGGTAAAACACTTACTATCGTATCATCCATTTTCTCATAGAGTCTGCTCTCAGGCAGACTGTATGTGCAGATCGCGGATAGAAGTGATCAATGCTATGGCCAAGGGGGATTTATAAAGTGTGTAAAAAAAAAAAGTTTTTTTAAAAAATATTAAACCCTTTATATAATTAACCCCAATAAAAGTTTAAATCCCCCACTTTCCCATTACACAAATAGAGATATGTAAATAAATAAAACATATTATATATGGAATATTATATATTATATTCAATATTATAGTGTGCGGAATTGTCCGATCTATTAAAATATAACAATATTGTTTCTGCATATGGTGCGTTTACACGTAACGATTATCGTGCGAATTTGCGCAATAATGATCGAATTTGAACGATAATCGTACGTGTAAACGCAGCTAATGATCAAACGACGAACGAGAAATTGTTCATTTTGATCTTTCAAAATGTTATCAAATCGTCGTTCGTAAAAAATTCGCAGATCGTTCCGTGTGAACAGTCGTTCGCCGATTTAACCGATGTGTGAGATAGGCTTAAGGATCGCAAAACGAATTTTCCGTACGATATATCGTACCGTATAAACGCTGATCGTTATGAAAAAAAATCGTTACTCCGACATTGTTAATCGTACGATTGAGCCAATTATCGTTTCGTGTAAACGCACCAATAGTCAACTGCGTAAATAAAAAGGAGGGGGGGGAGAACACCAGTAATGCTGATTTTTTAGAATTAAACATCAGAAAAAAATTTTATAAAAATAAAAAAAATTTCTTTAACACCAATATGATACCAATAAAAACTATAGATCATGGCGCAAAAAATTACACCCCCAACCAGCCCTGTAGGTCACAAAGAGGGGTTTTCTAGGATAAATGCTTAATTACCCATGCTGTTGGGAACATGAGAGTAATATATACTTACACGTCCTGCTCTGTCACAGCTGCCGGTTCCCAGGCCACCTGCTCTGCGCCACAGTCAGCATAAACTCTATACTGACTGGCCATTTCCTGTAGGAACGGCACGTTAGATGCTGTCAAAAGGCTGTCAGCAGAGCGGAGCAGGATGCCCGGGAACTGGCTGCAAAGGAATGGAACAGGTAAGTACACATTACTGCATGTCCCCTGCACCACGGCCAATTAAGCATTTTCTCTGGACAACCCCTTTAACAACAGCTATTGTTCAGCTTACCCTTGATTGGAATTTCTTTACATCTGTTGTTGTTATAAGAGGAATAAATAACACAATGGGTAGCTTCTGATTAGAAACTGAATACACTTGCCTCCTATGAGGCAACTCATTTAAGAAATATAGGTTGTGAAGAGGATTGCTTAACACCTTTACAACAACAAGTAGTGATGTTGGTTAAGACGGCAAGTACATTATTCTTATTTTTTCACAATATATTTCTGCTTGCTTCATGAAAACAACCACAATCCTGTCAAAATGATTGTTCACTACAGTTTTTGCTAGACAGAGATAAAACGTGACTACAGAAGCAATTTATGTAAAGCATGTTTGGCCTTATAATAAATACTTTATCCAAGGTAAAGGTACCCGTTTTGCATTTTGGCAGATCAATGCAAATTATGTGAATAATAATTGTGCAATGGTTCCTAATTTTAATGCAAAATGGATGAATTATGCTCCTTTAAAAATAGTAGAGTTAAAAATTTAAAAGCAATTCATCTTTGTTTTTTAAAGGCTTAGATGCATGATCCATGAGATAACCAGTAATTGTTTTGCATATAAGCTTGCAAGTCAAATAACAGCTGGGTTTTACTGTTTGAAAAGGTCTTTTACAATTAAAAAAAAAACACTATTAATCATTTATTTTATGAAGGTTAGCAGCTCTTGACGATTCAGCCTCCCTACAACAAGCTGGTCACAGGTTGCTCTGTTGCTGGGGTATCCCAACAATCGGTAATTTTCTAGGTGGCCTGGAAGAAAGTGTTCAATTCCCCGCACAGCTGCCACATGGAACTTTAACTAACTTAACCCCTATCCACAGAACTGGGGAGAAGCAGGGCTGTCCGTAAGTCGCAGCTCTGACTCTGACTCATAAATTTTATCAGGGACTGACTCTGACTCTTGCTCCTTCATAAATGGCCAATCATACAACAGGGGAGTTATTCATCACAATAGTGTAAAGCAGATCTGGCTCTGCAGCTTCTTCCTAATGTCCTACATGATCCTGTGGGTGCATTAGGATGCAGCTTGACTCCAGCCACCATGTCCTGAACAACTCAAAACTGGATTAGATGGACCAAGCGGTCTTTTTCTGTTGACAATCTTCTATGTGTCTAGCTAAATATTCACCATACACAAAGGAAAACTGCTAACAATGGTAGATACCTGTGATATAGTGGGGCCAGACATACTGATAAATGGTCCGACATAGTGACATAAAGGTCAAACAAAGGCCCTGGTTTATCGCCCGTGCTCCTGAATCATTAGGGACCCACAGGAACTACCTGCTCCGCCAGCTGTGTTCCGCCTCACTCACTGATTGGCTGAGCAGGCATTTCTGGAGCTGTGACATCACAGGATCAGGAGCCCGTCAGGATCAGTTGCCCCTTGGATTTTTCACTGTTGCCCAGAATACCCCTTAACTTTCAGCCTCTTAAACACACATGCAGCCTGCTGGAGCTATAGCACACACACACACACACACACACACACACACACACCCTTCTAGAGCCATAGCACCCTGAAAAAATACACACAATTTTTTACCAAAGAGAAAACACCACATTGAGGACAATTTACTGCTACATTATTTATGGCTTATTCTCCTTCTTTATATTACACAGGATATCTACATATTACACTGTTACTCATATACAATCATCCAGCATCCAGGAAGAGAACAGAACATATCTCTCCCCCCCCCCCCACACACACACACAATGGATTATTCAAGATCAAAAACAAACAGCCAAATAAAGACTATCAACTTTTCGCAACCACCATACTCTAATAGGGCCAGTGCTTTATTACTGATATATGAAGGAAATGCTTCACCCTGTGTAACTAAATGTATGTGAGAAAGTTTTTTGGTTTTAATAAATATGATTGATAGAACATATTGACGAGGAACATTTATAAAATTCAAATGGAAGTACATTTTTTCCTGACTCCGACATGACATCACAGGAGTATGACCTCAATACCCCGGGTGGTGGCCGCTGTGGATTCACAGGCAGACCAGATCTATACAAATCACGGATTACTGTAGAGGAGAACACTAGTCAAAATGACTGGTGTTCTCCTCCACAGTAGAGAGGCACATACCCCTCCCTGATCCTGGCTCTGTCTTCAGCTGAACTGCATCCTCAAGTAATGGTCAGGTGATCAATAGAGGCTGCAGTGGAAAGAAAGAAAGAATACAGACAGGAGTGGAAAGGGGTAATTGTAAAGCTGTGTTCCCACATTGCATTTATGTTAAAAGCATGGGAATACAGCCTTTCAGCACTTTAAAGCTCTTTTTCCTACTGCACTAGATGTCTTAACTAGCATATGCGCTCACAGTCACATGCGTTACCTGCAGCCCCTAGCATAGCAGGGAACAGCAACCTCCATGTACTATATATTCATTTATTTTTCAGATACCAGTATGCACAGCACTACGTCAGATTCAAAGTACTACACCAATGACCAGCAGTTTATATTTTGTGAATAAAACAGTCAACAAGGGGTATGAGTGTGTTTTTATTTAAATCCTTTTTTTCCTTTTTGTGTCTTTTTTTTTTTTTAATTTACAGGCCCAGAAGTGGAAGTCTTATAAACTGTGTCAATTACTAATTCAGGGGTTTACTGTTGCCCCATAAAATGGCACTAACCCCCACATTATTATCAGAGTACCTGCCTGGAAAGGGCAAAAAATGTTGTTCCTGGTCTGGGGCGGTAGCAGGCTAGAACTATTAGGCTGGAACGGACCAAAATAAGTGGCTCTTACCACCCTGGTTTTACCTGGTTGGTTATAGAATAGAGAGGTGTCCTACGTTACTACATAGTAATTATAAAAACACAATATGCAGGCCCCTCCTTCTTTTCTAGAACCAGCTTAATGTAACCATAGAGGAAAGGGACACTTATTTTAGCCCTTTCTAGCTTAACAATACTAGCATGCTACTGCCCTAGACTGGGAGCGCCATTTTTTGATGCTTCGGGACTACTGGTACCTGGCTCTTCCCAGTACCCCTGTGGCAGTGGGTACTGGGGTATTAATGGGGCTGGTTAGTGTTAGCCATCACTAAGCCCCAGCTTAGTAATGGACTGCTTCCACTATTAAGCCTGTGAATTAAAAAAAAAAAAAAAAAACACACTGGTTTATCTACGATGTCCTCAGGATATAAGATAGTTGCTCCCTCCCCCAACTACCTCCAGATACTGTTTTGACCATTTATTTCAGGACAATTATAAGACTATTTCTGAGATGAACAACTCACCACCACATAAAATAGACTAGGCTTTCCCCTAACAGTCAATGCACCAGTCTATTACTGCTATAGCAATAATAGACCACACGGACAAAAATCCCCTGTTAATAAATTTCCCCCTACACTTGTAAGCTAGGATGTGTGGTATTTTTAGGACTGCACTCACATTAGATGTCACATAAGAGACAAAGGCTGGGTTCACATGCAGCTGTATTAGGCTGCATAACCTATTACCATGTGGTGAAATTGTGTTTGTTTTAATGGAAAATACAGCGGTTTTGTTATATGTCTATTTTTCATTAAGATTTTCACTGATAAAACAAATGAAAACGTTTCCCATGTAAGCGGCCAATAATCGCATTGCAAGCCCGCAGCGCTTGCTCTAAAATATATGTGGTTTTACCGTGTCGTGATAGGCCACCACTGCACATGAACCCAAGCTTTTCTTTGAACTCTACTTGACTTCACAAACACCTTTGCAATATCCAGGTAGCTGTGGCAATTGTTATTTTTAAAATAAGGAATATATGGGTTTCAGAAGTTGCCATGCAAGTGCCTGTTCTCACGAAAGGCCTGATGGGAAGGACAATGAAAATGATTACTTGCCCATGTAAGCACAAGAGATGAATGACATGGGTGACATATACACCAAACAGGGCTTTTAGGGAATGGAAACAATTATCCACCTTGTAATTACCCTTCTTCTAATAATTTCTCACTTCTGCTAGCTGCCCCTATTGTATGTGTTTACCTAGTACATCCCCCTGATTATGACTGTTTGTGGATTACTATAGAAGTGGCTGTGCTTGGCAGAATTCCCAACATCACGCCCACACAGGGAATGCACCTGTGCAAAGAGTGCTGATCGAGAACACCTGTCACAGGGACTGCTTGGGACAATTCCATAACATAATGTAACAAAGGCTAACACAGAAAAGTCAGCCCCCACACACCAGTCAAAATGTGGAAGTAAAATTGCAAAACTAAACATAAAAGAGATATGTGAAACAGAATGCATAAAGAGGTTTACACCTACATTATTCTCGGTACTAACTGTGTGCACTCACAGAAAACCTGTTTTTCTACAATGCATGTAAATTTGTAAAAAAAAAAATGAAATTAATGGGGTACTCTGAAAAAAAAAAAGTTTTTGAATACACAGGTGTCAAAGTTATATAGAGTTGAAAATTACTTCTGTTAAAAAAAAAGTCTTTTAGTACTTATCAGATGATATATGTCCTGCAGGAAGTAGTGTTCTATTTCCAGTCTGTAACAGTGCTCTCTGCTGCCTCTTCTGTCCTTGACAGGAACTGTCCAGAGCAGAAGCAAATCCTCATAGAAAACCTCGACAGTTCCTGACATGGACAGAGGTGACAGCAGAGAGCACTGTGTCAGACTGGAAAGAATAGAGCACTTCATGCAGGACATACAGCAACTGATAAGTACTGAAAAACTGGAGTTTTGTTTTTTCATAAATAGAAGTTATTTACAAATCAGTATAAGGGTGCCTTCACAAACAACGTATCCACAGCGGATTTCTCGCTGCGAATTTGCAGAGGAATCCGCTGCGGATACTTGCCCATGCATTTCAATGGGCAGACATACTTGCAGCAGGATTGTCATCCCACTGCGAGTATGTCAAACTCAGCGCTGTTAACCCCTGTGGCCCTGGAGCATTCATTACCTTCTCCCTGCTCCTGGGTTCCCCGTGTCTGCTCTTCCCCTCAGCCAATCAGTGCGCTGCCCTGCCGCAGCCACCGATTGGCTGAGCAGGACGTCCTGCCAAGAACCCCCGAAGCAATCTGAAGCAGGTGATGTATGCTCCGTAGAGATGAGCGAACCTCAAGCATTTGATTAGCAGTGGCTGCTGAAGTTGGATAAAGCCCTAAGGCTATGTGGAGAACATGGATATAGTCATTGGCTGTATCCATGTTTTCCAGACAACCTTAGGGCCCTATCCAAGTTCAGCAGCCGTTCGGTCGGTTGCAATAGATACGAACGCAATAGCGAATAAATAGAGAAGAAAAACTATCGCAATTACGATCATAAGTAACGATTATCGTTCCATGGAAATGAGTGAACGTTTTCAGGTCTTTCGCAATAGCGGTCGTTTGAGATCGTTAATCGTTAACGATTATGCAAACGATAATTGTCCGGTGGAATAGGGCCCTAAGGATGCCCCTACCCCATACATTTTGCTCTGTACTGATCTGGAGACGTTATTCATGACATTCCCCACATATCACTGAAAAAAGGAATCTAAAGCACCAGAGATCTAGTAAAAGGGGCTTTCTTTATTCAGACTTCACAAAACAATGTTGTACATCAATTTAGATGTAACCTTTATAAGATCAATTTTTCATTTTTGCATTTTCGTTTTTCACGGCTCGCTCTTTCATTTTTTTTTTTTTTTAAATCAAGAGTCATATGAGGGCTTTTTTTTTTTTTTTAACTAAATTTACTTTGTAATGACACTATTTATTTTACCATAAAGAAAAGAAATTTTTTGTGAGGCAAAATTTTTTTTAAAATATGCATTTTTGGTCATTTTGGGGGCTTTCATTTTTTAATGAAATTTACGATTAAACTGACACATTATCTTCATTCTCTGGATTGCTAAGATTACACCAAAAACCAATTTATATCATTTTATTTTCCAACCTAAATTCAGACCCTTATATAATTATTATTTTTCCACCCAAAAAGTTATATGAGGGACATTTTCTTGTTCCATGGTCTGTACTTTACATCAGCACCACTTGGGTCTGGCTTGGACATTTTGATAGCTTTTTATTTAATTTTAAATTTATTTTTTATGTTTTGTTTTTTTTAAGCAGAAATTTACGAATTTCTTCTACACTGTTCATAATGATTGATCAATAATGCTAATGCTACATTAATAGTTCAGGCAATTAGGCCCGCACATCAATATTACATATGTTTATTTGATTATTTACACTTTTTTATTGGAAAATGTAGGATGCTTTGAACTTTTATTATTCACATACATAGGAGACTAATATAAGGAATCCTTTGATTCCTTATACTGATCATAGCTTTTTTATAAGACAGCTATGATCAGTATTATCAGGGATTGACTGATAGAGGCTGCAAGAGAAGCCTCTATAAGTCATTGCGCCACAAAGCCTACACATAGAAATGTAAGGCTTGCAGCCTGGACAGCAGAAGAGGATCGGGCTCCAGAAACAAATGATCACCAACAGACTGCATGTTTTCAGATTTGTCATGACCGGATCACACAGCAGAGCACTAGGTAAGGCTATATTGCTCTGTGATCTGGAGACTGACAGCATGAATATATGTATATCCGTGTTGTCTGTTTCAATCGCTGCACAAGCGATACAAAGATCATTCTACAGCCTGGGTGCTCGATTTGGTGTGCCATGTAAAGGAACTGCAAACAAGTGCTGAACTTGCCGACAGGTGCTCGTCTGCGTCCGCCCACGGCCGACAAATCTATTAATGTAAAAGGACCTAGAGTACAGCTCAAGCTAAGCTCACATTAAACATTTAACATGTCTTAACGTCACATATACAGTCCTATGGTGTTTCAAACAAAATAAAAAAAGAAATATGCCTTGGGTTGAACAGCCCTAATATAACTGCAGGCTTTAATAATAATGTATTCACATATGCCGCTTACACACAGGAGATGTTGTCAAAGTGAATTATCTCTTTCACTGCTTGGTTGGAAGGAAGATTGAGTAAGAGAAACTTACAAAGATAACCACCTGGATAGCCAGCAGCATTGATGATGTAACGCAGATCTGCAGCACTTGATACGACATACGCATGATGATCACTCTGTTTGTTTTAGCACTTAATTATTAAAACAACAACTACGTTACAGGAATATTAAGAATATTTCTTTGTTCTAACACAACTACAAAGAAGTCACATGGAAAAAGAAAACACCTCTTAACACAAGGGCCTGATGGCATTGATGCTAGAAGGTTTATTCATCCATAATTACAATAGTCTTTAAAGGGGTTTTCCCATAGTAAAAACTCATCACTAGAGATGAGCGCAACTGGAGCATGCTTGAGTCTGACTGTTCGCGCACCATTTGAATACCGGTGGCCGAGGAAACTGGATGCAGCCTTAGGCCTTATTCACACGTCACGTAATCTACAGATCTGTATTTCCGTATTCGAGTAAGCGCACATTGTTGTCTATTGGGCTATTCACACAATCAGTAAGTTACAAGGACGCAAACCCATCCTGAAAAAAAAAGTACATGTACGGACCTAGACTTTTTTTGCGTATTTCCGTAAAAAAAAATAGGAATGAGACATTAGTCACATGTTGAAAGGTTGCGTTTCTAAAAAACAGATTTACGGAAATACAGTTGCCTGCCATACGGATGCACTACAGAGGTCCAATCCCTAATTTTTATTGGGTTCTACGGGTGGATAGCAGGAGGAATCTATGGACATAAATAAAATATGGAAAGTGTGCATAAGGCCTAAGGGGGTTCAGAAAACATGGATACAACAAAAGTCCTATGGCTGTAGCCATGTTTTCCTGGACTCTCTAGGGCTGGTTTCAATCTCTTCACCCACCGGTATTCAAATATCGAATGATCGAGTTGCGTTCCTCTCTACAGTAGATGCTAGGTAATAAGTGTATGATCACTGTGGATCCAACCGCTGGGACCCTCACTAACCATTAAATGTGGCTGGTGTAAAGCACCGACCGCCAAGAATCTGACTATTCAAGTGCCGCACTTTAAGAAGTTTTTTGGCACATTGACATTATTTCATAAATAAAAACTAAACAAAGAATAAAAAGTGTGTAGATACAGTAAAAAAAAAAAATACACAGCCATCCCTTGCTGCAGCATCTCTAAAAGTATCCAGCGAGTGTAGTCAATTCTACAATGTAGAGTTGGGAAGAAACAAGATTTGCACTCTGGAATTAAGGGCGCTTTATAAAGGAATAATAATTTGACCTTTCCATCTCTTGATGCCGCAATAGCATTTAAAATTCTGTTTCTTTTGTAGGTGATGCAGCAGATGAGGTTTGGCCCAAACTACATTAAAAGAATTTTACTGCTGATTGTAATTCCAGGGCTGGTATTGCCTTATCATTAAATATTGATCATCATTAAATATTGATCCCTTGTTACGCCTTTTCAGGGATAGGTTTTGTGTGTGGTCCGATCTCCAGTTGTCGGTGGCTGGGCGAATTAAACTTATTAAGGTGGCAGTGCTAAATAAAAGTCTTTATTTTCTACAAGTGTTTATTCCGGTACACAAATCCTTCTATAGAGCGCTAGATTCTAGTAAGATATCCTTCATTTGGAGCACTACTTGGTGTACATTACAACTATCCAGGCTGCAAAGACCTAAGGATGATGCTGGTATGGCCTTACCTAATATATATTTATACTACCTGGTGGGACAGTTAAAAGTAACTGTCATTCACGGCTGCTGCGCCACTTTGCCCCGCCCACATTGGCCTCCCTGATGCGGTCTCGGCTGTTCTCTCAGCCGGCCTAGAGGTCTAGGCCCCACCCCCTCTAGGTCGCCCCTTTCCAATGGCCATCGAGGGGGAGGGTCCTTGACGCCAATGACGTCACGTAGGGATGAGGCTTACAGCGCCAATTTGGGGGGGGGAGGTAGTGGCACAGCAGAACTGAAGCCCCGCCGGGGTGGCACAATCCACCAATGATAAAAATCATTTTTCACTGGCCCAAGCACCAAGAAATCTATTATAAGGTAAGGTCCTCATACAAAAGAAGTCCTCATACAAAAAGGGGGTGACAGTATCACTTTGAGCAAAAAAGCCTCTTTCCGTACTGAAAAAGCTGTTTTACAGCCTACCCCCATCTTATCTGCTCATTATCAGGCAAAGCAGTGTTCATCGCAGAGGAGGAAAGTGGAAACAGGTTTGCTGAGTCCAATATAACCTATAGAAGCGGGAGGGGCTGAGGGGGATGAGTGAGCAGGAGGAGAGAAGCAGCTCTGCTGTTTGGAAACTTTCTGGGCACATAAGCCGCTACATTCACAGGTCAGAAAGGTCAGTGCTTCTATGGAAACTTGATGAGACAAATTTGCAGGTGAAAACAGTAATAGTGGTAAAAACCCTGTCGGAAGTTTGCCCAACATGGCTCCATCCCCCCACCCCCCTACTCAATAACTCACAGCACATGGCTCAAGAGGTTCCAGTACTGCTGCCTAATGCACAAGTTACCTTACCGCCTATAGCATAATATCCAGAGAGGTAGTGGTTTGTGGGGTCGATCTCTAATCTAGCTCAAGGTTTGCAATTTTGTACTTTGCATTATTTGTATTGGCTGTTACCATGTTGGCAACTTATGTGTACATTTACTGACTTTCCCAATGTTTCTGTATGCAAATTTATTTTTCAATAAAAATGAGATAAAAAAAGTACACACCTGTAAGAGCCAGCACCGCATCCCAAAGGGAACCAGTAGAGAAATTCCCAAGCTAGTCTGCATCATGGACTACAACAGATACATGGGAGAGGTTGACCTGTCGTATCATATGCTGAGGCCAAATGGAACCATCTAGTATTTGAAGGTGTAGTACATGAAACTGTATGTCTGGAGTTCCAAGAATAAGTCACACACTTAGGTCCCTTTCACACATTAATATTATACTTTCTGCAATTACAGATCTGTAAGTAACTGCGGCTAGTATAGTACCCATTGATTTCAATGGACCCTTTTTACACATCAGCAGTTGCAAATTATACTTGAGAGACATTATATGCTTTAAAATTTGCTGAAACACCTGTGGGTCAGAATGCTTACTACCTGCATAGATAAATTGTTTTAGAGGTGTCAGAGAGAGTTAGCGCAACTGCAGCATGCTCAAGTCCGATTGTTCGGCATTTGAATACCGGTGGCTGAAGAAGTTGGATGCAACCCTAAGTAGTCCTGGACATCACGAATGAAGCCATATGCCACAGGCTGTAACCATGTTTTCCCAAATAATCGGACTCGGGCATGCTTGAATTGCACTACTCTCTAGTGTAAGTTCCAAAATTACTTCTTTACAGGAATATTTCAGCAGTTTAACCTTCTGCAAACCTGAAACGGTACCTTATAAAACATGTTATTAAAAGGGGATCGCCAAATTACAAGATGCTCTTTCATTTCTAAGGGCTTATTCCCAAGTTCTGTGAAACACAGATGGGTAAGCCCTGTCATAGACTCTATCCCTGCCCGGCATCATGGAGCAGGGAAAGTGTTAAAATCTTTGCGGCACTGTAATAAATCAGCTGCGCAGCTGTGTCATTACAGTGCCACGTAGATTTAAGTACTTTACCCGCTCCCGGCATCATATTGATATATGATGGCAGGCAGGGATAGAGTCCATGACAGGGCTTACCCATCAGTAGGTTCTGTGTTTTACAGAATGTGGGAATAAGCCCTAACGCTGGAGGGTTTTAGAGCTATTTTGGGGCCTTAAAAATGTGATTGCTGCTAAACTTATAAGCCTTCTAAAGTCCTAATAAAAAATATAAGAACAGGCACTTGAAAAAAATGAAGCAATTATAAAGTAAGCATATGGTAAATGTGTACTATCAACTACTCTGTGTAGCATTACCATCAGTTTTACAAGATGAGAAATACAATATAAAGTACAATATATCACAAAAAGTAATCTACAAATCACTTGGATGAGTAACAGAATCCCTGGTTTTATTATAGTAGAAGCCCAGTCTGCATGATGCCTTTTCCAGCTCTACTGATAATGTGGTGATCCTGCCCATAATATGGCGGATCATGGAGGTGCATGTGACCAAGCTCCTCTCTTGGCATTCTCTACTGTACCTGTATATCACAGGTACCTGTAGAACACCAAGGACGTGCATGGTCACGTGCTCATGATGGATGGGATTGCCATACTCACTAAATAGCAAGACAGGGCAACATAGTTGTAAGGCTTCCCCGATATTGAAAGCAGGACTTTAGGATATTTGCGTGGGATGTACTGTGCATGTACCAAACAGGAATATTATTGTTGCCATATCATGGGAATTTAGCCTAAAACAACACAGCTTCAGTATGGTTATCTAGAGAACAAAAATACCTACATGTTGGATTGAATGGGATCAATGCAGGAAGAAAATATAGAATATAAAAGTGCATAAAATCAATACCTGCTCCTACTATATTGAAGGCGTACTAAGGGCAACAGTGAAAATTAAGGGGGGGGGGGGGCGAATAATGAAAATAAAAAAATGTCATACTTATCAGTCCCTGTGCCCCTGCAGCATAGCATCATCAGTTCTGCCGAGCTCCTAAAGCTCCCGGACCTGTGATGTTACAGCCCCAACCAGTGACTGAAACGGGACACCGTTGCAGTCACTGACTGGCTAAGGGGATAGTTCCTTTGGGGCCATGACGAAACGGGAACTCAGGAGATTCATGTGAATAGGTGGAAATGCAAGGTGTGAATAGGTGAAAGTGTGCATGGTGCAAATAGGTAAAAGGGTGCAACATGTGAATGGGTGGAAGTATACATGGTGTGAATAGGTAACAGTGTGTAAGGTGTAAATAGGTGGAAGTGAGCATGGTGTGAATAGGTGGAGTTAGGGCTGGGCATCCTGTCCCCACCGCTGACCCACCCACATAGCGGGGCGAATACCCAATCTCCCCTTCTGGACGCACATGGAGGTCCCTGGTCTCTGGAGGAGGTAGCAGGGACTGCAGCAACGGGTCATAGTGTCGCTGTGGGTGCTGGAGTTGTACAGTGGGATCCAGTAACCACAGGGAGGTTGTTACTCGATCTTGCAGCCTCCTCCAGAGACCGGGGACCTCCATATGTGGGCGGGAGGGGAGTACATGAGCCGGGGTGAGAGGAGGTGCATGCACCCGGGCAAAGGAGGAAGTGTGCGCTCGGGCAGAGGGGGAGGAGGACATACCGGGTGTGTGCCCTCCTGCCCCATGCTCCTCCCCCCAGTCTGCCCCATGCTCCACCCCCCCAGTCTGCCCCATGCTCCTCCCCCCCAGTCTGCCCTATGCCCCCCCCACAGTCTGCCTGTCACCAAATTTTCAAGGTTTCATGGCGCCCCATGACTCCTAGCTATGCCCCTGCCCCTCATCTATTCCTGTACTACTACACCTCTCATCTATACCTGTACTACCCCTACTAAACCCCTCATATATTCTTCTACTACTAAACCCCTGATCTATTCCTGTACTACTGCTTCACCTCTCATCTATTCCTGTACTACCACTACTACGCACCTTATCTATACCTGTACTACTGCTATGCACCTCATCTATACCTGTACTACTACTACGCACCTCGTCTATACCTGTACTACTACTATTACGCACCTCATCTATACCTGTACTACTACTACTCACCTAATCTATACCTGTACTACTACTACGCACCTCATCTATACCTGTACTACCACTACTACATACCTCATCTATACCTGTACTACCACTACTACACCCCTCATCTGTTCATGTACTACTACTACACCCCTCATCTATACCTGTACTACTACTACACCCTTCATCTATACCTGTACTACTACAACCCTTATCCGCTATACCTCCACTACTACTCCCAACTAGATGGAGGCATAAAGAAGATCTCCTATACTATATGGAGGCACAGAGTGGCACCTATTTAGCAAACCTACTTATATCGGGCACAGTGGGGGCTTGTCTACTACATGGGGAACCAGGGGGAGAACTGGTACAGTGGGACGTAATATAGTTGTTGTCTGAAACATCATTAAGGGTAGCTTCACACGTACCCTATCGCAGCGCATCCGCAGCAGATTTTATCTAAATAACTGCACACAGCATCAAATCTGCACCGGATCCTGTATGTGTGAACGCACCCTAAAATAGTATCTGACACTGCAAAGAGAAAAATGTTCTGTTCATTTACCAAAAAATAAATAAATAAAATCGAGATTTAAATCGAGAATTGTCCAAAGTTTAAAAGAAAAAAAAATTTGAGATCTTTATTTTTGGCCATATCCCCCAAGTCTAGGTGGAGGTGTGCATGGTGGGAATAGGTAATCTCCAGGATAAACTTACAAGATCATTGTCCAAAAACTTATAACAAGGAGATGAAATGAGACAAGTAGAAGAAAAACAAATGACATACCAAAACAGAATCCAATTTCTGCTTCACTTTCATCATTCGCATTGAGGATTTTGCAGCAATCACAGAATCCTGAAATGTAAGAATATCTGAACTATTTTGTCCATTTGCATCACTGGCCGTTTGCACCGATTCAGCCTCAAGTTGGGCAACTATGTTAAAAAAAATAATAAAATAAAGTTACATTAAGTAACAGTTTAATTAATATTCTGACCTGGGGGAAAAAAAACGTGATTTTTTTTTACACTTAATAGAGTAATAAAACTTTATTAAAGGGAATCTGTCAGCACCTAGACCCAACCCAAGGTGCTGACTGTGGAGGGGATCTTGCAAAATTTAGTCTCTTTCACTGTAATCAAGAGTCAAAGAGGAGTTGTGATGAATCGCTCGTGACACACTCTGGCACGCTTCACCACCCATTCCTTCTCCCTTTTTGCCATAAATATTCTGTGGTGAGCAGCCTCTAGTACGCTCGTGCCAGTCTCTGTTTCCGCATGTGCCAGCTGTCAAGGGCCGTGCATACCGTCCTGAGAGTTTGTGCAAGTGGCAGTCATATCACTCCTCTCTGTGCCGTTTGTGCAGCAACGCATGTGTGCTGCGTGTCCTAACTGTTGGCTTCAGCCCCTCAGTGCGCCAAACAGTGTCAAAATTCCTTGCTGAGGTCTGTCCCAGCGCATACCAGCAGATGCGCATGCGTGCTAAGGGGCTGAAGCCAATGCCACAGTCAAGACACTCAGCATGCATGCGCCACTTCCCCGGTCTGCGGCACCTGTGTGAACAACAAAGAAAAGAGGCCCTTGACCGCATGGGCACATGCGCAAACATGGAGACTGGTGCGAGCGTGCATATTCATTGATAAAGGGCAGAAGGAAGGAGTGGGAAGGCATGCCAGAGAGCGTCACAAACGCTTTACCACGAATCATCTTTGACTCTTGATTACAGTGGAAGATATGAAATTGTGCAGCATTCCCTACCCCGAGAGCTAAGGCAAAGGTAACCTGCTAACTAGGAAACTGTTGCTTAACCCCTTGCCTCCGCAGCCTGTTTTGGCCTTAATGACCAAGCTCATTTTTCATAATCTGACCTGTCTCACTTTATTTCATTATAACACATTGTACTTTATGTTATTGTATTCAATCAGTCAATATTTTTGGTATTTTGTGGGAAAAAAGTGCAAAATGTTATGAAAAATTTGAAAAATTAGCATTAGTATGACTGAAAATTTCTGCTTCTAAAAAAGTAGATCACACCACATAAATGAGTTACTAAGTCACATTAGCAATACGTTTGCTATGTGCTGGCATGATTTGGTTAACATATTTTATTTTCCTAGGATGCTACAATGCTTAGAAGTTTCTCAGCAATTTTCACATTTTCATGAAAATTTCAAAAATCTATTTTTTTAGGGACCAGTCCATTTGTGAAGTGAAGTGGAGCAGCTTGTATGTTATAAACCCCCATACGTTACCCCATATTAAAAACTGCACCCCTCAAACATTTAATTGAGAGGTGTAGTGAGCATTTTGACCTTACAGGTGTTTGAGGAAAGCATTTCTTATTAGGACATAAAAAATTAAAGATTGGCTTTTTTTCCATTAATATTTTGTTTTAGTTTAAAATTTCATATTTTCACAAAGAACATATGCAAAAATTCACCCCAAAATTTGTAACGCAAGTTCTCCTGAGTACAAAAGTACCCCATATGGGGGTATAAACCATATGGCAGGGCTTAGAAGGGAAGGAGTGTCCTTTTGCATTTTCAGTGTATATTTTCATGGAGCAGTTTCTGGGTGCAACATGCGCTTGGAGTGCCCCTGTAGTATCAGCAGAGTGGACCGCCCCCACAAGTGACCCCATTTTGGAAACTAAACCCTTCAAATGAATCATCCAGGGGTGTAGTAAGTATAAGCACTCCCCAGGTGTTTGGAGAAAGTATTTAGCAGTGGGCAATGAAAATGTAAAAAAATTGCAGTAAAATTCATTTTTGGCTTGAGATTTCTAATATAATAAGACAGACAAGGAAATAATACAAAAAATTTGTCAGCAGTACCCTATATGGGTCACAAACTGTTGTTTGGGGAAAGATGCTCTTCTCACATATTTTGTTGAACGTTTTTAGGGACCATGTGCGTTTGCAGCACCCCCCATGATGCTATTACAGAGGAAACCCCCCAGAAATTACGCGATTTTGGAAACTGGACATCACATAAAATTCTTCTAGGGGTGTAATGAGCATTTAGACCTCACAGGTGTTGGAGGAAAGTCTTAAGCATTTTGCCATAAAGTTAAAATCTACATTTTTTTACTTTATTATTTTATTTATGTTTTTACACTTTATTTATTTAATTTATTTTTTAACTTTATTATTTTGTTCCCCTATGGGACTTAACGCTGCAATCGTTAGTTCGCTAGTATACCACATAGCAGTACATCAGTACATCAGTGCTGCTATGTGCCATACCTGTCAGTTTTACACTGACAGCCTGTGAGACAGAGCCTGTGGCGCAATCTCACAGGTTACCATACTGGGGGCCATGTTTAGCAGGTACACAGTGCAAGCACACACACACATCAGGACCCTGTGATAGCTAGTATAACAAATAGTAGTTTATCAGTACTGCTATGTGCTATAGCCTGACATTGACAGGTATAGCACATATCAATTCTGTTGTACTACTATGTGTTATACTAGCTATCACAGGGTCCCGATGTGTGCAATCTATAGGATTGACAGGAGGAGGGAGCTCCCCCTGTCACCCATCGGGACCCGTGCAGTGTGATGGGGAGTCCTGACTTGTGGCTGAGCCTGCTCATAATCAGTGGAGCCTGGCCCCCCGGCTTATCTGCAGATCTGACCCCCGCGCCCCCCCCTCCCGAGTACATATAGTAGTATATAGGAGTGGCAGGAGGAGGGATCTCCCCCTGTCACCTATGGGGACCCTCACAGCGCGATCGCGGGGTCCCGATGTGTCCCCCAGCTTGTGGAATCAGTGCACCAGTAACTGCAGAAGCCTGTGAGATCGCGCCGAAGGCTTTGTCTCACACGCTAAGGCTGCATTCACACGTTCAGTGATTTTCCCGGTCCGTGATTGTGGTCCGGCAGCTACCTCCGTGATCCGTGCAAAACAGTCCGTTTTGCATCCGTTTTGTATCCGTGCCCGTTTTTTTCACGGATCTGTCTTACAGTATTTTACATGACATTGATTACATCACATCCGTGTTTTTCACGGATGAACACGGATGTCACATCCGTGAAAAACACGGATCTCATTGATTTCTATGGGGAATCCTTTCCATGCATCCGTTCCCAGTAATGACATGTCCTATTTTTTAACGGAACGGATCACGGATCCGTGAAATCACGGAACATCTGAATAGCCCCATAGAAAGCAATGGGCTGTAAAATTGTCCGTGCGCACGGATCCGTGAGCACGGACAACTTCCCGGAACGTGTGAATGCAGCCTAAGTGACAGCCTGTCAGATCCTGCGGCACGACCTCACAGGCTTCTGTGCAGTAGTTACTGTAGTGTAGTAGTAGCAGCAGTTACTGGTGCAATGATTCTACAAGCTGGGGGACACATCGGGACCCCGCGATCGTAACTGCTGCTACTACTACACTACAGTAACTACTGCACAGAAGCCTGTGAGATCGCGCCGCAGGATCTGACAGGCTGTCACTTAGTGTGTGAGACAAAGCCTTCGGCGCGATCTCACAGGCTTCTGCAGTTACTGGTGCACTGATTCCACAAGCTGGGGGACACATCGGGACCCCGCGATCGCGCTGTGAGGGTCCCGATAGGTGACAGGGGGAGATCCCTCCTCCTGTCACTCCTATATACTACTATATGTACTCAGCGGGAGGGGGGGGGGGCGCGGGGGTCAGATCTGCAGATAAGCCGGGGGGCCAGGCTCCACTGATTATGAGCAGGCTCAGCCACACGTCGGGACTCCCCATCACACTGCACGGGTCCCGATGGGTGACAGGGGGAGCTCCCTCCTCCTGTCAATCCTATAGATTCCACGGTCAGTACTGACCATGGCATCTATAGGGTTAAACTGACCATCGGGGCTCAGGTGTGTTTCCTGGCTGTTGCTAGGAGACCCTGGGGCCTGCCGGTGCCCAAAAACAGTTAACATCACTGTGCGATTTTGCACAGTGCTTGTTTACTTTCATGACGTCCTGGGACGTCATGATGCATTAAGCACTGGCATTTCATGACGTCCCAGGACGTCATTTTGGGGCAAGGGGTTAATGCACACTGTCAGCAACTTGAGTTTAGGTGCTGGTAGAGTCACTTAAATGAAAATGAACAGTGTCTCATTAAAGAGAATGTACCATTAAGTAAATCAATTTTTTTTTTCTTTTCTCGTGCAATGGCCCGGCACTATACACTGGAGGTGGGCCCGATGCCCCCCAGTGTGACGAAATCCCCTCCACTCTGTGACGCGGCCCTGTCGATTCTAATGGAGGAGTGTCACAGAGGGGAGAAACTAATGTTACAGTACCATAATAATGTTATGGTAAATTCACTTTAACTTACAAAATTGACAATTGTACAGTATGTTTAAAATATTGTTTGTTGAAAACAAAACTCTATTGAAAACTATAAATTGGTTCTGAAGCCAAACAAAATGTCATCCCAAAATAAGAAAAAAAAAAGAAAAAGAAGTATAATGAAAAAATAATATGGTAAATAATGTAGCTAAAGCAAGCTCTTCCATACATCAGTCAGAAAGAGCTGCTGGAAGCCATAAATCCCTTTTACACAGAATTCTAGGAAAATAAAAAGAAGCCTGGGTCACCTGAGCAGCTTTACAAAAGATGTAGTACTTAAAGTGCCACTGTCGTTATAACTTTTAAAATCTAAATCAACAGTAGATGTGATATAAAGCAAGTTTGCAATATACATTTATTATTTTTTTGTTGAAAAAAAAGACTAAAACACATGGGGGGAGATTTATCAAAGGGTGTAAAATTTAGACTGGGGCAAACTTGCCACAGCAACCAATCACAGCTCCTCTTTTCTTTCACCAGAGCTGGAAGCTGAGCTGTGATTGGTTGCTGTGGGCAGTTTGCACCAGTCTAAAATTTACACCCTTTGATAAATCTCCCCCATGAAGTCCCAGCCAGTACAGAGAGTCACAACTCAATGGGGGAGATTTATCAAAGGGTGTAAAATTTAGACTGGTGCAAACTGCCCACAACAACCAATCACAGCTCCTCTTTTCTTTCAGCACTGCCTAAAGCTGAGCTGTGATTTGTTGCTGTGGGAAGTTTGCACTAGTCTTAATTTTACACCCTTTGATAAATCTCCCCCAATATGACCATCAATCACATTACTGCCTTTTCTGTGAGTGCTCAGATGACCTGAGAAACAAGGGACTTCCTGTTTTCTCACTCTTTGAGAAAAAAACACAGTCAGAGAAAACAGAAAGTGCCGTGTTCTCCATGATAACTAAAAAAGAAATAATGAATGTAACAGTATCACATATACTGTTGATTTAGATTTTGAAAGTTATAAACGACAGTGACACTTAAAAAGTGAGTTCCAGCCAAAATGAAAAATCCGCTTTAGGGCCCTATTCCACCGGATGATTATCGTTCGCATAATCGTTAACGATTAACAATCTCAAACGACCGCTATTGCGAAAGACCTGAAAACGTTCACTCATTTCCATGGAACGATAATCGTTACTTATGATCATATTTGCGATTGTTTTTTCTCCGCTTTTTTTTCGTTATTGCGTTCGTATCTACTGCGAACGACATCTTATTCAATGCAAACGATTTGTGAACGTTTTGCAAACGAGCAACGATAAAAATAGGTCCAGGTCTTATAAAGCGATCAACGATTTCTCGTTCGGTCGTTAATGGTTAACTGCATTTCAACCGAACGATTATTGTTTAGATTCGAACGATTTATCGATAATCTGAACGATAATTGTCCGGTGGAATAGGGCCCTTAGGCAAGGGGGTGCAGGATCAGAACATAATAAAGATGGTCTACTTAACCATCATCATGTCCCCGCAGGCTTACTGACTGCCGATGAGCTCCTGAGTCTCCAGTTCCTCCAACATCACAACCCTGCTCAGGAATACTGACTCAGCCAGACAGTGACGGGGGACTGCTGTAGTCTCTGACTAGCTAAGCAGGCCCTCCCTGCTGGGTTGTGACGACAAGAGAACCCAGAAGAAACTGGAGCCCTCTGGCGGCCAGTGAGCCAGTGACAAAGTGCTGCGGGGACAGGCAAGTAGTGCTTCTTTATTATGTTATACCACTCCCCTGCCTGCTTTCATTTTGATCAGAAATCCCCCTTTACCTAAACTACAGACAGGGATCACTTGTGCTTCTTACAGTGCAGTTTATGGTCCACACCAATTCCTAACTGAAATACAAGAGCACACCCTTTAAATTTTGGTTGTCAGACTATACAATGTTATAATACAGGACAATTAATGGAAAATACATGTATCATTCTCACCCTTGTAGTCATACATATATACAATAATTGGCTGACTCAATCCAAAGGCACAGAATGCCACCATGTGTTCATGAGGATGAAAGGCCACGTCTCGAAGTGGGGCTGTATAGGAGAGTTCTGTATACTTTGCTACCTGATCCCCTAGGATAAAATACATAACCAGTAATGATCTTTAAAAACCATGTTCATTAAAGTATAAAGTATAAATAATATCATATCAATATTTACCAGTCTATGGGTCAATATAATGTTAATTTACTATGTAAAACAAGTTGACGTAAAGCGATGAATTTATAGTATGTCTCACCTGTTTCAGCATTCCATACGTATGCCACCCCATCCTCACTACCTGCTACGACAAAAGTTCCACATGGTGTGACGGTGCTGTGAAGTTTCTCTCTGTAATTTGTGACTCCAATATATTTTTTTGCAGCCAGTCTGTAATATAAAATTAAAGTACTAGAAAAATAGACTATTATTAAATATGGTTAAAGTTTTATACAAAAACGAATCCGGTAACTACTAGAGGATTCGTTTATTTGTGTATACAATGCAGTCAATGGTGTCTTTGGAAGAATTTAATCTCCGCTACCATTTTTCTTATTTGCATCATGGAGGATACAAGTGATCACCCTAGGATACTCAAGAACAGTCCCTACTGGTGACCAAAAAACATGTATGCCGAAGTGTATCACCACCTGCAGAATTCTTCAACCAAAGACGTGTAAGAGGACCCAACAGTATATACCATGTAAAACTTAGTAATACTGTGGAAATTGCCTAAAACACCTGCAGAACAGAAGCTTTGTGTTGAAATTCCCACAAATCACCCCCAAGGCTCCAACTGAATGGACAGCTACCCATAAGGAGGTAGCTGGCCCAGCGCCCTCAGTTCACCAATATCCCCTTAGTGATGCTCCTCCTTCAGAATAAAGTCTTGCCACATCACCGAGAGGAAGGGATATCGGTGAACTAGGGATGCTGGACCTGCTCTAACTGCAGATCAAGAAACTGGCATGGATGGCCGGAACCAGACGTTGGTTTGAAAAATGGCCCACACCACCAAGATTGCCAAACAGGCAATATATATAAAAACATTAGGCATTTACTATTTACATTTGCTTTACTATACGAAATAGGTAATTACAGTTTTTTCTTTTGCCTTTTCCTATGTTTTACACAACATATAGCAGAGGAAAGTACCTTGACAGTCAAATACTGTGCAACTTGTATGTCACACAAACTAGGAACGTAAACTTACTATAGTGAAACTACACAGTAAATCTCAGAATTAAAGGAATTTTTTTTCAATTTAATTGGTTCCAGAAAATTATATAGATTTGTAATTTACTCCTATTAAAAAAATCTCCAGTCGTTCAGTACTTAACAGCTGCTGTATGTCCTGCAGGAAGTGGTGTATTTTTTCAGTTTGACACAGTGCTCTCTGCTGCCACCTCTGTCCATGTCAGGTACTGTCAAGAGAAAGCGAGAATTATTACTCACCGATAATTCGTTTTTCATGAGTCCATCATGACAGCACCACCTGGAGATTGAATGCCATTAGTCCTAATAGGAACAGGAAGCACGAGAGGTTAAAAAGGGCCCCTCCCCATCTCACCCTCAGTGTTTATCAATTACTATCAACATAGCATATCTTAACACAAGTATCATATCGTATAATAAGGGCGGGTAATAAACGGGTGCTGTCATGATGGACTCATGAAAAACGAATTATCGGTGAGTAATAATTCTCGCTTTTCAGACCGTCCAGTCATGACAGCACCACCTGGAGACATACCAGATCATCAATTAGGGGGGGACCACAGCCTGCAGCACTTTTCGTCCGAACGCTAGATCTTGGGACGTGGCCACGTTTAGCTTGTAGTGTCGATAGAAGGTATGAGGGGATGACCATGTAGCCGCTCTGCAAATCTGTTCAAGCGAAGCTGCAGATTTCTCTGCCCAGGAGACAGACATAGCTCGAGTAGAATGCGCTTTTAAGGCTTTTGGTACTTCTCTATTTGAAGCTTTATAGGCTTCTGCGATTGCTGATTTCATCCATCTTGATATAGATGCCTTTGAAGCTTTCTTGCCCCTGTTGGGGCCTTGAAATTGGAGAAACAGATTAGCATCTATTCTCCAGGTTTTGGTATTTTGAAGATAAGTGAGAACTGCCCTGCGAACATCTAAGGTATGGAAACAAATTTCCTGGTCGTTTTTAGGAGGATCACAAAAGGACGGCAAGATGATATCTTGTGACCTGTGGAAATTTGAAACCACCTTAGGAAAGAAAGACGGGTTCAGCTTGAGGACAATTCTATCGTCTAGAACCGTAAGGTACGGTTCTTCCGTGGAGAGTGCCTGGATCTCGCCGACTCTTTTTGCCGATGTTATGGCAACTAAGAAAATGGTCTTTAGTGTCAAAAATCTTGTAGATAGTTCCTGGATAGGTTCAAAAGGTTTTTGGGTTAGTGCCTGTAGGACTAGGTTTAAGTCCCAGGGTGGAGTAAGGTTCGAGATTTTCGGTTTTAACCTCGAAACTGCTTTGAAAAATCTTTTAACCCACCTGTGCTCCGCGATTGGTGAATCGAAGAAGCAACCTAACGCAGACACCTGGACCTTAAGTGTACTAAGCGAAAGTCCTTTATCTAGACCTTGTTGTAGGAAATCCAGTATTTGCGGCATGTTCGGTTTGCAGGGATCAGGGGGAATGTCGCCACACCATGTGCAGAATTTTTTCCAATATTTCAAGTAAATGGAGGATGTAACATCCTTTTTGCTACTTAGCATAGTGTCGATCACTCTTGGCGAAAGGCCCCTGCGAGCTAGGAGGGACTTCTCAGTAGCCAGGCCGCTAAGTGGAGTTGTTGAATCCCTTGGTGATTTAGCGGGCCCTGGACGAGAAGATCTTCCCTTTGAGGTAGTAGGAGGGGACCTTCTATTGTCAGCTTTTTTAGGAGACAAAACCAACTTCTTTTTGGCCATACCGGAGCTATGAAGATTACCTGAGTATGAGCAACTAGGATTTTCTGTAGTGCTCTTCCTAACAGGGGAAATGGAGGAAACGCGTAGGCTAGATGGAAATTCCATGGCTGGATTAGCGCGTCCACCGCCTCCGGATTGTCCTTTGGGTTTAGGGAGTAAAACCTTTCCACTTTTCTGTTTTTCTTTGTGGCGAATAGGTCCACCTCCGGAGTTCCCCATCTTTCTGTTAGGTTCAGGAACTCTTGTTGATTTAGGCTCCATTCTCCTGGTAATATCTTTTCTCGACTCAAAAAGTCCGCTTTTGTGTTGTTTGTCCCTTTTAGGTGGACTGCTGACAATGATTGAAGGTGTACTTCCGCCCAGCTGAAGATTTCTGCTGCCATTTTTTGTAGGAGCGAGTGACGTGTCCCCCCTTGGTGATTTATGAACGCCACTGTAGTCGCATTGTCTGAGTATATTTTGACATCCTTTCCGTGTAGGAGATGTTCTGCACCTTTTAGTGCTTTGTATACTGCCTTCAGTTCTCTTAGGTTTGATGAGCACCGGCTTGTCTTTTCCGACCACTGCCCCTGAAGGTATAGGTCTTGAACATGTGCTCCCCACCCCCATTGGCTGGCGTCTGTCGTCAGGGTTACCGTCTGAAGAGGGGACCAGCGAAGTCCTTTTATTAGATTTTTTTCGTCTAACCACCATTTCATCGACCGCTTTATCTGTGTTGACACTGGCATCTTTGCATCTAGGTGCGACTGAAGACGGTCCCAGGTTTTCAGGATTTGGGTTTGCAGAATGCGTGAGTGACTCTGGCACCACGGTACTGCCGACATGCATGATGTCATGGAGCCGAGAATGGACATTGCCTCCCGGACCGTTGTTGTTGTCTTCCTGGCAAACTTCCTGAATTTGTCCAGAAGAGTTTGTACCTTGTCCTGGGGAAGAAAGGTCACCTGTCTTTCCGTATCTAGTATCATGCCCAGAAATTTTTTCCTGTGGGCTGGGGTCAGATCCGATTTTTGAACGTTCACAATCCAGCCTAAATCTTGGAGAGAGGAAATGGTCAAAACAATGTGTGCATTCAGTTGTTCTTTGGATTGAGCAACAATAAGTAGGTCGTCTAAATAAGGAATTATCATTACGCCTTTTACCCTGAGATAGGCTATCACTTCCACCATCACCTTCGTGAATATCCGGGGGGCAGAGGCTATTCCGAATGGGAGTGCCTTGAATTGGAAGTGATGAGTGGTATTGTTGTGTATCAGAGCAAATCTTAGGTATTTTTGATGGTTCTCGTAGATGGGAACATGAAAGTAAGCGTCTTTCAAGTCTATTGTGGCTAGCCAAGCTCCCTTGGATATTAATGGAATTGCTGTTTTTAGAGTTTCCATTTTGAATCTCTTGTAGGCTACTACTCGGTTTAGAGGCTTGAGGTTTATGATTGTCCTGAAAGCTCCATTTGATTTCTGGACTAGAAATAACCGGGAGTAATGGCCTTGACCCTGTTGGGAGGGGGGAACTGGAACAACAGCTTCCAACGAGAGAAGTTCTAATACGCCTAGCCACAGACGGGTGTTCAATAGGTCTGAGTCGAGATTGGTTGTGCAGAATCTCGGAGGAGGGAGGTCTGAAAACTCTATCTTGTAACCTTTCTCTATTGTTGACAATATGAAAGGATTTGATGTTATATTCTCCCACAGGTGAACGAAATGGGAGAGCCTCCCTCCTACCGGGATCGAGTCATTGTTTTTTGTCTGCGGGTTTGGGATTGAGCATGAACTCTCTCCCTTTGCCGCCCTTGGGATAGCTCCATCTCCCAGATTTCCCTTTTCCTCTATAAGAGGGGGTGGTATTCTGCCTATAGGGACGAAAATTCTGTTTACCTTTAGGTGTCTTCTCTTTAGGAAAATCCTTTTTCCTGTCCGCCGCTTTCTCCAGGATGGAATCGAGAACTGATCCGAACACTAGAGATCCTTCGAAGGGAATGGCACACAATTTAGTTTTAGAGAGGTTATCACCTTCCCAGCTTTTTAGCCAGAGTGCCCTCCTAACAGAGTTGGTGAGGGCTACATTTTTTGCTGCGAAGCGGACAGATTCTGCTGAAACGTCCACCAGAAATGCTGTGGCCAGTTTCAGCATAGGTACAGACTTAAGCAAATCTTCTCTAGAGGACTTATTACGGAGATGATTTTCCAGTTCCTCCAACCATACAAACAGAGATCGGGCAGCACTGGTAGCGGCTATATTAGGATTTAGCGCAGCAGCGGCAGAATCCCATGACTTACGCAGCAAACCGTCCATTTTCCTATCTATGGGGTCTTTAAGCTGCGAGGCATCCTCAAAGGGGAGGGAGGTTTTCTTTACCACTTTAGCTACTTGGATATCAATCTTTGGTGACTCCGACCAGAGGTTGACATCTGTCTCATCAAAGGGGAATCTCAACCTAAATTCCTTAGGTATTTGCAATCTTCTTTCAGGGTCACGCCACTCGTCTAGAATCATATCTTTGATGTTACTATGAATAGGGAACACACGCTTTTTCCTAGGCTTAAGACCCGCAAACATCTTGTCCTGTTTATTTAGAGACTCCTGGATTTCTTTGATATCCATAGTATTTCTGATTGCGTTTAATAAGATATCTGTATCCTCAGCCGAGAAATAGTATCTTTTAGGTTCTTCCAATGTCTCAGGGACAACTACGGTTTGTTCCTCACCGGATTTGTCACCCGAAGACAGAGGCTGTTCATCGGAGTCAGAATCAGAAATAATACGTCTATGTTTCTTAGGAGGTGGCTCAGGCGACTCAGACCTGTCTTTGGTCAGGGCAGCAGAAACTGTGGCTTTCACCTCTTGATTAATCATTTTTCGGAGTTCCTCAACTAGGGAAGGGGACTCCTGTCTCACAATATTGGATGTACATCCTGGACAGAGAGGTTTAACATATCCTTCAGACAATTTGTCTTTGCAGATAACACATCTCCGTGTATGTGGCTCCTTGTCTCCCTAAGGAGAGAAGGAAGCCATTACTGATAGGTACATAAAGTAAGCAAGTGGACCCCCTAAGGGTTAGCTACTCACATTGCTGGCAGAGGCGGCCTGCTCCACAGATTCAGAGCGGAGGGCGTCCATAGTGCTAGAGGCAAAGAGACCGAATGACTATAAGTCTTACCTTATATATGACTGTCAGACCTCAGACCAGCTTGTAATTGGCGCCCTGTGGCGCAAGCACGCCCTCCGGAGACCCCACGCTGACCCAGCGATTTCCCGGTGGTCGGCGCCATCTTGGGGGCGGAGCTTCCGGTCCCAGCATGCATCGCGCCCTGCGCGTGACGTCAGACGCCACGCTCACCCCGGGACCGGAAGAGACCAGGGGAAGACACACTCATGGTCCCGCGGCCCGGCAATGGAGTCGCAGCACTCCCTCCCCGCTGCTTAGACTCCGAGAGCGCGGCAGCGAGGAGAAGATGGGACCGGGAGGCACAGATTCCGCGCGACCCAGTGCAGACTGTGGAGGAGACCTGGGGACCCGGCCAGATGCCCCCCGCCTGCCTGACCGCCACTTCAGACCCTGATCCCGCTGTCAGCCCCAGGACCAGGAGGAGGTAGGACCTCACGTGCTATGTCCTGATAGGAACAGGAAAACACTGAGGGTGAGATGGGGAGGGGCCCTTTTTAACCTCTCGTGCTTCCTGTTCCTATTAGGACTAATGGCATTCAATCTCCAGGTGGTGCTGTCATGACTGGACGGTCTGAAAAGAAGGGTTTCCTATGGAGATTTACTACTGCTCTGAACAGATCCTGACATGGACAGAGGTGGCAGCAGAAAGAACCATATCAGACTGGAAAGAATACGCCGATTAAAGCAGGACATACAGCAACTGATAAGTACTGGAAGACTGAAGATTTTTTTTTAATAAACATAAATGACAAATCTGATTTGAAAGAAAATAGTTTTTGCTGGAGTAGCCCTTTAAAGGTTTCTTTGATCTAATCACACTAGGCATCAATATCATACATCGCTCATAGACATGTGTGGCACTGTTTCTGCAACAAACTAAACTCAAGAGCATGGAGGAAAATGCTTACATTCTAAGATCCATGATTCGGACCGTGCTGTCCTTTGTATGAATTAACAATCGTCTTCCATTTGGATGAACCTGTAAATGGTTCACTGCTATTCCTTTCATTTCACTTTCTTTTATTTCCTACAATTATATGAGAATAAAAAGGGAACAAATTAACAGAGTTGAAAGTAAAGTTACTATGGTGAAATGTTATCATTCAGTCTACTTTTTCCCCGTATGCCTTCTTTTATTGCAGGCTTCATTTGTGTGAAATCTACTGTGCGCAAAAAACTTTGTGAATTTGTACAATTTTTCTTACTTGCACAAAAATTTAAACTCAGAAAGGGTGCAAATATTCAACTAAAAAAAGCCATAATAAATGTGGGCCTATGTGTTCAAAACCCAGGGTGACATTTACAAAGACCGGCGCAGGCCCCTCTCCCTTGAACGCCTCTTAATAAACCCAGCCGGCCCTCCTTCCTGCCCTATACCTCACCCTTCACCCATCGGGGAGAGCAGGGGAAACGACATACGTATGCCAGGGGTCAAGTTTAATAAATCTCCCCCCTAGTGCAACTTACACAAAATGTATCACCTATATGTTTTCCTAAATAAAACTAGTTAACTAAGAATATTCTATTTTTCCTAATCAGTTTTCAGCTTCTAATTCATATTACATAAAACTGCATGACACGTGCCAAAATTTGAATTTTACCTTTAAAATGCCCCAAAGCTCAACTGGGTTCTGCTTAGAACTTCTGATGATGCTTGTATTCCACATGATAATCAGTCCTGAGCTGTCCCCAGAAAACATATGCAGTCCTAAGTTAAAGGGATCACGCATACGGATTAGTGTACAGATCAACTTACAAAGTTATCACATGGGCCAGCAATGTACCGCTAGAACAAGAATTCCAAGACAGAACTGCACACTGCCTAACACAGCTTAGTGAAAAAGTTTATGGCTTAGTATCTTTTATAGGTGAAATATGTTAAAATGCCTTATTAAGACATTTCTTAAAGGGGTATTTTGACAATTTTTTTGCCCTTCAAATCAACTGCTATCACAAAGTTATATAGATTTGTACTTTACTTCTATTTAAATATCTCAAGTCTTCCAGTAATTATTATATCCAAATGACCTTGCAACAATGGTGGATTCCTTGGCGCTCAAACCTCCAGGCACAGTCACTCCACTTCAATCAAGAGGCAGAGATTTCCAGTATTTTTGCCAACCAGATGTGTTCTTTATTGCCATAAAAAAGCAATAAAGAACACATCTGGTTGGCAAAAATACTGGAAATCTCTGCCTCTTGATTGAAGTAGAGTGACTGTGCCTGGAGGTTTGAGCGCCAAGGAATCCACCATTGTTGCAAGGTCATTTGGATTTCAGTCCTGATCCCACATCCAGGGATATCGGAAGGTGGAAGGCAGCAGCCCTCCTTATATACCTACAAGCCTACATTAGAGTCGTGCCTAATACGTACGACCTAACAAGGTGAGTGTGCATTTGTGTGAATTTACACATACACATCTCACAGGGTTAATCCGCCTGCACATGCAGCGCCACTGTGTTTCCTTTTTTCTTTTTATGTACAGTACTTATTATATGCAATATTTTTCTTTCTAATCAACTGTTGTCAGAAAGTTTAAATATATGTCTAATTTACTTTTATTTAAAAATCTCAAGTCTTCCAGTACTTCTGAGCTGTTGTATGCCCTACAGGAAGTGGTATATTTTCCCAGTCTGACACAGTGCTCTCTGCTGCCACCTCTGTCCATGTCAGGAGCTGTGCAAAACAGGATAGGGTTTCTATGGGGATTTGCTACTGCTTTGGACACTTCCTGACATGGACAGAGGTGGCAGCAGAGAGCAGTGTGTCAGACTGGATCAATTATACCTGTCAAACTGGAAAGAATACACCACTTCCTGCAGGACATAAAGCAGCTCATTAGTACTGGAAGACCTGAGATTTTTAAATACAAGTAAATTAGACATTTATATAAAACGTTCTGACAACCGTTGATTAGAAAGCAAAACATTGCAGAGTACTCCACTGTATTACATAACATTGTATATAATATTGATTTTACTGTTTACAGGAAGAAAAACTGTGATAGGCAAACAAAAGGTATACTGCTAGACCCCATCAGAACAACAGCATACATTAAAAGGGTATATACATCTGGGGTAGTCATGCCCTAAGCACAAGATAGATGACTGCAGGGGGTCCGACCACAAATGGACCACAAAATCCAAGGTTAAAGAAAAATCCAATGTTTCATTTTTAATACTCCAATACAGATTTGGAATTGTGACATTTAGACCTTTGAACAGCTGCGATGATGCAACATTTACATGTTTTGTACTTGCTCTCTTCTCCTTCACAACATACTTTTAATGAAAAGCACATACAGTATAATACCCTGTTCTTTAGTCCCAGGAAATTTACCCATGGGTACATAGCTTAACAGAGTATAATTAAAAGTCTGCTTTAGACAGGTGCCCATATTTAAACATGAGTAAAATAACCCTAAGGACATATTCAGTAAACCTATCCCTATGTTGATTTTGGCTTTTTTTCACTAGTGAATCTTTCTTTCATCCAGGACGCCGTATGTACTGTATGCAAAGGTAACACAATAGGAGATGCCGGGACACAGACAATTTGTAGAAGACATATTAAAAATAAAATAATGTGCAATTTTTTGTGAAAACATGAAGAGTCCGGTTAAAAAAAAATTGTACATCTGTATAAATAATTTACAAAAGACTTAAAGTGTCACTGTTGTTTAAATTTTTTTTGCAGAAATCAATAGCACAGGCGATTTTAGCAAACTTTGTAATTGGGTTTATTAGCCCAAAAAATGCATTTTTATCATGGAAAAAGCAGTTTGAATCTCCCCCCCTGTCTTCTTGGTTCTCTTACGGAGAGGGGAGGGGTGGAGGGAGATAAAGCACCAAAACAGGACAAAAAAAGAGTTAATTTACAGCTACATCACCGGGCTATCTCCTCTAACGTCAGCATTGACCTCTCTGGCCTCTCAATACCAGCTTTTACACAGGTCCCGCTGTGTAATCCTTTGTTCTCTGCTCTCTTCTGCCGACTAATCTCCCTCCTCCCCCCTTCCCTCTCCATAGAACAGACAGGGCCCGACTGATGTAAAAAAGACACAATTTCCTGATAATGAGCAGTGAATGAGAGAGAGGAAGGGGGGGGGGGGGGGCTGGGAAAAGTCTTTTTGAAGGCAGATAAGGAATATTTGCCTAATAAACCCAACTACAAAGTTTCTTAAAATCGCCTGTACTATTGATTTCTGCAAAAAAAAAAAAAAAAACACATGACAGTGACACTTTAAAGGGAACCTGTCAACTGCTTCATTAACCATGGGTACTACGCCTTGATACTTTTAGATGAGCTGGGAACTTAGTATAAAGTCTGACTAAGCTTGACTGACAGGACCTTCTCTATATACATACAGGAAGAGATCTGTCAGCCATGGCCTAATGTACATTTTAATAAAAAACTGAAGCTTTAATGATAACGACGCTAAGGAGAAAGGTAAGAACATTACCTTCATTTTCAGCATCCCCGACCCTATGGGGACATAACAGCAGGTTAGAGTCTTCTAACCTGCTTCTAGTATCCCTTTAAACAGAATTCCAAAGCACTCTGGAAGATGTTGCTCTTAAAGTAAAACAACTTACCATCTGCATCGAAACACAGCGAATTGATAAAACTTTTGTGGCCATCAAATTCCTGTAGGAGCTGACCATTGGTTTCCTTCACCTTTACATTCCACACCCTTATGACTGCATCATAACATCCAGTCACAGCTAGATCATCAGACATGGGGTGGAACTTAGCCGTGTATACAAAGGAAGGGTGTGGTAAAACTTTTAAAGCAGATGAAGCCTCATTTTTAATTCTCCACAGCCTGTTAGAAAAAGCAAAGATGGCATAAAGGTTAGAGTGTTGTACTTTACTCCAGATCAATTTTCCTTAAAGGGGTTTGGTTTAAATGGAGACGGTCAGTTTCAAAAACTTTTGACATGTCCTAGAGACGTTTTTTGTGCACTGTTTCAGCATATTCAGCAGAGATTTAGAAAGAGGACAACTATAAGGGTATGCGCACACTACGGAATGGTGACAGGAAACCCGTCGCACATTCCGCAGCTCGCACCCACGTGTCTGCCCGTGTCATAGACTCCATTCTATGCACTGGCGGATTCCGTCGTCTTTCCACAACGGAAATCGCCCGTGCATAGAATGGAGTCTGTGGCACGGCCAGAGACATGCGCATCCGCAAAAGTCCGCAAGCGGGTGTGAGCTACAGAATGCGTGGCAGGTTTTCTGTCGCCATTCTGTAGTGTGCACGTACCCTAAGAGACTTCTATTGTCCTGAACATCTTCATTTTATCAAGTGTTTTCTATTAGTGCTCCAGTCATTTAGAAAGAAATGTTTGACACATCAGAAAGACATATCAAAAGTTTGGATCACTTTGGTTACTAAGGATTGCTCGGGGTCTTAGTGTTCAGATCACTAACCACTGACTGGAGGAAATGTTTAAAACCCAAAATATCAAACTCACCTGACTGTACCATCAGAAGAAGCAGATAACAAATTCTGGTCATCTTTGGACCAGCAAAGGTCATAGACAACATTGAGGTGACCATGAAGCTCCTTGAGATACTGACCAGAAGGAATTTCATACACTGCAAAGACAGAAAAAGTTCTTTCAATGGTAAACACTTATGGGTTTTATACTTCATGAATACAATGAAAAAAGTGCCTTGAAGGGATAGATAAGATAGTTAGATAAGATAGATAGATAGATAGATAGATAGTTCTAAACTGATGCACTTCCTGCATGCTGGGACCCCAGTCAGGACAGCAGTCGAGATGGGGCAGGGGGTGTATTTCCTTTTTTTTTTTTTTTTTTTTTTTAAAGTCTGAACAATTTTTTTTATATTCCATCACAAGGCAACCCCTTTAAGGTTATATTGCTCTAAGGAAAACTGATAATTGGTTCTAAAACTGCCAAAATATCCCAAAATGAGAAAAAAATAAGATTTAAATAAAAATAAGAAAACAACTCATATACACTACCGTTCAAAAGTTTGGGGTCACCCAAACAATTTTGTGTTTTCCATGAAAAGACACACTTCTTCACCACCATACGTTGTGAAATGAATAGAAAATAGAGTCAAGACATTGACAAGGTTAGAAATAATGATTTGTGATAATCCCCTCAAAACTCTGGATATTATCCACTATGCGCAATCACACCATATCCCCCTGATGATCCTCTCACTAGATGCCGAGAAGGCGTTCGACAGGATCTCATGGCTCTCCCTGACACAAACCCTGCAACATATTGGAATAGGCCCCTCCTTCCTCGCTAAAATAATGGCTTTATATAAGAACCCTTTGGCTCAACTGAAAGTGAATGGTACACTTTCGGCCCCCTTTCCCATTTTTAATGGAACCAGACAGGGGTGCCCGTTATCCCCTCTCCTATATGCATTAATCATGGAAAATTTGCTAGCCTCTATTCGTTCCGACCCAGACATCACGGGTATACGTATTGGGAACCAGGAATATAAATGCTCCGCCTTTGCGGATGACCTCCTCGTATACGTCACAAATCCTCATATTGCCCTCCCCGCCCTGATGGCTAGGCTGGAACAATTTGGAGTGTGGTCTAATTTCAAAATCAATTTCTCCAAGTCTGAAGCCCTGAACGTGTCCTTAGACCCCAAAATGGCAAGCACCATTCAGTCCAATTTCCCTTTTGCTTGGCCTAAATCTGGTATCACCTATCTGGGCATTCGGATCCCCCCCGCCCTCTCCCAATTGTTTGAGGTAAACTTCCTCCCCTTATTGGCACGTTTTATTAAGGATCTTGATGCCTGGAACAAGAAGGAATTTTCTTGGTTTGGGAGAATCAACATCCTGAAAATGACATTACTGCCCCGGCTTTTGTATCTACTGCAGACCATCCCCGTGTACATCCCCATTTCATTTTGGAAACGAGTGCAACGTTGCTTCACCTCTTTTGTGTGGTCCGCAGGTCGTCCTAGGGTTAGGCGGGAGACCCTATCTCGCTCTAAGGATGCGGGCGGGGTTGGTCTGCCAGATTGTCATTTATACTATCTGGCCTGTGTCCACGCCCGTATTTTGGACATGGTCCATCATTCCCACTCTAAGCTGTGGGTTCAACTTGCGCAGGCGCAATGCCCTAGACCCCTATCCACCCTCCCTTGGACCTGGTCACCCTCTTTACGGGATGTCACTGCTTTGTCCTACGTCACGCGACATACATTGGCCTTTCTACACCAGGCAGGCAATTCCCGTGCTTTGCTGCGTAGGCTCGGACCACTGACCCCCATAACACATAATCCACAGTTTCCACCGGGCCTTTCTCCCTCTTTCTTAGGGCTTCCGGCGGACCGGGTCCTCCGTTTCTATCAGGTACTCAAACAGGGTTCCCTCTTGCCCTTACCAGTGATCCTGGATACCACCTCACCTACTGCACGACATTCGTTTTAATATGCTCAACTGCAACACTTCTACTCTTCCTCTAAACGCACACACTCCCTACACCAGGAACTGACAGACTTTGAGCATCTGTATGTGTCTCCTTCCTGCCCGCCGCACATCATCTCTGTGGTATACCAACAGCTGCTGTCCTCGGGCTCGCAACACCTACCATCGTTCTGTTCTGCATGGGAGTCGGAGTTGGGGAAAAGCTTTACACCACAACAATGGTCTAAGGCTTTTTTTCTTTCGCACAAGGCAGTACTGGCTTGTAAATCGCAAGAAACCAGTTATAAGATTATCTCCTGGTGGTATCGTGTTCCTGCCCTTCTCCACAAGTGGTATCCCTCAGTACCTGCTGTGTGCTGGCTTTGTGAGGAAGTTGAGGGAACTATGACACACATTTGGCATACCTGTTCACGGCTGCGGGGGTACTGGTCATCTATCCTACGCACTATACACGCTGTCACGGGTATGCTTATTCCCAACACTCCGGAAGCGGTGCTGCTGTATATGTTTCCCACTGCCCAATCCCGATTTAAGAAGTCCTTAGCCAGACATCTCCTGCAGGCGGCAAAGACAGTACTTCCCCGACGGTGGAGAACCACGGAACCCCCTACACTAGATGATTGGTACGCTGAAATTGCCCAAATTCATGACATGGAGAATCTTATTGCGGTCACCCCAACAGCTGTAAAGAAGTATACAGCCACCTGGAGCTCATGGTTGCTCTTCCGTTCCTCAGACTCATATAGGGACGCGGATATTTAACGTCGCTCTGGGAAGTGCCTTCCCCCCTCGCTACCCAACCTCACCGCCTTAATAGTAGGCGCAGCCGAGTGATCTTCCTTATCTTCCGTATCATATGTTGCTGTGACCACATACTATTTAGATGATGTAGAGTATCCCCCCCCCTCCCTCCATTTTGTCTCTTTGTCGTTGTCTTGTTCTGTTACTAGGCTCAATATATGTCTACCTGCTCATGACAGGCCTTTCTTTAAGTCGTTTTTCATAAGAACATGTAATCTACGAGTGGCTGCGGTCATGAGATCCTGCTGCACACTTAGGACGTCCATCATTTCTACTATTATTGCTTATGACAGGTCAGGGCCAATGTAAGTGGCCATAGCGCTGGATATGTCCTGCAGGAGTAGATATATTTGGCGAGCAGTCTTGTCACCTAGCAGCTGGGTCCCTTGACCGTATGTTGTACTGTATGGATAACGCCTTGTCATTATTATCCTTTTTATGTTGTTTTATGTTTTGATGAGGACTCAACGTCCATTGTTTGTTATTCTCATATAAAAATAAATAAAACGGGGGCGTGGCCTGGCTATGGAGGAGTGAGCACGCACCTTCTGTGAGCTCCGGAGACGGGACACCAGAGAGCCTGCATAAGCACC
This sequence comes from Dendropsophus ebraccatus, assembly GCF_027789765.1. NCBI lineage: Eukaryota > Metazoa > Chordata > Amphibia > Anura > Hylidae > Dendropsophus > Dendropsophus ebraccatus. Next base: position 53,459,896 of record NC_091459.1, read on the forward strand.
TTAAATTTCCTGGATTGCACCCCAAATGGTTTGGGGCCGAAGGAGGACTAAGGCAGGCACAAAACTATCTGACCCCCAGCCCGCTTGGGGTAGCCTGGACCGCTTTTTCGCCACAGCGAGTCGCGGCCTACCAGCCCAGCCTGCAGCCTCCGTGACTTCCGGATCCCGCGTGACCAGAGCGGCCGCCGCCGCAGCAGCTGCAGCGTCCTCCATACATGCTCCCGGAACGGAGCCACCGCATACCCCTTCCATCGGCCGGTTTGGTCCCCTGGACACAGCGGTAAGCGCTCCAGTCCCGGTCCCGGAGCACAGCCCTCCCATCAGCCCCTGCACAGGCCGCCGGCCATTGATAAGAGGCCTGAGCTTGCTGGTCTCGGCCCCGGTGTCGCGGCCTCCACCTCAGGGCGGCAGCACCCCTCAACTCTCACCTCTGGGAAGCGTCGTCTTCTGGCCCCCATCCCCGTGAGACAGTGTCCTCTGGCCGCAGTTCTAGCACAGCACCATCCCCCAGCCTCAGTCAGAGAGTTGCTGACAGACCCCCACATCTTGAACTCGGCAGAGACATAACCTGTTCTCCAGACACAGGCTCCATATTAGCTGGCACAATGTCTTCCTTATCCCCTGCTGCACTTCCTTTCTCCACCACTAGGGACAGTGATTTACACCACACCAGCTCTGCTACATCTGTTAACCCTATGCAGGATGGCACAGAGTGGGATTGGAAAGAATATATGAAACTGTTACCTACACGCTCAGATATGGAAAAGCTTGTGGAGCGCTTGGAAGCCTCATACAAACAAGAATTAAATTCCCTCAAATCTGATGTACACACTCTGGAGACGAAAGTTACTGACATTGCTGCTGATCATGATTCCCTAGTTACCACGGTGGATGATGACCAGGCTACACTTGCTCATCAAGAGAGGCAAATTCGTCATCTTTACCGACTGCATGATGATGTAGAGAACCGCAGCAGGCGTAACAATATTCGCATCAGAGGGCTCCCTGAGGCGACCAGAGCTGCTGATCTCATCCCGTCACTTCAGGATTTGTTTGCTTCTATTCTACGTCGACCGCCGGGGGACGAATTTGAGATCGACAGAGCCCATCGTACTCTGGGACCAGTCTCCAATGATGCGAATCGGCCCCGAGACGTCATTTGCAGGCTTCATCACTATCGTATAAAAGATGAAATTATGAAGGCAGTGCGTGACATGGAGTTTGTTGATTTTGATGGAGCTCAGTTGATTTTCCTTCAGGACCTTTCCAGAGCCACTTTATCTCAACGACGAGCTCTTAAGCCCCTGCTGGAACTACTACGTGAACGTGAAATCCAGTACTCCTGGGGCTTCCCATTCCAGCTGGTGGTCCGTAGGGGCGGCAAACGATTGGAGCTACATACGCCGGAAGATCTGCCTGCCTTCCTATCAGCTTTGGATCTGCCTTAGATAGCCCTACCGGATTGGGATCCCGTCCCACCAATATCCATGGGCAGATTTCCTCGCTCTACTGGCTTGGCAACATCGGGTGACTGAGGACATCATGGGGGACTGGTTTTCTGTTGCCTCGAAGTGCCTTGATCTCATAGGCTGTATCTTTTTCAGTTGTTGACTGTTTTTTATGCCTTCGGTTGTTTCTTGGGCATATGCCTGGGGTCATGGGGCTACAGTGTTTTTGCCACGTGAATATATTGGTTTCTGCGTTTCAGGATGGGGGGGGGGGGGGGGGGGGGACCTATTGTATGCCTACTTAGTTAGTTTTTTAAGGGGTGCTTTCTAATTTCTAATTTAGACTGTTACATATATAGATAAATAGAGTGTGCTCATGTTATATTTAGTTTAAATTTCTGGTGTTCTGTCACGGATTTACAGACCTTCATCTGTTAGTCCGCCCCTCTCTAGAATAGACGCCTTGAGCGTTGCTGTACCCGTTTGGGTCACTCCTGGTGGTATATAACTACCCGGATACGGGGGTTATCATTCTTGGTAATCCTCTTTTTCTGACTGCAGGTTCAGTCTCTTTTACTCTCCTCTCTTCTTCTTATCCATTTTTCTTTTCCTTTCTTTTTCTACCCCTCTTCTTTTCCTACCCTCCCCTCCTTCCCTGTACTACGTGGCGGGTGCGGAGGGAGGCATGGCGGGGGCGGCTGTTAAGCTTGCCTCTATCAATGTTAGGGGACTGAATGTGCCACAAAAACGGTCTCAGATCCTGTATTCCATGCATAGACAGAAAGTGCACATTTTACTCTTGCAGCAAACACACTTCCAGACTGCTCGTGCCCCTCGTATGCGGCTTAACTATTACAATGTGTGGGCACATAGCACTAACCCTGATGCCAAATCAAAAGGGGTCTCCATAGCGCTGCACAAGTCACTGTCACACACTTTGCTTGATACCCTAACATGCCCTAAAGGAAGGTACACCTTCATTAAGATAGAAATTCAGGCCCGGATATATACCATTGGCAACGTCTATCTCCCTAATTCCCGTCAAGGCAGTACCCTGAGGGCTATACTCAGAGGGGCTTCTGTGTTTATAGAGGGCGTTCTGATACTGGGAGGGGACTTTAATCTGGTCATGGACCCTTCCCTGGACACCTCCTCTGGCAGAACTGCTGTGCCACGTTCCGAATATGCTTCGGCGCGATCAGTCCTTGGTCTCCATGGTCTGGTGGATGTCTGGCGCATCCTTCATCCCAGGGACAGGGACTTTACTCATTACTCAGATGCACATCGTACCTATGGCAGGCTGGATATGTTTTTCATTGCTCAGTATGCTCTTACATTTTCTCCCACGGCCACGATGGGTACTGCTTTGTGGTCTGATCACTCTCCTATCTTCCTGTCATTGGTTCTGCCGGGGGTGGACCTGGAGGCTGAACGAATCGCTCCTTAAAGATACAGCATGTAAGGCGGCTGTCGCCCAATCAATCACTAACTTCATCAGTGACCACCCTAATGATGTCACTGCCTTGCCCTTACAATGGGAGGCACTAAAGTCTGTTGTCAGAGGGACCTTGATTCAGCATGGGGCTAGGCTCAAGAAGGACAGGGGTGCCAAAATTGTCCAACTAGCGGGTGAACTTGACTCTCTTTCTAAAGCACATAAGCGGAATGCCACTGACGAAGCTCTGGCCGCATTGACGCTTGCTAGGGAACAGCTAAAAGACCTCCTTAATAAGTCATCATCTTCCCAACAGGAGCGGTACCGTGGCTATCTTTACGAGCATGCTAATAAAAGTGGGCGAACACTAGCTAGACTAATTCATCCGAGGACACAGGTTACGCACATTCCCAGCCTCCTTGACCGATCTGGACAGGCGGTACACAATCCGAGGGAGATCTCCGATATGTTTAGGTCTTATTTCTCGTCTCTATATAACATCAAGGGTCGCTATTCGGAGATGCCAGCATCGGCCTTGGAGTCTAGGATATCTGCGTACATGTCAGAAACAGAATTGCCTAAGGTGCCTGAGGACTCAATTGAGGATCTGGAGTCTCTTTTTACTGAACACGAACTCCAGAGTGCTATTGCTGATACTAAGGGGGGAAAAAGCCCGGGACCGGATGGTTTTACCGCATGTTTGTTTAAAACCTTCAAGGACCTCCTAGTGCCGTTTATGACTAAGTGCTTTAACAGCATATCTGTGACGTGCCCCTTCCCTCGTCAGTCGCTGGAAGCACATGTGGTGGTCCTGCCCAAACCGGGGCGTGACCCTAAATACTGTAAAAATTATCGTCCTATCTTGCTGATTAACTGTGATCTTAAACTCTATTCCAAAATGCTGGCTACTCGCTTGAGTGGCTTCATCCCTCAACTCATTCATACCGACCAGGTGGGATTTGTACCTGGCAGGGAGGCAAGGGACAACACATTGAGGACCCTCACACTGATCTCGTTGGCTGGCCGTTCGGGATCCCCTTTCTGCCTGCTTTCTATCGATGCAGAGAAGGCTTTTGATCGAGTGCATTGGGGATTCCTGCGGCTAGCCCTGCGGGGGGTGGGACTAGGTCCGCTCATAGTGGACAGAATAATGGCATTGTATTCTTGTCCCTCGGCACGTGTACGGGCTAATGGCCTGCTGTCCAGCTCCTTCGACATTCACAATGGTACGCGCCAAGGTTGTCCCTTGTCTCCCATGCTTTACATATTAACAATGGAACACCTGGCGGTCGCCCTTCGACAAAATAATGCAATTCGGGGCGTCGTAATTGGACGGGACCACCACAAGCTTGCATTATATGCGGACGATCTTCTGCTTTATATCTCTTCCCCCACCACTGCGCTCCCTTCTATCTTACAGGAGTTTCAGCGGTTTGGCGACCTTAGTAATTTTAAGGTCAATTTGACAAAGACCGAGGGGCTTAATGTGTCAGTTCCACAGGGTGTGCTTGATGCGGTCAGAGCTTCTTTCCCTTTTCAGTGGCACACAGACTTCATTGTCTACCTGGGAATAAAACTTCCGCCTGTTCTTAGCTCTCTATTCGATCTGAACTATACTCCTATGTTGAACGGGGTCCTCACGGACATGACCTCTTACTTCCTGAAACCGACCTCATGGTTTGGCAGGATGGCCATTATTAAGATGGACATCCTCCCTAAGCTATTGTACATTTTTCAAACCATTCCTATAGTAGTCCCTGTTGCATTCTTCAGAACCTTACGCAGGGCTATCACAAAATTTATATGGGGAAACAGCAAACCCAGGATTGCGTACTCTACCCTGACCCAAGTCAAATCTATGGGGGGCATGGGACTACCTGATTTGCGTCTTTACCACGAGGCGGCTGTCCTGCGTGGGGTTCTGGACTGGGTGCACGGTCGGGGCTTTAAGCGGTGGGTAGACTTGGAATTCTCGCTCTGCCCGACTGCACCCTCTCTTTTGCCCTGGATCCCCCCCGGGGTTCGCCAATTGTTACCCGGTCTCCCCTTTTTTATCCCACATGTGTTGTGCGTATGGGATAAATGGGTTGCTAAACACGGTTTGTCTACAGTACCGGGGCCGCTCTCTCCAATACTCCAGACTCCATCATTCCAGCCTGGATGGCAAACGCACAGATTCCTTTTATGGGACAGATCTGCTTGTCCTAGAATCAGGGACTGCATGACTGGTGACACTGTCTCTACTATGTTGTCGCTCCAGACCCAGTCCCCTGACCGTCCGTTGTCCTGGCTGGAATATGAACAGTTGACTTTGTTCTTGCGGGCCCTTTTCCCTAGGGGTACATATACCTCTACACTCACAGACTTTGACAATTTGGTCGTTTCCATCACTCCTATTTCACACTGCATATCTGTATTGTACCAGATTTTGGTTGGTCTCTTACGCCCTGACAGAGCTCCCTTCCTTGATAAGTGGGAACATGATCTAGATATGACTTTTGACGGTCAGTCCTTCCAGAAAATCTGCGAACTCACCAATGGTATCTCCATGGCTGCTAAGGCAAAGGAGAAATACTATAAGATTCTCTCAAGGTGGTACTACTGCCCAGTCTCCCTACAGAAAATGTTTCCTGAGGTCTCCGACCGCTGCTGGCGTTGCCTTACGGAGGCTGGAGACATGCTGCATATTTGGTGGGCTTGTCCGCGCATCCGAGAGTTTTGGGACAAAATCCTAACCATTTATACCGCGTATTCTGGAAGGCCTGTCGTCAACTCTCCGCAATTAGCCTTGCTGTCGCAGATTCCAGGTTCCCTTGCTACCATCAAGAAGGGGATGCTGAGACATTTTTTGACTGCGGCACGTATGGTTATCCCCCGACATTGGAAGACACCGGTGGTGCTTACAGTGACAGAGTGGCTTAGTGAACTCAGGGACCTGGGTAGAATGGAGGAACTGGCTGCAGAGGCTCATGATCAGTCTACTAAATATGAAAAAGTGTGGTTTCCCTGGCGTCTGTTTATGGACTCTGAGGCCTTTCCTGCTCTCCTCCGATAGATTGGGGACCTTTCCGCTTATGCGATATTGCAGGACTTGATTTGTGGTCTGCCTCCTGCCTGCCTCCTTCCCGCTTCCCTTACTCCTTTCCTCTTCCCTTATTCCTTTCCTCTTTATCTCCGTCTCTCCTTCTTTTTTCTTTCTATTCTATCTATTTCTATTCTTTCTCTCACAACCTGTATGACACTCATTATGCTTCCTGTTTAGTTTATTTGACGCTGCCGAGCTGGTGGCGTGATGTTTAGTATTGCTGATATTACAATGCTTTTGTTTTCTGTTCATCATACTTTATATAAAAGCTGACACCTTGCGACTTGCAGGTCGCTAATTGCTACTGCCTCTCTGATGATGCATTTACTGTTTGTGCTTGGCTGTCAATAAACTCAGATTATACATAAAAATATATAAAACTTTAAATATGAAAAAAAAAAACAAAGAAATAATGATTTATATTTGAAATAACATTGTTTTTATATCAAACTTTGCTTTCGTCAAAGAATCCACCTTTTGCAGCAATTACAGCATTGCACACCTTTGGCATTCTAGCTATTAATCTGTTGAGGTAAGCTGGAGAAATTGCACCCCACGCTTCTAGAAGCAGCTCCCACAAGTTGGATTGGTTGGATGGACACTTCTGGCGTACCATACGGTCAAGCTGCTCCCCCAACAGCTCAATGGGGTTCAGATCTGGTGACTGCGCTGGCCACTCCATTACCGATAGAATACCAGCTGCCTGCTTCTGCTGTAAATAGTTCTTGCACAATTTGGAGGTGTGTTTAGGGTCATTGTCCTGTTGTAGGATGAAATTGGCTCCAATCAAGCGCTGTCCATTGGGTATGGCATGGCGGTGCAAAATTGAGTGATAGCCTTCCTTATTCAGAATCCCTTTTACCCTGTACAAATCTCCCACCTTACCAGCACCAAAGCAACCCCAGACCATCACATTACCTCCACCGTGCTTAACAGATGGCGTCAGGCATTCTTCCAGCATCTTTTCATTTGTTCTGCGTCTCACAAACGTTCTTCTTTGTGATCCAAACACCTCAAACTTGGATTCATCCGTCCACAACACTTTTTTCCAGTCTTCCTCTGTCCAATGTCTGTGTTCTTTTGCCCATCTTAATCTTTTTCTTTTATTGGCTGGTCTCAGATATGGCTTTTTCTTTGCCACTCTGCCCTGAAGCCCAAAACCCGCAGCTGCCTCTTCACTGTAGATGTTGACACTGGTGTTTTGCGGGTACTATTTAATGAAGATGCCAGTTGGGGACCTGTGAGGCGTCTGTTTCTCAAACTAGACTCTAATGTGCTTATCTTCTTGGTTAGTTGTGCAACGCGGCCTCCCACTTCTTTTTCTACTCTGGTTAGAGCCTATTTGTGCGGTCCTCTGAAGGGAGTAGTACACACCGTTGTAGGAAATCTTCAATTTCTTAGCAATTTCTCGCATGGAATAGCCTTCATTTCTAAGAACAAGAATAGACTGTCGAGTTTCAGATGAAAGTTCTCTTTTTCTGGCCATTTTAAGCGTTTAATTGACCCCACAAATGTGATGCTCCAGAAACTCAATCTGCTCAAAGGAAGGTCAGTTTTGTAGCTTCTGTAACGAGCTAGACTGTTTTCAGATGTGTGAACATGATTGCACAAGGGTTTTCTAATCATCAATTAGCCTTCTGAGCCAATGAGCAAACACATTGTACCATTAGAACACTGGAGTGATAGTTGCTGGAAATGGGCCTCTATACACCTATGTAGATATTGCACCAAAAACTAGACATTTGCAGCTAGAATAGTCATTTACCACATTAGCAATGTATAGAGTGTATTTGTTTAAAGTTAGGACTAGCTTAAAGTTATCTTCATTGAAAAGTACAGTGCTTTTCCTTCAAAAATAAGGACATTTCAATGTGACCCCAAACTTTTGAACGGTAGTGTAGATAAAGCAAGTCTTTACATACAACAGTCAGAAAGCTGTAAGCTGTAAACTACTTCCTATGTAGAAGACCAAAGGGTCCTGTACAGATCACACAGGGTCCCAGAGAAATAAAATGAAACCACCCTCACCTGGTGCCCAAAGAAGCAACTCCTGCTGGCAGAAGTTGCAGAAAACATGCAGTGTCACAGAGATGCGCAACTAGACACACACACAGCAGCACAGGACAAGTAGTATTACATTATACTGTAGAGAGGAGATACTAGACAGCCAATCACTAGACAGTAAAATGGCCACTTTTATTGGACAGTCATCTACATATTCACATTTGCCACCTCTTGACTGACTGTAGCATTGTATGTTGAGTTTGTTTTCAAGTTACAATGGTCCAAAAAGGAACATTGTACGTTGAAAATATTGTATCCTGAGGCCATTGTAAATTGAGGGATTACTGTATAAGCCAGGGGAAAAAAGAAGAAAAACAAGTATATACATTTTTTGGTGGTGCATAAGACAGCACATAGGTGAATGGGGGCTTATCGCTATCCTCACAGTATACACCAGGAGCCTGTCTGAGCAGTGCCAGGGCCAATCACTGGCCACAGAGCCGTCACTGCCGAACCATTCAACATGGTGATGTATGAAAAGCTTCCTTATTATTTTTTATACAAATGCAGCACTATATCCCATTTTCTTATGCCTAATCACCCCTTTAAGTCTGTTCTAAACATGAGTATCATTATATCATTGTCTTCTCTAATATTTAGACAATACACCTCCTCTTCAAGCATGGGTCAACACGGTGCAGGTCCAATAAAGTACCAAAAAATGTAATAAAAATACATACACATTTATTAGAACCGACACGATGCCTTTTGAGACCATTCTGGTCTCCTTATCAAGTGACCAGAACGGTCTCAAAACGCATCGTGTTTGTTCTAAAAAATGTGTATGTATTTTTATTACATTTTTTGTTACTTTTATAGTACTTTATTGGACCTGCGCCATGTTGACCCATACTTGGAGAGGAGGTGTATTGTCTATTGCTTGATCCTGTGAGGATTACATGGGAGTGGCAGTGGTCTGGATTGTGTGCTCAAACAAGAGTTGTGCCTTGCAGTTAGCACAACTCGACTAGGTGAGAATCTCCATAATTTTTAACTTACCTAAGTTATTTGTCAGATTTATGCTATGGAGAGCTGTCTATTGTAATATTAAGGAAATTGTATAATTAGCAATACACTGCCATCTAGTGATCTATAAAAGGAAGCACAAGCAGGCTGGCTTATGCAAAACTAGAGCTCAGGCTAATGTGTGGGGTTAGCAGTAGCACCTGTTTTCTTCTCATGGTGTTTGATATGATATTACCACAGCATATAACTGCAATATAACCACCTCACATCTATCCGAAAGAAAAAACAAATACAACAAACGTGCAACATTTGCACATTTAATATAGAAATCTTAAGGGATAAACCAGGCTATAATGGCTAGATCTCATATCCGAAGAGAAAGAAGATTAATGTATAATGGGATTACCGTCCAGCTTCTAAGGCGCAGATGATATAAATGCAAGTTACAGGAGGGGCCTTGGACAGGTTGCAGTGGGATTTCTTTCTCGTTGGATTTAGTGATAATTTATTGCAATTATTTAACCCCTTAACAACAATGGACATAAATGTATGCGATGGAAGTCTGTGCCTAACAATGCATGGCATACATTTTATGTCATTCACTGCAGGCTATATAAAGCAAGCTCAGGAGCTGAGCTCACTCCTTAGAGGGTGAGGACTGGCTGCTATTAGTAGATAGGTCCTAACCGTTAATGTTAGGCTGCATCTATCGCACTCCTGCCGGTCATTGACCTCTCAAATCTTGACAATTGCTGCACTTAAAGTGACACTGTCACCCCCTATTAGCATTTTGACTGCTCTCCACAGGTGTAAAGGGTAAATGTTACAGTTTTCATTGCTTATTTTATATCACACCTCATGGTGCTTGTTCTGGTAAAAAGTCATTTTTATCACCTGTGGATTGTTATATGTGGGAGGGGCCTAGCGGTCTATGTGCCACATCGCTCCACCCCTAGCACCACTTAGCCCCGCCCCATCATCGCCGCATAGGCCCGCCCCTCAGCGGCAATTGGTGTGGGAGAATCTAGGGGGTGGGGCCTAGGGCTTTAGGCTGGCCTCTCCAATGGCTGCTGAGGGGGCGGGGCCTGTGTGGCGATGACGTCATGGATGGGGGCAGGGCTAAGTGGCAGAGAGAGGTGGCACATAGGCCACGAGATCCCGCCCACATATACCAATCCACAGGTGATAAAAACGACTTTTTACCAGAACAAGCACCATGAGGTGATAAAATAAGTAATAAAAGCTGTAACATTTACCCTTTACACCTGTGGACAGCAGCCAAAATGCAAATAGGGGGTGACAGTGTCACTTTAAGTGTCAGTGACAGGAGCTGAGCTTCTGTCACTGTCCGCCCGATCGTCTTCCCCAACTGCCAAGGTCTCATACTTACCTCCGTGCAGTCTGATCAGCAGTCTGTTCATAGAGTCTGCCTCAGGCAGGCTCTACGAGAAGAGCACCAATAATACTGATCAATGCTATGTAAGGGGATAGTATTGAACAGTGAATGCAATATAGTAATTGCAGGTAATATTTCCTTAGGTCGGACTACAGCGACCTCCTACTTTTCCCCTGTCCTGTGGATAGGGGAAACGTGAATTTTTCCTGGACAATGTCTTTAATGCCAAAATCCACTGTGTCCTTAAAGGTTTAATTACCAAAAAAGCAGGGTTGATAAAAGTGATGTTTGAAAGTATGCTCCATAAGGAGCTTAACTCTATGCAGATATTGATTGCAACTTAAAATGTACCCTCTTGTCAATTTTCTACAATGCTTAGGTGTCTACTATCTATTCTCAGACGTAAGCCCATTTTATTGTACGCCTTTGCAATACCTCTTCAATATCTCTTTTCTAGTTTGTAAAATTTGACACTGTCTGCAGTGTACTATTTTGTACTATTATACAGATGATTTACCCTTTGTTGCAATGTGATTCTGTACTGTTGATCTGGTGACAATAAAAACAAATTGCACATAAAAAGCAGGCTCCTAGGTTATGGTTAATGGTTCCCAATCCAAAGGGTTTCCTCTTTCCAGAAGTATAAAGCAGGATTGTTCTCTTTCTTATTTGCATAAGCAATTGAGCCTCGGGGTAATATAAAATATATCAGCCAGGATTTCAGTATTATTAGTAGAGATGAGCGAATTTACAGAACAAATGCTGATTTGAAGTCCATGCCGCTCCACCCCAGGTGCCTGAAAAAGCTGGATCCAGTACTGAAAAACTTCTCCCAGGACTGCATCCAGCTTTTCCAGGCACCTGGGGGGAGCAGCACAGACTTCTAAGGCAGGTGGCTGATAAGCAGATTGCCGAGCTAACAAAGCGATTTGCTTCATTTGTACTGTACATTTGCCTATCTCTAATTATTAGTTTTAGAGCTGTGTGTATGGGGGGGGGGGGGGACCAGGGACTAGATATCTCATTATGTTCAGCGTGTCCTTTTTCTGGAGAACGTTTTTGTTTTATTACCTAGGGTTATGGATATTATTAACCTGTTTGCCTAAGTTTTTACATTTTTAAGCTAGTCAAAAAGTATTCTTCTTCTGTTGAGGGATCATTCCCCTATGACATTTGATAGTTTGAATATTTTGTAAAAGGATCAAAATTTCAGAGCCCTGGGAATGACATCCTCCACTAATTTAGCAGCCTTCCACAAAATGTATTCAAGACCAGCAAAAAAAAGATGTAGTAAAAAATTAGACAATTTAAACAATGTGATTTCTAGAGGTTAGGGTACTTACAGTATACTGGATAACCATCTCTGTCCGCGCATGCTGCAGCCAATGTTCTACCAACATGAGAAAAACGTAGTGAGAAACATCCCATCTGCCCACCTCGAAGAGATAAAAAATGTCTGTTCGGAATATGACACGCCTATAAAAAAAAACATGAACAAAAATGCACGTTGCCAAATGTGAAAAAGTATAAAAAAGTGACAAATAATAAATGTTCAACATGTTTAAAGTGTCATTGTCATTATAACTTTCAAAATCTAAACCAAAAGTACAGATAAGATATAAAGAAAATTTGCAATTTACACAGATTTTTTTTTAATTATCATGGAAAACACGGCACTTCCTGTTTTCTGACTCTTTTTTTCTCAAAGAGTCTATAAACAGGAAGTCCAGTGTTTCTCAGGTCATCTGAGCGCTCACAGAGAGAAGGCAGTCATGTGATTGATGGTCATATTGAGCAGTGACTCTGTACTGTGTTGTTTAGTCTGTTTTTTTCGACCAGCACGAAAATCTGCCTTCAGGCAGATTGACCTTGATTTCTGGTAAGTTCAGCTTTTTTTTTTACAACAGGATAACAACAGCAAAACTAATAAAAGTATATTGCATACTTGCTTTATATCACATCCACTGTTGATTTAGAATTTGAAAGTTAAAACGACAGGTACACTTTAACCCTTAGACGACCCAGGTAGTTACGCCATGGAAGTCTGTCACCAGACGACCTAGGGCGTAACTATACGTCCTGGTTGTTTCTCCGGCTATGAAGCGTGCTCCGGAGCGGAGCGCGCTTCATAGCAGGTGGGGGCCTCACTGGTAATGACACGCTGCAGCGATTGCGCTGCCGCGTGTCATTAACTCCTTAAACGATGCGATCGCGGCGCGACCGCTGCGTTTAAGTGTAAGTGACAGGGGGAGTCCCCTGTCACTTACAGATGGGGACCTGATCGTTAAAACGGACTGCCGAAGGTCTCTCACCTTCCTCCGTGCGGTCCGATCGGCGATCTGCTGCACTGAGCCTGCACAGGCAGGTTCAATGAGCAGATCACCGATAACACTGATCAATGCTATGCCTATGGCATAGCAATCATCAGTGTAGAAATCAAAGTACTGTATGTAAAAGTCCCCCAAAGGGACTTCAAATGTGTAAAAAAAAAAAAAGTTAAAAACACTAACACACTACCCCAAAACCCCTCCCCCAATAAAAGTCTAAATCACCCCCATTTCCCATTATATAAATAAAACATATAAAAATAGATAAACAAATAAACATAATATACCGTAGCATGCGTAATTTTCCGATCATTAAAATATAACAAGCGTCATTGCGAACGGTAAACAGCGTCCACGAAAAGAGGGAAAAAAGTGTGAGGATTACCGATTTAACCCTTTGAGGACCAGGCCCAAAATGACCCACTGGACAGAGCAAATTTTGAACTTAGTGTTTTCGTTTTTACCTCCTCCCCTTCTAAGAGCTCTAGCACTCTCAGTTTTCTATTTGCAAGACATGTAAGTGCTTGTTTGTTACAGGAATAGTTGTACTTTGTAATGGCGTCTTTCATTTTACCATAACATGTATGATGGAATTCAAAATATATTATTTATGAAGATATAAATTGGTGAAATCGTAAAAAAGAATGCAATATGGTAACGTTTGGGGGGTTCCTGTGTCTACGTAATGCACTATATGGTAACAGCGACATGACACTATTATTCTATAGGTCAGTCCAAACACAACCATATGCAGGTTACACAGATTCTCTAATGTTATATATGTATTTTTTTTATGAAATCCTTTTTTTTGGCAATTAAATATTAATAAAATGGGCCTATGGTGACGCTTATAACGGTTTTATTTTTTCACCTACGGGGCTGTATGGGATGTCATTTTTTCCGCCATGATCTCTAGTTTTTATTAATACCATATTTGTGAAGATCGGACGTTTTGATCACTTTTTATTGATTTTTTTTAATATATAATGTAACATAAAATCAGTAATTTGCGCACTTTTCCCCCTCTTTTCGTGTACGCCGTTTACCGATCACAATGACGCTTGTTATATTTTAATAGATCGGACAATTACGCACGCTACAGTATATTATATGTTTATCTATTTATTTATTTTTATATGTTTTATTTATATAATGGGAAAGGGGGGTGATTTAGACTTTTATTGGGGGAGGGGTTTTGGGGTAGTGTAATAGTGTATTGAACTTTTTTTTTTTTACACTTTTGAAGTCCCTTTGGGGGACTTTTACATACAGTACTTTGATTTATACACTGATCATTGCTATGCCATAGACATAGAATTGATAAGTGTTATCGGCGATCTGCTCATTGAGCCTGCCTGTGCAGGCTCAGTGTAGCAGATCGGCGATCGGACCGCACGGAGGCAGGTAAGAGACCTCCGGCGGTCCGTTTCACTTACACTTACACTTAAACGCCGCGGTCGCGCCGCGATCGCGGCGTTTAAGGGGTTAATGACACGCGGCAGCGCGATCGCTGCAGCGTGTCATTACCGGTGAGGTCCCGGCTGCTGTTTACAGCCGGCCCCCACCTGCTATGAAGCGCGCTCCGCTCCGGAGCACGCTTCATAGCCGGAGAAACACCCAGGATGTAAGGTTACGTCATGGGTCGTCTGGGGACAGACTTCCATGATGTATCCCTACGTCCAGGGTCGTCTAGGGGTTAATGTTACATTATATATAAAAAAAAATTAATAAAAAGTGATCAAAATGTCCGATCTTCAAAAATATGGTATTAATAAAAACTAGAGATCATGGCGGAAAAAAAGACACCCCATACAGCCTCATAGGTGAAAAAATAAAACTGTTATAAGAATCACAATAGGGCTATTTTATTTATAATTAATTGCCAAAAAAAAGGATTTCATTTAAAAAAAATATATAACATTAGAGAATCTGTGTAAACCTGCATATGGTTGTGTTCAGACTGACCTATAGAATAATAGTATCATGTCGCTTTTACCATATAGTGCATTACGTAGACACAGGAAGCCCCCAAACGTTACCATATTGCATTCTTTTTTTACGATT